>NC_088800.1:8183571-8496071 GCF_011386835.1 Chrysemys picta bellii | reverse complement strand
ACCACCGGTTGGGTATTAATCACATACAGCTATAAATCCAATACAGAATGTCTCTAGAATTTACAATCAGAAAAGTACTACTTCTAAGCGTTTTCTGAATATGGTCGTGTTTATAGATGACAACGTTTGGGTGTACTTTTACTGTATAAGAGATACTCAGGCCTGGATTTAAGAGAGACAGATTGTGCAGTGCTTGTATGATTTACATCTTCCAAGGCATATACAGTGTATCAGCTGTTGCACCCTGAAGGGACAAGTCCTTAACTGACAGACCGTTAGTGCGGGCTCTAGAGTCAAAATCCGTAGCCCACTTGATCTACAAATCATAGTTACAGGGCTGCTGCTCGGACCTCGTTTCTGGCCTCTCTGAGTGCACCCCCTTAGGTATGAGGCCTTGTGTCTTTAACTCACTAGGGTGGAGTCCCATGGCTCTCCCACTTTTAGAGTAGATCCTGGGCAACAGGATGCCCACAGTAACACGGTGTTAACCCCAACAGGTCTGACTGGGTTCAGGTACCTGCAGAAGCTGTGACTAGCACTGAATACTGTGCCCCTTAACAGCAGGAACAAAGCCTAATAGAAAAGGGGTTTAAAACAATAAAAAGTCTACGTGCATGTCTGTCTAACTATCTTCATGAGGAGGGACCCCAGTAAGTCTAATTTATGGGTTCTCCTTCATTCTCACTCTCTCTGAGTGTGTTCAACTCCAGGCCTAAATCCTTTTCTCTTGAATTTTTTGAGCCTGGTGAAAATGGTTGGGGGACTCAGCAGGGATCGGGAGTAGCAACTAAATTCAGTAGCCCTTGGTGTTTGCTGTTGTCTGGGCTATTGGCCTGCTCCTTGTCTGCATGTAGACAGACGCTTACTGAATTAATTCAGTATATGCATACAGTAAATAGCTTTCCAGCAATCAGGCAAGCAGCACATACAGTATTCATAAATTATTACAGAGCAGCTCCAAATAGTCACACTAGACTGTGTAGTCCTAGAAAAGATCTCATGAGAAATTGAACTATAAATAGAAACTGACTGTCATTTCAGACAGGTGTCAATGTATAAATCTGTTTTGTACGTCGCCAGAAAGATGCCGCTTAAGTAAATTGTTAGTTAATCTCTTGTGGCAATGCAAAGTAACTTTTTTCTTCCTGACATTTTGTGTCATTCACAAGAGATCAGAAATTATATTAAGGAAACTGTATTGCAAAGTGATTAAGAGCAGAGAAGTGTTTGCAGCTTTCTCTTTTAAAACCTGAAAGGAAAGCATAAGTGATAATGATGAACTGAAAATAACTTCCTATGTGTGAATGAGCAGCGAGAACTATCTAAGCATTATATCCTGGCAAAAAAAAAAAAGCCAATAATTGAATTGTTGATTAAAACTGTACAGTGTTCCTCTCAATCAGCATATAAAAACTGTATCCAACTGCATGACACATTCTTGCTATATATAAAAAGAATAATTTAGTTTTTAGGCTCGAAGTCATCAGTTATATACCACGTGAATATAAGAATGAAACTGAATTATGGTGGAAAAGGAGTTTGATCCGTTATAGACTGCCAGCGATGCTTTTAGAGCTTTAGATATGTCTTGCAAATATTTCCTTATGCCATAGGAGATGAATGTTGTGATTTGAGATTTTTTTTTTTGCTTTTTTGCTGAACTAGCTTTTTTAAAAAAAAGCTTTTACATTATCACCATCACTGTGATAAAAGCAGGTGAGTACATTTTTTCCCTTAGATGGTACATTTTCATAGCAGTTTTGTAAAGTAGCTATTACAGGATTTGATTATTTTCTGGGCCAACATCCACTTGGCCCAGGAGAAGGGGAGAAGCCCTCAGGAAGATGGTACTAGGTTCCCTGATTATCTGCTTTGCACAACTCCTGCTCCAGTATAGGTTAGAGCAGCCTAGAGGCTGCTCTGACCTATGCTAGCATGCATTGATCTCCATGAGACACTTTACCAGTTTAGAATTGCTAGAACACAGTAGTGATCCAGCCAAGCCCCCTACACCAGTGGCAGAAGGCAGTGTGGCACAGGAGCTGGTTATACCAGTTGGGATGTCGCCTCTCTTGGAGGAATTCTCAGCTGGTCATATACTGAGCAGAGCAGAGGGGCTGGATCGGAGGAAAGAATCTGGCTCTCCCACTGTGTCGAGGGTTGAACACAAGACAGGTTTTCTCTTGTGCCAGATTTATTATATTAAATTATTTCAGTTGGTTTAGTGGCCTGTCTTAATGCCCACTTTTGTATTTTATTTAGAAGTTTCTGGAAAGAGCAAAATATTCAGAAATGTACACGGTAAAACCAGCACAGTAATGAACATTTTCTTTGATATGCCTAGGAGAAGACCTGTTGGATGAAATACTTGTATTGTCATATTTATTGGTGTAAATAAACCCAAATCAAGCAATAGCAACTAGGAGTTGGAAGCAGGGTTGAGAAGAGAGAGCATTCTGAGGCCATGATCCTGCAAAGGGATCTGTGTGAGCAGACCCTTGTGATGTCAGTGGAACACCACACAAATGAAAGGGTCTGCCCTTTTGGATCCTTTTGCATAATCAGCCTGTAGCTGATTTGAACAGGGAGCTAAAACATTGGTTCTTACAACTGAACACAGTATAAACTATTTTTCTTCTTTTTCAGATTACTCCTTGACTAGTGCAGACCTGTCTGCCCTGCAGGGCTTTAACTCCCCAGGAATGCTGTCTTTAGGACAGGTATCTGCCTGGCAACAGCACCATCTAGGGCAAGCAGCCCTTAGCTCTCTTGTGTAAGTGGATCTGTAATGTTAACTTACCACACCCGACTGGGAACATCTGCTACTTTGATTACAAATGAATAATTCTGCATTTGACACTATTCAATAAGATTCTACTTCAATTTCTCCCTCAATGCACACGTATGTGCATTCTTCATGTGTTTGCCAGTCAGCTCACTGGTTGTGAAATTACTGTAGTTATTTAAAAAAAAAAAAGGGGGGGGGGAGGGTACATTGCCTTCCAATTTGTCTGTTCAGTATGTAACACAGTGCTGGTTCTGTGTAAGTAATAATGCTGACAAACGTCACCACTCTGCAAACATTACCAAGAAAACACCTACCTGAAAGCTTGACACACATTTCAAAAAATTAAACATTTCTATTTGTCTTAATTCCTTTAAACACAAGTAAAATATGTAAGAACAAACCACAGAGTAGTTGGACACTCAAGTTCCATGGAAGAGCACAGCACTAATGAAACAATTGTATCTAAAATTTTATCCATTTCTTCCTGCTAAAAGACACTTTAATCTAATTGGTTATGCTTCATCTGGGGCTTCCTGAACAATAAGGTATGTAATAAATACCAGCTCTCTGTGAATTAGTTCAGGATTTGGGACACCTTTAATTCACAATTTTCAGCTTTGAGTCTTACACTAAGCATTCAATCAATGTTTTTTATGTCTGTGTTTAGCTTGGATTCAGTTTGAGTATGGGCTACAAGATTTCACAACACTTAATATTTAAATATAAATATCAATTGTAACATTTTTTTTTTCATTTCCCCAGTGCTGGAGGCCAGTTATCTCAGGGTTCAAATTTATCCATTAATACCAACCAAAACATCAACATAAAGTCCGAACCAATTTCACCTCCACGGGACCGTGTGACTCCATCTGGGTTTCCTCCCCAGCAGCAGCAGCAATCCCGGCAGGAAATGGGCCGTTCCCCTGTTGACAGTCTCAGTAGTTCCAGCAGTTCTTATGATGGCAGTGATCGGGAGGACCCAAGAAATGATTTCCATTCACCTGTTGGGTTGGGAAGACCACCAAATACAGAAGATAGAGAGAGCCCATCAGTGAAACGAATGAGGGTGGACACATGGGCAACATAAACTTTCAGCATTGCCACTTCTGTTTTGTGTTATCACAGTGAACTGTCCTGACATATCTAAATATATAAATAAGGACATGAAATAAATATATTTATATGTATATACATACATGCATATATATATCTTCACATGTGTATATATATATGTGCGAGTGTATGTAGCATATACAAAATCATCAGGCACTTACTACAAACTCTTTGTATAGCTGCAGATGTCCCATGGTAAAAATATAACAAAACAATCCTATAGGTATTGGTCTAGTCTGGCACTTACCTGGACATGCTGTTCTAATAATATAACCTGTTCTGCAAAGAAACATTGTACCCATCTATAATCCTGCCACACTAGATTGCAGAAACCAAGAGGGCTCCCCTGTAGTAATGTCCCCATGTGTTTTATTAAAGCCGTATGGTTACTTGTAGTTAAGAAACAATGCTTTGTAGCAGCAGAGCAGTAGAAAAGCAGGAAAAAGAAAGCAATACTGTACATAAAATGTCCTTTATATTACCCAACCTGGCATGGGTCTCTGTTGCAGAGAGTGCATGGCGAAGGGCTGAAGGTATAAAAACCTGTTTTGCACGTGCAAAAAAATGTATTGGGTCAAAGAAGTGGTTCTTAATTAAAAAAAAAAAAGTGAGAGAGAGAGAAGACAGAGAGAACTCGCATGAAATATTCAGAAAATAGCCTAGAAAATAGAGCATTAACAAAATAAAATTAATATATTAAGTTATAATTGGAATATGTTTGAAAAGTTTCTTTTTACGTTCTATCTTTGAAAAATATAGAAAGAAACGGATTAGCTCATGTATATTTTATATTAAAGAAAACAATACCCGTATGAATTGAAGACTATATATAAAAGTTATATACAGTACTTTTGGACACATTCTGCTATGAATTATTTATATAAGCCAAAGCTGTATGATGTAGCTTTTTGTAGAGTATAGTTTTATCTTGTTATTTTGACTTTCTAGTTTTTTGCTTTCAGAAGAGGGAAAAAAAAACTTGCAGGCAGAACGTTGGGGGAAAAATAAGCCATGAACACTTATTATTCTATATGTAAATTAAAATTTGAGCCAAACTCTTTGTGTATATAGCATCTTAAATATACCACCTTTGGTGTAAGTACCTACGTATTGTACGTTCACCAGATTAAAAAGTATATTTTTGTGGATTGACGCCAACTTGAAAAAAGGCGAGGTCCTTATTAAGTAGAGTATTCACTGTTTAATATTTACTATTTTGTTAAATATACTGTACTTTCTTTGGATTTTAATTATTATTAATATTATTATCCAGATTTTTCAGAGGATGTATAAAGGGGTTGTCCCCTTCACTGGTGGTGAATGTGTGCCGTTAAAATGTAATCTCTGTGCTGTATGGTTAAGCTTCATTATACATTTTATATATATGTATATAAATAGCAAAGTGGCAAAAAAAAACAACAACAAAAATCCGGTGTTAAGTTCATCCCACATAAATATTAAAAATCTGTTAAAACACATTTTAAGGCATTATTTTAAAACTGCCTCTTGTGAGAAAATATTCAGTGGAAAAACTTGACCTAATTACTTATGTTAGGGAAATGATAACACGTATCAGATGAGCACAAAAGGTTTTGTAAGTGGTAAGTGGTTTGGGACAAAACATTTGCTTTGGAAATAAATCCTCTCATGTCTCCTTCTAACATTCAAAAAAATTGAGCAAGAAATCCAAATGCCCAACATGCTATGTATCTGGTTAGTAGAATTGCAGGATCAGAACTTTAGCTTTCTCATGCAAGGAGGCTCACTAATGCAAGAGTAAGGGTTTGCAAGATCTGGCTCCAATACAGCAGCAAATTCTCCCATCATTCAGGGATGTTAGGAGTACCATAATCTCTGCTTTTAAACTGATATTGCTATTGCTAATCTATTGAACTTTGGCAAAGATTTACTTAAAACTGGATCTGTACAGAGTAAGTTGCTAATGGGGGGCCAAAAATCTGACACAATTCGCTCTGCTTTAGTAAGTATGTGCTTAACTTATGTTTTGAGTTAAAACTCTGTGTGCTTTCAAATCCCTACTACTTCTCTTGTCATCCTTATGCCTAATTATGCTATATTATTATATCCCTCCTCACTACGAACAAAATAAAATGTAGACTTTTAAGAAACATAAATCTAACTACTAGCCACTCTAATTTTGGGAAAAATTGAAGTTGTTTTATGTGTCACACAAAACTCTTTGAAGTTAATTCTATATATTTATTGAAACATTTTTCTCTTGGGCATTCAACACTTTTTAAGGAAATTTTCTAGTAACGTCACTCAGTTGATGCTATAATTAAAAAAAACATGAGGTAGAAATGGAAATCCAGTGTGTACAGCCATCTCCTTGACATCTGCTTGTACACGGAATGATCCAAGAACAAATGTACTACAGGTGGATTTCAAGACTAAATCTGTTGTGTTATCAGTGTAACTTAAAATTACAGAACTTTTTAAAACATTTGAGGCAAACTTTGACTTCCTTTCAAATTAATCTACATTTAGTAAATTGAAACTAGAGTAGTCACTGCAACAGAAGAGCCTACAGAGGATTTCAATTTTCAAATGAAAACTGCATTTCCAAAGTATTTTAGTTCACTTACTGTTTCATGGAACCTTTAATGCTTTGAAAAGTTATGTGCTTTTTTTTTTGTTATTTATGCACGTATATGAACTTTGCTGTACATTTGAGTGGGAGTTCTGCATTCACATTTACTGTCTATTTTCTTGTGTGCCTTATGAGATGGCTTTGCTGACTGTATGTCAAATAGTCTTTATTTCTATGCAGGTTTGTAAGCAGTACTATTACTGTTTTCTAAAACAATGTTACATAAGGTTTGGAGTTTGTATTTAAATCACACCAACTGACTAATGTAAAACTTGTGCAATTCTTAGGAATTGAGGATCAGACTGTTAACCGGTTGCCCATAGCCCTGTAATGGAATCCAGTAGATAAGCCTCTGCAACAACATCCTGTCTATCTGTGGAAGAACTCCACACCATGAAAATCATAGGGGAACTCAGATTTTTAATAACACTAATCGTGTAAGTTTTTGAAAATCATAGGGGAACATACTTTTTTTTTTTTTTTTTAGGAGATGTAAAAGTGTTTTGTAGAAGAAAGGACACAGCACAGGAGAACATTTCAGCAATTAAAAAATCAATATAGCATTTTTTATTAAGTAAATTTAATAAATGCAGTTCAAGGTAGGGTTGCAGATAGATCAAATCTAGTGTGAACCTACTTGGCTGGTATTGATTCACGAGAGTTGTACCTGCTAAAATGACAAATCATCTTTGAGCTCTAACTAATAGTATTTAAATATATATATATATATAAAATCAGGGGTTTGTTGGAGAAAAATGCTTTAGCATTTCCTTTTATTGTAAAGGACACTAATGCATCAAAAACTTTTCTGAATTATTATGCGCACAAGAAATATATAGTAAATAAGGAACATAATAACTCCTAGCAGTTGATCGTGGGAAGAAGTTAAATTAGAATGTGAAAGAAAGACTTATAAATGTAAACAGTTACTTCTTAGTAGAAACTTTCTTCACTTTGCTGTGCAAGAGAACACTGCTTTGCTATATTTAAAATGGCTTTTTTAAAAGAGATTTATGTATTTGGTAAATGTTTGTAGTCAACAGTTCACACAAGAAGCTGTTCACGGTTTAATGATGATAAGCCGTTTGGCGGCACAAGCTGGACTTTGTTGCCATCCTTGAGACGAATCTTTTAAGAAAAAAATAAGTTAATCTCAATTTTTCCCTGAATGTGTTGTTTTTCTTCATTATACAATAAATATTCTAGTGAACTTTTTATCAAATGGTTAAGAAAATGCTAGAAGTTGTTGTAAAATATTTGTATCCTGCATTCACTAAAGTAAAAATACTGGCTTTTACTGTGTACTCCAGACTCTGTCGTATTTGCAGAGTATAGTGCTTTTATCATGCAATTTCTCCTTCTGCTTAGTGCCTGAAAGAATACTTTCAGCTTGATTCTAAAGAGCACCCGGTAATAGAATCATGGACCCATTTTCATCCAGATGGATTTTCTTAAGCTGATAGAATTATATCCATCCATATATTTTTCTCATTGCAGCCAGAATTAAGAGTAGTTCTGACATAAATCCATATAATAAAAGAAATATGGTAAAATATGAATAACACTTTATGAATCGACAAATATAAAAATTGGTGCAAATGAAATTTTCATAATTTAAATAACTCCTTTGTAATGTTGAAATGGGCGTATTTCCTTTCCCTAATGTTTGCGCTTCCATTGCGCTTGCATACGGGATTGGCATTTATAAGGATGCTCAGAAATGCTGGGTTGCTGATATATTTAAATAAAAAAGTATTAATGCATTTGAGGAGGGACGGGGTAAAAAAAAAACCCTCCCAGGAAGAATTAAATGTGCTTTGGAAATAATAATATCTGGTGACGTGTACTAGCCTCTAGCTCCCCTTGAGAAATGTTATTAGGTATATTTGTGGCTACTGCTGGCTCACTCTTTTCTTGTAGGTGGCAGTGGCCTTGCTTTCATCAGTTATCCCTGCCTCACTTCTCCAGTCATCCTGCAGATTATTTTAGGTGCCACTCCTCTTTAGCACCACAAAATGTGGGCTCTCCTGATGGCTGTGCTTCCCTTCCGCTGGAACTCATCCCTCGAGCAGTACCCTCCAATGCTCCAGACGTCTCTTCTCTTCTGGAAGCTTCTGCCCATGTACCCTGACAGCTCTACCCTGCATTTCATTTCCTCCTGCTTCCCCTGGGTTTCTGCTGCTGCCTCAAATTCCTAGAGAGTTTGATGCAGCCATAGCAATGGAGGAGTGAAAGCTCACAACCGTTGGTAACCATGGACAACTTCTGGTGCTGGGCTAGAAGAATGGTCAATTGGCAAGCAGTCAACTCCCTGCTACTGATAATTCCGCTAACAAAGCAGGAGAAACCTCTTTCTCCCAAGAGCCCTATCACACAATTTCAGGTTTGGTGCTTGGTTGTGAATCTCTCACAGGGAGCCCCTACCTGCACCCAAACCCCCCTCCCCTCCAAAAAAAAAACCGTATCTGTCCCACTGGGCTAAATTCTACACGTCACCACTGAAAACTGCTTCGGTTTCTCCTTTTCCTAATTTATCTTGCCCAAGCAACAGCTTTTCTGGCTCTCACATTCCATTACAAGCTGGAGTCTGGGTGCTAGTTACAATTCCTGACTCTGGTGGAGGGCTCTTATGGGCAAGTTTTGAAGCTGGTTGAATCGTATGGCTAAAAATATTCAAAGTGCGGCTACAGCTGCTGAAAATGAATTCATTGTTATTTCCTAGTTCGCTCCCACAAGGACCTTGCTCTAGGCTTTCTGATGGTTTTTTAAAGCTGGTTTTGTCTCTGCTGTGTGCTAGGAGTCCTATCCAGTCAGATGCTATGGTGCAGTAGGCCTGGTCAAGCAACTGTGGTCGTAGAACTGACCATGTCCCCATATGAAAAGGCAGGTGTTGAGTACAAAAGTGGCACCTAGTAATAGAATTAAATAGCCATCAAGACCACAGCTACCAGCGGTCGACTGTATTAACGACTCTAGTATCCAAGAGTTAGGGCAGATTGTAACACGTGTTGAACTGAGCACAATTGTATTAAGCTCTGGATTAGCAATGCTTGCTACAGTTTGGAAACCTAAAACGGGCTTGGGAGGCTCATAAAATCGAGGCAGCATTTTCATGTTTGGCTATAGTCTTGTAGGAGATTTCCCTGCTCATCTCTTTCTGCAGCGGCCTAATGCATCTGGGGGTCTGTTGACTCCTGGATAGCAAGAGACTACATCATGAGGTCATTTCTTTCGAGGGGGCAATGTGCCATCTTTGGCTGTGATTTGTGGGATGGGTTTCAGTAGTCTAGACAGTTCACCTGTCCACCATGCACCTGGGGGGAAAATCCACTGTGTTGATTATTTTTTACAGCACACATGGCATTAACATGGAGGTGATGACATGCTTATCTTATCACTTCCAGCTTGTTACTGTAACATTGTTCCTTGGGCCCAGGTTAGTATTGCAAAGACACCAGTTTGAGTACCTTTGTAGATAAGAGATCTTCCATCTCTTTATAGAATGTTTCCAGTAAGCTTGATTTGCATTTTTCACTGGTTTGCTGACCAGCACAACCTGGTGCCTAATAAAAGGTGAATGCAGTAGTGAGTGATGGCTAACATACAGGGCCTTAAGACTATAGCAGTGCCCAGCACATCCCAAGTGAAATAATGTCACCCATCTACTTGTGTTTTCTTTAATAGCAGTGATAACACCGGAGTAAAGCCTTATCTGGGGATTACTGACACGCTGTAGTTAACGGCCGTGTGACAATCACCTCGTCCCTGCCAGCAATACATTCCCAGGCAATTCACTGCAGTCTGAAACCTGCAGTGTGACTGTTACTGCTTTCCTGAAATATATTTGATCAAATTTGGTCAACTGACAACCACCGCTAGCACAGGCTCATCTGCTGTATGGGCTACTTTCGCTCTCTTTTTTAACTGTGTGTTGTAATGGCCAGATTCAGAAATAGTGAATGAAAGGTTGCAGGGTTGTAGCCTCTGCAGCCCTAAGAGCAGGGGTGGCCACCCTGAGCCTGAGAAGAAGCCAGACTTTACCAACATACATTGCCAAAGAGCCACAGTAATATGTCAGCAGCCCCCCATCAGCACCCTCCCCCGTGCCGATCAGCGCCTCCCCACACCACCTGATCAGCTGTTTCAGGGTGGGGAGGAGGCTCTGGGGAGGGGCAAGGGCGCAGGAGGGGGTGGAGTGGGGGCAGAGCCAGGGATTGAGCAGTGAGCACCCCCCCTCCCGACACATTGGAAAGTTGGCGCCTCTAGCTCCAGCCCCAAAGTCGGTGCCTATACAAGGAGCCGCATGTGGCTCCGGGGCCACAGGTTGGCCACCCCTGCCTAAGAGCGATACAATCAGTATGTTGCAAAATGTAGAAACACCAGTCAATTATGAGGATTGGAGCTTAATACTGTACATTAGTTTTCAGCTGATGTAAAACGTAAGCTCGGCCAAATGTTGCTCAGTACCCAGATGTGCCGTTCTCTTCATGAAGCAAACCACCATGTCTGTGACTTCAGGCACAAAGGGATGCAGTGCCTAAGCCTATGAGATTGGTAGCTTTAAAAATGCATGAACATCGTGACGTTCAACATAAAAACATGTCATCACAGGAGCAGCAATGACTACAGTTGTGATTGCTTAACAGTTTCCATTTTACGCTAGCGTCAGCTGCCACTAACTTTTCAAAGCGAGCGGCTTTGATGCTGAAATGGGCCTCTCATTGCCTCTGCCTAACGATTACCTTTGCTAGGAAGTGTGAGCAAAACCCTTTCCTACCTAGTTTGGAGAACCCGAAAGTGAAGGCACCTGAAGCGAAAACTGCGGGGCATCAACAGCTGAAGCTGGCAGCACAGAACCAGCCTCGCGGAGGCAAAGTGCCTTTGTATGGTCTCAGGGTATTTTGTTTGGCGAGTGTGCGCTGAGCCTCTGCAAATTGCACTCTCAACACATGCAGTAGCTTTCACATGTGGTATGTCATGTCTACAGCTTTGGATGGGGTTAACTGAGCCACCTAGAGGGGAAGTAGCCAAGTCCTAGTGGCTCCCTTACACGCATGCTGATGACAGAACAAGGAGTAATGGTCTCAAGTTGCAGTGGGGGGGGGGGGGGTTTAGGTTGGATATTAGGAAACACTATTTCACTAGGAGGGTGGTGAAGCACTGGAATGGGTTCCCTAGGGACATGGTGGAATCTCCTTCCTTTGAGGTTTTTAAGGCCTGGCTTGACAAAGCCCTTGGTGGGATGATTTAGTTGGGGATTGGTCCTGCCTTGAGCAGGGGGTTGGACTAGATGACCTCCTGAGGTCCCTTCCAACCCTGATATTCTATGCTCTAAGAGACAAGGTTATCACTTGGGGGGAGGGGGTCGTGAGCTGTCAACCTCCACCCCAAACCCCGCTTTGCTTCCAGCATTTATAATGGTGTTAACTATATAAAAAAGTGTTTTTAATTCATAAGGGGGGGGGGGGTCACACTCAGAGACTTGCTATGTGAAAGGGGTCACCAGTACAAAAATTTGAGAACCACTGCTCTAAGAAGTGCAGGTGGGACTCTTGCTCTGCAGTGGTGGAGGAAGCACAGGTAATTCTCTTCCCCAGGTGTGTAGTGCTTCGAGGGGCTCCCTCCAAAGGGATTCTTAACATGGATTTTGGTGAACATGTAATCGTCACAGCTAAGGAGGGCTGTAGTAGGCAGCTAGAACTGACAGGCAAAGCAAGTTTGTTTAGTTGTTTCACAATACATTTTTGTAGGGGTGGTGGATAGCAGTTTTCTTTATCTTGTAGCTCTGAGGTTTTGGAGATAAAGACTTTGTTTTTATTATAACATAGATTGGTCATGGGGGCAGGGAGGGAGGCATGGCACACTGACTCCTATGAACTGGGATGATGATCCCAAAAGAGCAGTTCTGTGAAAATGGCACCACCTTAATCAGCAGCTCAGCTCCCCGTGCACCTTGAACTCAGCCGTGCTGACTTCAGTGTTTAAGTCAGTGGTTCTCAACCTATTTACCATTGTGGGCCGCATCCAATGCTACCTGTTTGGCCCTGAGGCTGTCACATGGGCCGCAGCTGTGTGCTGATTGGGCTGCAAGTGGCCTGCGGGCCACAGGTTGAGAACCACTGGTTTAAGTTTACTACTTTTTATTCCTGTTACGCCTGCTGAGCCAACATGGCTGAGAGCGTCTGTTCCTCTTTGTGTGCCAACAGAATTGTTCGCTGGTTTCCAAATGTTTTCACCCGTGTAACTCCCTGAAAGCAAGGGCCCTGCTGGCACAGGGTATCAATGAGGGGACAATTAGCCTGCAAATGCTTTATTTTAAGTGTTGCTATCTGACAAAGGAGGAATCCAGCTTGATTCTCCAGTCCCAGCCTGAATTTAATCATGGGTGGCAATTTGATGGATTATCTTGAAAACTTAACGTGTTTAATAAGGAAACACGGTAAACAAGGGTGATTTTTTTTTTTACAGTCACATTTCAGAGCTGAACTTTCTACATTCTAGTCTGCCTCCTAAAGTGAAAGATTTAAATTTTATATTATGTTTTCCACTTCAGTAGTGAACAGGAATGTACATATTAAAAACACTTAATATTTTTAGCCAGCATTCTGCAATGTGGAACTGGATATGCTTGGATATTTTGGTCCCACAACTAATGGCCATACTACTCTGCCTTCTTTGTGATTACGTTTCCCTGTAAAGTAAATGTTTATAATTGAAACAAATCCTTAATCTGACCAGTGTCTGGCCACCGTTCTGTCCTAAAACTCGCTTTTCTTTTTAAGGAAAACTGCAACATTAAACAACAGAGTGTAGTTCAAAATATGCTGCTAAAGAAACAGACAGCAGTCCAGGATAGTTCCCATTGTGTTTTTATTGAATTTTTCTTCATTTAAAAATGTAATATTAACCTACAGAAGGGCCCAGTTTTCCTTCACAGAAGAAAAATGGTAATTTCTTTTATGTTCCCTTAAGCCTGACAAGAGCTTCCTACTTGCTGCAGGAAGAATATTTATCAGGACCGAGACTCAACACTGTAACTCAGGAAGGGTCTGTTTACTTTATTCATTGTACCTCCCAGCTCCCTTTGCAGCAAGAAGCTAGTTTTTCAGATACATTTTTCATTTGAGTCATTATAAACACAAATGCTGTCCATGCATTTGCCTCAGGCCAGCAAGACTTTATTACTGACATAATCGATCTTAAAGACAGAACTTCTCTCTCTTAACTTCAACACCCATCTCAGAACCTTAATTTGGGACAGATGGTTAGTACTAACACTGTGCTGATAAATTTAAGATCTGAATTTCCTTCACGTTGCCTCATTGACTTGTGTATTTGTGACAACAGTGCCCTCTAGTGGCAAAACAATAGCAGGCAATTCCTTAATTCGACAAATCATTTCCTCCTTTACCTGCTTAATTTTGTGTTATTAAATACATCTAAAACTATTGTCTCTTGTATCTGAGTGTTTGAAAGAGAGAGAAAAAAAAACTTTCCCTGTAGTTTGCTTTAAACCTTTATATATTTTCAAATGAGCGTTTTATTAATCTGTGATTTGTACCCTGTTACAACAGTACTAATTCTATAACCATCCTCCAGTGGGGTGGAACTCGGCTACCTTCTGCATTCAGCACCCTTGTGCTTTTCACACCATAATTTCAGGTAGTATCATTTAAGACAATCAGGCTGGTAAACAAATGTATTATAATTGCACTTCCTGGGATGTCAGTGCCTAGGCCTTGGGAAAAGTCTAACCTCCTTAAAATTTGCTCTATGCTGAAAGTTAGCTTATATTTAGGCAATATGTTATGGGGATTTTGCTTGTTATGCACAATGTTTCCTTAAGTATGTTCAATTCTACAACTTCAAAATGTCAATTTTTGTGGCAGGGGTTAGCCATGAGAAACAGTTCTGAATTTATTTTTAAAATGGCTACACCAATTAAGAGGTTTTTACTGCAGGTTGGACTGTGTGGCTGAACAGAACTTTTGCTATCATTATTGAGCAAAGGCTGTTACTGAGGAATAACCGACCTAAGGACCAGTTCCTGCAGAGAGCTCTGGCCTGACTAGGTACCTGCATGGAGTCCTAATGAAGTCACAGGGCCTCCCTGCACAGGCAGATCCTTGCCTCCATGGTGCTCACGGCAGGCTAAGACCCTCGCTCATTCTAGCTTAATACTGTCATTGATAAGAGTAAAGGGATATGGAGGTATCAAGTGTCCTGTTTAGTTTTAATAGTGCCATGTACCAGAGCTAGTCTATCAAGCTATAAAGGCATACGTAGGGTTAAATATGCAGGGCCCACTCGGTTCTGCCAGAGAATGAAAAATGTTGTTTTGTAGGGGAGAAAATGCTCCGTCCATATAAAATGTGTCTTCTCAAGCGCTATTAGACTGCATCATTCCAATCAATAACCCATACAATATTTAAGAGCACACACTCCGATGTGTCTGCCTAGTTGAGAGTAAGCTGGGGCAAGCTACTTTCCCTTGGAAGGGTTTATAAACGCAGAGCCAAATGTCTGTTGCACTTGGTAAGCTACAAAACATCTTTATTCATTTAGAGAAAACATGTCACCCTCTGTTCAGTCAAGATCATTAGCTCACTTAAAAAAATTAGCCCCCTGAATCCATTAGGGGCAGAGTTACTGGTTTATGGGTATCCGTGTTGGGCGGTGAGGCAGTACTGGGCTGTCTCTTCGCTTTGGGGGTTTCCACGACTGCTAGGGGCTGTGACCATTTCCCCCCCACTTCATGAGCTGAGCTATTCAAGGCAAAGGTTGTGTTTGAGGTATGGGCTGCTGCCCCAGTCTGTTGTGTTTTAAAATAGACAATATAAAATACTGGCAAGACGATTCCTATCAGGAGCATGATAAAAACTGCATTCCACCACTGGATTCCACAGTCTGCACCATTCGTGGGCTTCTTTTGCCCCACTGAACCGGATGGTGGGCAGTTTGGTGCTTCTATGCAATAATCTGCATTTAAATGGACTTTGGATTGCACTGCATCCTCGATGGTCTGGTCAATCCCCTTAAAGTAGTCAGTCAGGTATCTGCTTTCACTATAGCTGCTGCTGGTGGCTCCATCATCAGGCTCTGGTAGTTCAATCAGTGTCATTCCAGCCTGGGAAGGAGCATTCTGAGGAGGTTTTAACTCTTGGCTGGTCTCCGTTAACACCCCGTGGGCCTTGACTGGAATTTTGATAGACTTCAGAGCATACAAGTCCTGCTCACAGATGAAGTTGTTGACACGTTTGATATCTGCAACCTATGGAATTCAGGAAGGAGAAAGACGTAAACCTAAGGCATCACCCTCCTTTACCAATATTGACTCAAGAACAAACCAGGAAAATACAAAATGTCAACAGTGAAAACAAACACTGACTGAAACCTGCTGCTCGGGGGAGTCTGGCTCACTGTTCCAACACTGTTCTTGCAGCCCTCTGACGCTGCAGTCAGAGATTTCCTAGGAAGGTTAAGACCCCCAGTGAATCTTATAAGTTACAATCCTTCACATATTGAAAGTTGTAACCTTCAAGACACGTTCAGTAGAGTCTCTAGGAACCATCACTTGTATTTGTCTTCAGCTTTGTCATTCCCATCCCTAGGTTTTCTGCTGTTCCTGTCTTAATTCAGCTGGGGAAATCCTTGGGACAGAGTCAGGCCCAGATGTTTAAAAATATTTAAGCATTGCTGTTCTCAGTGCTGTGATGTCTGTCTGACTGAGGAGCCTACATCTCATCTTCAAAAATGATGTCTGCATGTTGACTGTCAAGGGGATTTTGGTTCTTAGGGCTAGATTCACAAAAAGACTTAGTAGGGCCTGACTGTGGGAGTTAGGCAACTGAGATTCACTAATCCCTTGTGTAGCTGCCCCCACAAACCCTATAATTGCCTAAACAGAGTAAAAAGCAAAGATTGGTAGCAAGACATGACTGGCAAGACATAGTGGTGGATGGAGAGAATCAAATTAATACAGATAACAGCACACAGCTGGAAAAATTAATTGGATGATAATCTCTCCAGTAACATGATTTCTTGTTTACCCAGAACCTCCCACTGCTTTTTATTCCCCACTATGTCTTTGTCTTTCATTCACATCTCATGGCAGGGATTGTGTCTATACAGCTCCTATCATAATAGGGACCCGAACCAAATGGGAGCTCCTAGTTACTCCCATAATATAAATCATAATTGTGATGTTGTGCAGTCTATATGGTTTTATAAAAATATAAGATAAAAATATAAGTGAATGTAATGTAACTGGGATATGCTTCGTGCAAAAGGTCTCTTGCAAGGTATCATTACAAAGCTCATAATCTACTGAGTGTGATCATCCTATTTGTAGAAATGTACCACTCTAGTATCTAAAACTAGAAATATAAAACATAACTCTGAGGGCCTATTGTGATTGTGTAAAGTGTGGGCCATTAAGGATGGTTTGGAATCTTGATGACTCCCATTGTCTGCAGATGGCCGTATTTACCTGTGAGTCTTCCTGTATATGTGTGGGCTGGCAAGTGAGTAATGAAGTCTTGCAGTGACATGTGATCATGTCACCTGAACTGGAATCCATCTTTAACGTGGTGCTTTTCCAGTGAGGGGGGGTGGAAACCCAGAGGGACAAAGGGTTCCCGCCTTATGCAAAAGATATATAAAGGGGTGGAAGTAGGGTGACCAGACGTCTCGATTTTATCGGGACTGTCCCGATATTTCCTTGTTTGTCCCGCGTCCCGACCGACGTGCGGTCGGGACACTGGACAAACAAGGAAATGCGCCGGAGCCTGGAGCCCGGAAGTGCTCGCACCCCCCCTCCCTTCCCCGACTCCGCCCCCTCCTCCCCCGATTGGCTCCCTCCCCGAATCCCCGCCTCACCATTCCTCCTTCCTCCGCAAGCGCTGGAAGGAGGCCCAGGAGTCGCAGGGGAAGCGCGGGGCCGGGGTGAGTAAGAGTCCGGCCTGGCCCCGAGCAGGCAGGACTCAGTTGGGTGGTAGGGAGAGGAGGGGGGCGGCCCGCGGGGCCAGGCGGCGGCTGTTCTCCCCCCCGGGCAGCGGGACTCGGGAGCAGCCGCTGCTGCAGCTCCCACTGCCGCGGGGGAAGGAAGCGGCCATGGCGCTCGGTGGCTGCGGCTCTGGCGCCCCCGAACCCCCCGAGCCCGGGCCTGCTGCAGGGACCCAGCAGCGCGTACGCTGCGCCCAGCCCCTGGCCAGCGTCTGGGCTGCTGCCCAACTGGTGCTATCGCGCGGCGGCCCCGGGGCGGATGCATCGGCAGCCCAGCCCCGTTCGTTCCCCTGCGGGACCCAAGCAGGACGGGGGGGGCTGGGGCCTGCTGCCCCCACTCCGGGGCCGCCGCGGGATAGCACCAGCTGGGCAGCAGCCCAGACGCGACTGGCCAGGGGCTGGGCTGGGCGCAGCGTGCGCGCTGCTGGGTCCCCGCAGCAGGCCCGGGCTCGGGGGGTTCGGGGGCGCCAGAGCCGCAGCCGCCAAGGGCCATGGCCGCTTCCTTCCCCCGCGGCAGTGGGAGCTGCAGCAGCGGCTGCTCCCGAGTCCCGCTGCCCGGGGGTGAGAACAGCCACCGCCTGGCCCCGCGGGCCACCCCCCTCCTCTCCCTACCACCCAACTGAGTCCTGCCTGCTCGGGACCAGGCCGGACTCTCACTCACCCCGGCCCCGCGCTTCCCCTGCGACTCCCGGGCCTCCCTCCAGCGCTTGCGGAGGAAGGGTTTTTTTTTTTTGCCCCCCCCCCCCCCCCCGCGTCACCGTCCCCCCCCCTCCCCCCGCGTCCCGATATTTGACTTGGGTGATCTGGTCACCCTAGGTGGAAGAGAAGAGAGAGGGAGAGGAGCCATCATGAAGAATCCCCTAGCTATCACCTGAGCTGCAACAAGAGCTGTACCAGGGGAAAGAAATGGGCCCAGGCCTGGAAGGTGTCCAGTCTGAGAAAAACTTACTGAAGCGTCTCTGAGGGTGAGATTATCTGTATTTAGTTTGATTAGGCATAGATTTGCGCATTTTATTTTATTTTGCTTGGTGACTTACTTTGTTCTGTCTGTTACTACTTTGAACCACTTAAATCCTACTGTCTGTATTTAATAAAATCACTTTTTATTTAGTAATCTACTCAGAGTATGTATTAATACCTGGGGGAGCAAACAACTGTGCATATCTCTCTATCAGTGTTATAGAGGGCGAACAATTTATGAGTTTGCCCTGCATAAGCTTTATGCAGGGTAAAACGGATTTATCTGGGTTTAGACCCCATTGGGAGTTGGGCATCTGAGTGCTAAAGACAAGCGCACTTCTGGGAGCTGTTTTCAGGTAAACTTGCAGCTTTGGGACAAGTGATTCAGACCCTGGATCTGTGTCTGGAGCCAGACAGGAGTGTCTGGCTCAGCAAGACAGGGTGCTGGAGTCCTGAGCTGGCAGGGAAAACAGAAGCAGGGGTAGTCTTTGCACATCTGTTGGCAGCTCCCAAGGGGGTTTCTGTGATCCAACCCGTCACAATAATGACCAAACCTAGCATTCACATACCCATCAATACTACCAAACTTATAAGAAGGATCCGAAATTGGCCCTGAACAGAATTCAGGCCTGGTTACAGCCTGGGAAACAAAACCTTGGAGGTGAGTTACTGGGTGTCATTGTAGGAGGCAGTATACACACTGTGGAACCTTGGACCCTCGGGACATCATGGGAGAGATGAAAAGGCAACAAAGTAAACCACAAGTGTAGCCTAATGTGATGCTCAAACTTGGGCCCTGGTTCTGGTCCTCAAGCAGCAAGAAAAGGTGACTCCCAAAAGGTGAATGCTCTGCCTGAGAAAAGAGCATTAGTGTCAAGTTTCAAGGGACACCATCAAACCTGAGTTGGGGGAGGCTTACAAAGGTGCCTCAAGATAACAAGTGGGGGGAGCAGAGAAAGGACAGAACAGAAGGGCAATGTAACAAGTTAACCAACTGCAATAAACCCAGCAGCAGAAACAGCACTTGGGACAGTATTTTCTTAGCATTTAGGCACATTACTGCACTAACACTTGTATATGCATTTGGCACTGAAAATCAGTCTAAGAACTCAGTAAATTTCTCTTAAAGAAAAAAACACCACACATTTTTCTTCCTGAATGAGCCAATACGCACCGTCAGCTGCATCTTCATTGCCTGACCAAGGCACAGACTAATTTTTAAACAACAATAAATACAGTACAGGGAGCCCTCCGGCAGCTTCACAACAGCTGCAGCAGGAGTCCCTTTGTCAATGCTCAATGGACACTTGAAGACTTTTTCTTTGCCAGTTGGCTGATAGCCAGCACTGGAGACACAAGCCAGCAATCAGCACAGGTGAGGTGGCAGCTGGCTACAGGAGGGGAGGAGATGAGAATGCAGGATGCACACTTCTCTATTCACTTTCTCCACACCATTTATGATTTTATAGACTACCAGATCCTCCTGCGTAGTCTCTTTTCTAAGGTAAACAGCCCTAATCTCTTTAGACTAGAGGTGGGCAAACTACGGCCAGCGGGACCATCCTGCCCGGCCCCTGAGCGCCCGGCCGGGGAGGCTAATCCCCAGACCTCTCTTGCTGTCTCCCCTCCCCCACTCTGTGCAGCCCACTCTGGCCCACCGCTCCTGCCGGGCTGAATGGCTTGTGCCCACTTCCCAGGCTTTCCAATAAGCCAGTCCTGCTGCTCTGAGCATCACGGTAAGGGGACAGGGAGTGGGAGGGTTGGATAGGGGGCGGGGTCCCGGGGGGGGTGGGGGGGAGAGAAGTTAGTTTTTAAAAGAACTATCCACAGTCATAGGCACCAACTTTCCCCAGGGCCGGTGGGTGCTCGCGCCCCCACACCCACAGCCCTGGCCCGACTCCACCCTTTCCCCGCCCCTGCCCCGCCTCCATTCCAACCCCTTCCCCAAATCCCCACCCCACATCTTCGCCAAGCACGCCTCGTTCCCCCTCCTCCCCCCTCCCTCCCAGCCGCACGAAACAGCTGTTTCGCAGCGCAAGTGCTGGGAGCTAGTGGGAAAAAGCGGGCATGTGGTGCACTGAAGGGAGGCAGAGGTGAGCTGGGCGGGGAGCTGCCGGTGGGTGCTGAGCACACACCCACCAATTTTTCCCAGTGGGTGCTCCAGCCCCGAAGCGCCCACGGAGTCGGCGCCTATGTCCACAGTGACTCACAGATCTCTTTCTTGGTGGTAACAGCTAATTTGGACCTTTCCGTGTATATGGATAGTTGCAATATTTTTTTCCAGTGTGCATTACTTTGCACTTATCAACATTGAATTGAATCTGCCAGTTTGTTGCCCACTCAGTTTTATGAGATCCCTCTGTAATCAGAGTATATTGTTCTGTTTGCTTAACAGTGTGTACACTCGTTACGATCAGCACTCGTTTCCCTTTCTCAGTACAGATGTTGTCCTCCTCAACAAGTTAATAATAATTGTGCGTTACCTGAGAGCTGTAACACACTTAGTCATCCAAATTATACAGGAATCCAGGTCATGCTGGGCGTGGGAGTGAATACCCTTTCCTTGTGTTATTAATTACAAGACTCATTTACACCCTGCATTGCCTTAGTTTATACCTAGGTAGCAATAAATACAGGACACACACAGAAGCAGTCATCCTTCTGTGTCAGACAACTGGAGCCTCTCTCTGTATGCACAGAAACTAAGGGTACGTCTATACTTACCTCCGGGATCGGCGGTAAGCAATCGATCTTCTGGATCGATTTATCGCGTCTTGTCTAGACGCGATAAATCGATCCCGGAAGTGCTCGCCGTCGACGCTGGTACTCCTGCTCCGCGAGAGGAGTACACGGAGTCGACAGGGGAGCCTGCCTGCCGCGTGTGGACCTGCGGTAAGTACCTTGTAGTTTGAATTAAGGTACTTTGACTTCAGCTGCGTTATTCACGTAGCTGAAGTTGCGTATGTTAGTTCGAACTGGGGGGTTAGTGTGGACCAGCCCTAAGCTACACATAACATATCCCTAAACACGAGTGCTTACAAAACAAACACACATGAAGACAAGACTAAGGGAAGAAATTAAAGCAGCTGCATCATCTAGCTGCGGCTCTTACTTTACACCCATACTGCAGGGCTAGCTTGTTAAGGTTATCGCCCTCCGTGAGCTCTCGTTCCAGTAGCACCACATCCCCAGCTCTCGCTTGGGAAGAATTGCTTCTCTGCTGCTCCTTGCCCCGTGGACGTAATTCCATGAATTCAGATTCCTCCTCTGATGACTCATCTGGATCTGATCGGCCATTTCGAAACACATAAACGTGGCTGCTGGGATAATTATGGACAGTGACAGGAGCCTGGAAAGATCTGGTTCGTCCCTCATAGAGCCTCATGTTTTATACTAGAGCCTGTAAGAGAAAACAGACATTTTAGTTGTATTGGTCATAAAACAACAGGTTTACTCACCACCCTGCAGAACAGTGACAACAGACCAAAAGCACAGCACCCTGGCAAGATGCACACAATTAAGCCAGTACATGTCTGATACACTGATCTAGTCACCAGAATGCTCTGCAACACCCATCACTTTTCAACAATTGCACTGACAGTGGCATTTGTATCCACGTCAGGAAGGGAGGCTGTCACTGTCGCAACCTATGAAGCCTAGAATGTTTCATCATTGGGAGAAAAAAAACTTTGCATGATGCTACAGTGCTCATTTTAATAAGGGTTCATTCCAGAAATTCTAGTTTAGCACTATTGCAAATAAGTCCGAGATGAAAGAAAGATCATGCTGACCTTGTGGATCCATCCCAGGAGCTGGGTGTCTTTGGTTATGATAAAACTTTGGTATCCCAGAACCTACAGCTGATTTGCTACTGCCCTGATGTTAGAATCCAGCCCAATGCATCTTTTTGCATGATCATTTTGTAAGTCCTTGGTTGTCTGCTCTTAGTCACAGAATTCTGAGTGATGGTCTTCTGCTCCCCCCCGTTTACATTTATGGGAATGTAACAATTTCTCTTTTAAATAGCTTGATCTGATCAATATAATCGATATTCAACATCAGCCTGAAACAATCAAGATGATTTCATCTTACAAATTAAATAAGACAAGAGCTTGCCCAAGAGTTTTGTTCTTATTACAACTGGGACTAAAGCAACTAGACTGAAAGTCCTGTGAAACCAATGATAGTATGACTGGGGCTTAGAGTAGCAATTTGTTGCCATCAGAATTATGAGTAGGAAAAAAAACCAACAAATTATTAAAGCCTTAATCCTCTTACAAACCCATGCTGAACCCCACTGACTTTAATGGGTCTGTGCAGGGATGGGTTTTCCCATGCAGCGATCACTTCAGGCTAAGGTTCTGCACTGTCATCGTATAATGGGGCTCTCAGAGGGTCCAGTCTGGATCAGGGCCACACCGTGCTAGGTGCTCTACACGCACACAAACCCGCTACAAAAGTTTACAATCTAGTAGGACCACAGCGCCCCAAAGCACATAGATAAAGGGTTTCTTTAAGATACTGACCTTTGGCCAAGAAACAATAAATAAAGCAAACAGTAGGAGTGCAAGTGTGCTATGCTGGATGTAGGATTTAAGTTTACTTTTTTGTTAGTTGTTCTTTCAGCCACAATGAGTTTTGTTTATCATTGTTCCCCACAGCGTAAGAATTTGTCCTTGCCCGCTCAAAAAAAGGCACGGTGTTTAGCGTGATCCACAACTGTCTGAGATTGCTGTTACGTCTCAGCCGCTGCCTGCATGAAGCCCTGGCATTTGAGCCCTTGTGGTACCAATAGGGGCCCCAATCCTCCTCAGTTTGTTTATTTCCGGGCCATTAAAGCCCTGATTTCCCCTCCTGGCATTTAATACAGACAAAGCAGGCTGTGCCTCCCACATTGGGTTCAGCAGAGTTGTGTGGGAGCGACTGAGAGCAGAGGGAGAGCACAGGGTGTGACCGCAGTGGACTTTAGCCCAGTCTCTTGAGTTGACTGCTGCTAGCCACTTAAGAGGGAAGTGCCCGAGAGGGAAGTCACCTCCCAGGAACCAGCAGAAGAAGCTACCAAACTGAAGGCTGGAGCTGGGGATGGTTCTGGAGAGGGCTCAAAGGGATTGGTTAATGGGGTGACTCCACCAGCGCCCTGGGATGGCCCGCAAGAAGCAGAGCGGAGTCTGAGTGTGGGCCTGCTGCTGAGGCAGTGATTTTGAGGCGTGCCTTGTCAGCAAGCGGGCACCCAGCGCCCGGCACCAGAGGCGGGAGACACACCTTCCCTGGGTCTGGGGGAAGGGAAGGGAATGAACACTGAGCGCCGGGGGGCAGAGCAATGGGGAACAGGGCGTGGTTCCTCCACCCCCACACATTCCCCTTTAGAAATGAGTCACTGCCCAAAGGGGCCCACCGCTTTCCCTCAACCCCCCCACTTCCCCAGTCCCCTTCTTCAGCTCCCCAGGAGGGACCAGCCAAGGTCCCTTCCTCCCCCTCCTGAACCCCAGGGAAAAACCTTTCAGACCAGCCAACTGCCCCCCCCGCACCCCCACCTCCTGCAGAGCGGAGCCCAGCCCCAGGGTAAAGGGCCCGACCCCCGCTTCCAGCCCAGGAACCCCCCCCCCCAGCCCAGCGCCAGGGAGGGGCGAGCTCCCATTGAGGACCCTAAGCAGGAATATTTGAGGGGTTCCCCCCACATATTAAAAAAGCAACCCCCCACCCCGAGCTGCCTCCAGCCCAGCCGGGTGCGGGATGGGGGGGGAACCCCGCCAGGCCAGCTCCAGGGAGGGGGGGATCCCCTGGCGGGGGGAGATTCCCCGCCAGCCCAGCTCCCGGGGGAGGGGGGGGGAGAACTCCCGCCAGCCCAGCTCCAGGGAGGAGGGAACCCCCGGGGGGGGGGAGAACCCCCTCCAGCCCAGCCCCTCCCGGGAGGGGGGGAAGATTCCCCTCGAGCCCAGCTCCAGGGAGGGGGGGACACCGCCAGCCCAGCCCCCCGGGGGGGGGAATTCCCTCCCTCCCGCGCCGCCGCCTCTCAGCCCAGTTCCCGGGAGGGGACCGGGCTCCCCCAGCACAGACCTCACTAACCCTCGGCTCCTCCGCTCTCCGGCCCTCAGCCGCCACATACACACTCACTGTCAGCCCCTCCACCCGCACCGATTGGCTGGCACCGCGCAAGGCTGGGCTCAAGGGCCCACAGCGACCAATCGGCAGCGAGGATGGGCGGGGCCGCTGGGGAGGGAGGGTTAGGTTGAGCGGTCAGCGCTGGCCCGTGTCTGGGGCGGGCGGGGCAGAGTTAAAGGGCCAGCGTCCCTTCCCCTCCCCGAGGCCCAGGACGGGACAACGGGCTTTCCCGGGGTCCCTGTGTCCGGGGTTTGGTCTGGCACTGCCCCCCCTCATCTGCTGGCAGCTGCCACCCAGCCGGGCTCAGCCCAGGCTAGTAGCCTGGGGCCAGCCCCTATCCTGGGGGAATGGGGGGTCGGGGGGTTGTTAGGCTCCCCCACCACTGGCCGGACTTGGCCACTGGCGAAAGCAGCCCTGGAAGCGAAACACACTGAGCTGCCCTGCCAGCGGTATATGTGCAACGCCCAGCCGGGGTGGGTGTTGGGGGGGGGGTTGGGGGGGTGAGCGGCAGAAGTGAATTACCCACGGTCACACAGAGTCCGTAATGGCACCCATGGGCCCCACCGTCCAGGCCCCCCCGCGCTCACCCATAGCCCAGGCGCCTTCCCGGAGCGGTGACTAGGCCATAGAGCTGGACTGGAACCCAGGAGCGCTCGATAGGGTGACCAGGTGCCCAGTTTTGAACCGGAAAGTCCAGTTGAAAAGGGGCCCCGACTGGTCAGATCTACTGACCGGACACCCAGTGTCCAGTTACTGCGGGGGAGGCGCTGGGTCATCATCTGCGCCAGCCCCAACTCAGCCGAGGCCGCTGCCTACCTGGGGGATGGAAGGGGAAAAGCGGCAAGTGATAGGGAGGAGGGGAGAAGAGGAGTGGATGGGGATGGGGCTTTTCGGGGGAATGAGCAGGGAAGGGATGGGGCCTCACGGGGAAGAGGTGGAACAGGAGAGGCTGCGGCCCTCCTGCTGGAGTGTCCTCTTTTTTAAATATTACCATGGTGGCAAACCTAGCTTTCATTCCTAACTCTCTCCCCTCCCCCGGCCTCTAATTACCAGCCCATAATGTTCTTCTGAGGCAAATCCATGGTTTGAGGTCAGTTGGAGGCTTTGACAAAGGCTCAGGGATGGGCTCAGAGGTCCCCCTTCTCCGCCAGGATTTGGCATCTCCAGCACTTTACCTGGGTTTACATTCGAGGATCTTTGGAAGCTCGAGCATAATGCAGATGCACATTACTTAACAGTGAGGACACTAGTGCATTATAGATTACACTGGCTTGCAGTTGGTTTCTGGATGTGATTCAAGGTATTGAACCCCATGTTCCAAGTGTCCCTAAACCTTCAACTGCCACAAACTGGCACTGGATGACAGGTGATGGACCACGGGAAATAGCTCTGTTCTGTGCATTCCCGCTGAAGGTTTGACATTGTCACAAGACAGGATATGGACTAGATCAGGGGTCGGCAACGTTTGGCAAGCGGCTCGCCAGGGTAAGCACCCTGGCAGGCCGGGCCAGTTTATTTACCTGCTGACGCGGCAGGTTCAGCCGATCGCGGCCCCCACTCGCCGCGGTTCGCCGTCCCGGGCCAATGGGGGCGGCGGGCAGCAGTGTGGGAGAGGGATGTGCTGGCCGCAGCTTCCCGCTGCCCTCATTGGCCTGGGACGGCGAACCACGGCCAGTGGGGGCCACGATCGGCTGAACCTGCCGCGTCAGCAGGTAAATAAACTGGCCCGGCCCGGCCCGCCAGGGTGCTTACCCTGGCGAGCCGCGTGCCGAACGTTGCCAACCCCTGGGCGAGATAGACCATTGGTCTGACCCACTGTGGCCTTTCTTATGTTGTCCTGGCTACCCTATTCCCATAGGCGAGATCAGCTAGACTGCTCAAGTTGACAGCTCCTAAGTCTGTATGTTTTGGGCATTCTGTGTCATTGATTCTGGACTTTGCTTCTATCTTAAAAAGAAAGTGTGATTTTGCTCTTTGTGGATGTGCAATCTAACATCTTTTCAGTCATTTGTGTGAGATTAAGGGAGCAACAGAAAAAGAAAGAACAAAAATAGAGGCCCCAGGGGGGTATAGGGCCTGTGTTTATGTTATCTGTAACAGTCTGCATTGAAATGAACACAAAATGGCTGAGAGTCTCAGCTGACAGCAGAGTCCTATAAAGAGACATTTAGAGTCATAAAAGTGACATAGCTATGTACATCGCCGTGATGAATGAGTGCAGTCTCACACGAATCCCTTTACAACTGCACACCCGCCCTCCATTCACCAGCCGGCTCCGACACTGATTTGCCCTCCTGACTTACAGCAGGGCCTTTTGGTACCAAGCCGTGCAACGCCCAACCACACTGGCTTTTCCTCGGTGTTATTTCAGTCTTGGCGTTGGACGCTGGAGTCAGGGGTGTTGAATGTGCTTCCTTCCTGTGCCTCCTCCAGCGGCTCCTGCACTAGAATTAACAGGTATGGCCACAGGAGGTGGGGGCTGAGCAGTTGCAACTCTCCCCTGCCAAGTTCTTGTTCCAGCAGTGCCAACTCCCTCCCTCTCTCCCACTCGCTGCTCTTAACTGGCTCCAAGTGCAGCCCGACTAGTGCCTGCGGTTCGGGGAGCTGATGAGGTGTACTCTGCACTGGTATGTTTCCTTTGGCGCACCCTGAACCCAGGGCTTATGTTTAAAAAACAAGTTCAGTACAAATCCTTAACAAGCTCCACATGCCAGGCACCCCCTTTTGGGGTGGGGATAGACTAGAAATAGTCTCTCGGAGTCAGTTGAAATGTGCAGGCAGGTCCCGCAGTTACACACACAGCTCAGTGCCAAGACGCCCTGGTGGGTTTCTTCAAAAGCGTGAGGAATCGGTGTACCCTCTTTGCCCCGAAATGAGTCTAGGTTGCATCACTGGCCTCCTGGAAACAGTTAATTCCTTTCAGCTGTGTACTGGCTCAGCCAATGATGCACATAGCAGCTCTGCCAGCGGCCTGGATTCCACAAGCACAGGGGCTGCATTCTTCTCCAAGAGGGAAGCTCTTGCTTAGAAGTAACTCAGCTCAGTGACGGCTGCTGTAGAAAAATTTAAGGTAGATGGACAGAAGTAACCTCAGAAAGCTGGTTTCTGCCCCCTGCTCTTTTTGGGAGTCAAAGGCTTGGGAATCACATCATGGAGAATGATGCAAACCTTGATGCTCCAGTGGGGAAGGATGGTTCTTCCCTAGCTAGTGGTTGACACTGAGCTACTGAGGAAATGTAAAAGGGCTGAGCAGTGAGCACCTAGGCCCAGATCCTCAAACTATTTAGGGAACCTAATTCCTAGAGACTGTAATGGGAGTTAAATAGCTTTGAGGAGTTGGGCTCCAATCATCTCCGCTTGGCTAAAAAGCATGATAACAGATACCAGCTAGGATGAATTAAGCCCTCCCCTCACCCAACATGATTGGTTGAAGAGGAGAAGGGACGGTGATCCCCGCAGCATCAACATAGAGACAAAAGAGCGGGAGACTCTCATCACATATTGGGGTGGAAGAAGCCATCCCCAGGCTCCAAACAATTGTTGGCATGTGTTTTATTATTATTGATTAACAATCATTACTGCCCCATCACTCACCCTCTCACTAGAGCCATGGATGGAGGCTATCATAGGTTTAATATCTTCTATATGCTGCATGGACCCAGAAGGAGAGCTGTGAACAGAGGCAGCATGTAGGAGGTTTGGAAGGAGTTTAGAGGCTTTCCTTCCAGGTTCAGTGCTGTGTGTGATATCAAGATGATGAGTGATGCAACAGTGGTGGTGACCTGCAATGGATGTTGTGCCATGTTCTCTTTCCTGCCTGAAGAGAGAAAGGATTGTATGTGCATGAACTACAAGTTGGCGGCTCTGCTGGAGGAGAAGAGTCTTGGATTGGAGGGGCAAGTTGAGACAGTACTAAGAATCAGAGAAGTTGAGGAATTCCTAGAGAGCCAGGTTTGGGAAATACCAATATCTCAGTTTCAGGGAAGAATGGAGCTGGCCACCACGGAATCAGAGAGAGGAAGCCTGGCCGTTCATAACCACCACAGGCCAGAGGTCACAGCAGCCGTCTACATGGCAAGAGCCAGATGAGGATAGGCAGGCTGTGGCCACCAGAGAGAAGACGACTGGGAGGAATTCCACACAGCTAGGAGTTTCAAATCAATATCAGGTTCTCCATGTGAAACCACTGGAAGATACCTCAAGATCCAGCAGACCCAAGGAAATGGAGATATGTACAGGGCACACAGGTGGATGGTAGCTCAGCGCAACCTAAGAAAAACAAGCTTGCCCACAAAGAGTTCTCCAGCGATCCAAAGAAGACACGTGATCCTTATTGAAGAGTCAATACTCAGAAGAACCGAAAGAACATTCTGCACGAGACCTCTCTATTTGGTACTAGTGCAACCAATGCTGGAATACAGTGTCCAGTTCTGGTGCCCACGATTCAAGAAGAAATTGATAAACTGAAGAGGGGTTAGAGAAGAGCCACAAGAATGAGAGAAGGATTAGAAAATGTGCCTGATAATAATAGACTCAAGGAACTCAATCTATTTAGCTTAACAAATAGAAGGTTAAGCTGTGACCTGATTATAGTCTATAAATATCTAGATGGGGAACAAATATTTAATAATGAGCTTTTCAATCTAGCATAGAAAGATGTGGCCTGGAAGAATGGCTGGAAGTTGAAGCTGGACAAATTCAGACTGGAAATAAGGTGTCAATTTTTAATGATGAGAGTAATTAACCATTGGAACAACTTACCAAGGATCGTGGTAGATTCTCCATTGCTGACCATTTTTAAATCAAGATTGGATGTTTTTCTAAAAGATCTGTTCTAGGAATTATTTCGGGGAAGATCTCTGGCCTGTGCTATACAGGAGGTTAGACTAGATCAGGGGTAGGCAACCTATGGCACGTGTGCTGAAGGCGGCACGTGAGCTGATTTTCAGTGGCACTCACAATGCCCGGGTCCTGACCACCGGTCTGGGTGGCTCTGCCTTTTAATTTAATTTTAAATGAAGCTTCTTAAACATTTTGAAACCTTATTTACTTTACATACAACAATAGTTTGGTTATATATTATAGACTTATAGAAAGAGACCTTCTAAAAACTTTAAAATGTATGACTGGTATGTGAAACCTTAAATTAGAGTGAATAAATGAAGACTCGGCACACCACTTCTGAAAGGTTGCCGACTCCTGGACTAGATGATCACAATGGTCTCTCCTGGCCGTGGAACCCATGAAAGGTGTTGGGAGGGAGGTGGGAGACAGGCCAAGTAGCGCTATTGGTGTGCAAATCCCAGGGAAATCATTATTGTGCTCCAGGCAGCTTGCCAGCTCAGAGCAGGTACTATGATTTCCTTTCTCCGCCTTGCGTTCTGGGCCCACTTGTCTCATGAGCCTGTAATTAGGGGCTCCGCCAGTTTCTGTGACGTTTGGTGCTTTTCTGAACCAGAATGCTGTGGTTCTGGTGTGCTGGAGAGGACCTCATAGGAATAGTGATTCTACAAGACACACCAAAATGCCTTCCCCGAGCTATTAGTAATCTGTCTCTGACTATTTAAGTTCAAAAGTTAAGAGTAATAATCACACTGCATCAAACAAACAAGGATTACTCAGAGTAACATGCTCAGATCTGGAAAAAAGGACTTGAAAGGGGACTTGCAGAGGAAAGGGAAAAGTACTGGACTTTTGTGACACAGAGCGAAAGCCCAGAAGGTTTGGGTTGTTTTTCTTTAAGGGTATTTTTCTGAATGTTTTTAAATAAACTTTGAAATAGCAGAAAGGTTTAGTCCCTGCTCTTGCAGAAGGTCTTCATGGATGATTCAGAAATGTGGCTGAGGGAGTATTTTCAGTCTCCAAGGGAAGGATCAGGGTGCTGAATCCTTAAGTAAAGCAGCTTTTCTTCCAAGTGTTGGAGCTGAATCGCTGTTAACAAAATCAACCAAAAAGCTTTAAACAGTCAGAATTAAAATCACTTCCCCTCGCAGGGTCCATCTACACAAGAGGATTGAACTGGAGTTGACTGGTTACCAATAACTCAAACTAGATCAGGGATCGGCAGCCTCTGGCACACGGCTCACCAGGGTAAGCACCCTGGCAGGCCGGGCCAGTTTATTTACCTGCTGACATGGCAGGTTCGGCCGATCGCGGCCCCCACTGGCCGTGGTTCGCCGTCCCGGGCCAATGGGGGCGGCGAGAAGCCGCGGCCAGCACATCATCCGCCCGCGCTGCTTCCCGCCGCCCCTATTGGCCTGGGACGGCGAATCGCGGCCAGTGGGGGCCGCAATCGTCTGAACCTGCCGCGTCAGCAGGTAAATAAACTGGCCCGGCCCGTCAGGGTGCTTACCCTGGCGAGCCGCGTGCCAGAGGTTGCCGACCCCTGAGCTAGATCATGCATTTGGGCATATTGCTCTGGACACGCCCCAGACAATTGTTCACAGCATCCATTTTACTGGGTGAACCCCACGTTTGTGACCTGGAACAAATATTTGTGGAGTGGCCAGACTGGCACGTTCAAACATGTGAGCTAACTCAAGGCAATTGGCAATCAAGTAATTGAGTCAATCACACTACTATAGACAAACCCTTAGATCATCATGTTCTTTGGTGTCTCTGATATCATCAACCTACTATTTCTCCAGTTGTCCCGAAAGCCTTCCAGGAGAGACAGACCCTGCATTTCTAATGTAAAACAGAACATCTAAAATAAATATACTAGAATTCCTCAGGCCTTCTTTATCCAGCAGAAGGAAGTGAAGAAAGGCCCAACTCAATTTTTCTTTTCCTTTACATGTCACCCTTAAACTGCCAATGCACTTTTCTGCCTTGCATGGGACAGCAAAGCAACTTGGGCTTTTTAAGAAAATGCATTTAAAAAGATGCAGCCGGGAACCCGTCTGCACCAGTTTGTGGGGGATGGACAACATGAAAAGTCTTTCCCAGTATATGCCTACACTGAGCCTTCCAGCAAGGACAGACTTGCGCCAGCTCTCCTCAAGCTCGCATGCTAAAAATAGCAGTGTGAATGTTGCATCCTGGGTGGTGGCAGAGGCTCGCTTCCTGAGTCCAAGTCCACCCTACCTCCTGAGGTGGCTAGCCTGAACTGCCACCTGGGCCACAATGGCCACGCGCCTGTTTTTAGCAAAGCATGCACTGTGTGTTCCTATCCACAGGACTTTGAAGTACATGCTGCAGAGAACAGGGCGAGATCGTTATTATTTCTTGTGAACATTGTGTGTTTGTGTATAATGGGTTACTTGCATGGGGTGAGATCAAAAGGTTGTTAAGGGAACCAAGCAGGAAAGGCAAAACAATGGCAAAGATAAGGTACTATCATAGGAATCGGAAGGCTCCCTAGAGAACAAAGGTGAAGCTATTAATTGGGGAATGTCTCTCCTTGCCTTCCTCCAGGCTGGCAAAGTGTACTCTTCCCAGGCTGAACCTAAGATCAAAGAAGATTCTGTAACCGTATAGATATACTAACCTGTAGAAAGGGAGGAGGCTTTGGGCTGACAGACTGATTGGGAGTCAGGGTCTGCAGCAAGCAGACTGTAACTTCGAATCATAGAATATCAGGGTTGGAATAGACCTCAGGAGGTCATCTAGTCCAACCCCCTGCTCAAAGCAGGACCAATCCCCAACTAAATCATCCCAGCCTGGGCTTTGTCAAGCCTGACCTTAAAAACCTCCAAGGATGGAGAGTTCACCACCTCCCTAGCTAACCCATTCCAGTGCTTCACCACCCTCCTAGTGAAATAGTGTTTCAAGAGAATGGGGAAACCAAGACTGAGACATGTCTACCTAGGAGTTTGAGGGGAATGCCAAGCATAGCTAAGACAGGATACGTATGGGTCTCTGTTGTTTTAAATCCATTTCTCTGACTGCTGTGCACCTTTTGGCCAATAAATCGTACTTTGTTTTGAAGAAGCTGCTTCTGCGTCACTACAAACTATTATAGTCATAGGCTCTCTAAGGGAATCTCTGGCAGGTGCCAAGCAAGCAGGGCCGGCTCCAGGCACCAGGCAACCAAGCACAGGCTTGGGGCAGCACCTGGTAAGGGGTGGCCAATCTTGGGGTGGTGGGAGGCAGCGCGGCGCAGCATTCCGCGGGGGCGGGGCGCTCCGGCGGCGCGGTGCTCGTGGGGGGGCGGCGCTCGGGAGGGGTTCCGGTGGCGCGGCCCTTGGCGGGGAGTTAGGGGGCGGGCTCTGGCGGCGCGGTGCTCGGCAGGGGCGCGGCGCTCGGGGGGGGGTTCCGGCGGCGCGGCGCTTGGCGGGGGGGGGCGCTTTTTTTTGCTGCTTGGGGCAGCAAAAAAGTTAGAGCCGGACCTGCAAGCAAGCCCACTGGACATAGTATGGCAGGCAACAAGGGGGTGTGTAATCCAGAGATCCAGCTGGAGAGTGGCTAGATCCCACTCCAAAGAGAAACATAGGGCTGTCACCTGGAAGGGGGCACTCAGTGGGCTGTCACAGAAGGGGCAGCCTCCCCAGAGACCAGGACACATACTGCATTTGTGTTCCTGTTAAATGATTCCACTTTGAAGGGGCCTTTTCTTACTGCTCCTTCACAGCCATTAACCTGTCATAAATCTAAATTGTACAAAGATCATGTTCCCTGTGAGAATTTACAACTTTATAATAGGCAGCATTTTTGACTTAAGGGGCTTCCTTTTATCTTGATCTAAAATGTGAGCAGCAGAATACATTATATGAAGCCCGGCTCTCAATAAACGTAGGCCATTATTTCCTGTAGGGAGAGGATAGGGCCTCATTGAGCACTGCCTCTTGGCTCCACCTAGCGGTTCTCCAGACTATCATATTTTACACTGAAATATCATACCCTTTATCAAAATACCTCTGATACCCATCAGCCCTTTAAAAGTCACCTTTGCAAATGCCAAGCACTCTGCAGTTGCACCGCACAGCTCATAAGCAGAAGTGCTCTGGTAGCTGCCCTCAAACGTCTACCAACAGGCTTCCTTAGTGCTTGCATGCCAGCTGCTCTTTGTTGATGCACAGCTCCACATCAAACTCGCTCATATTTATGCTGTCCCTTACCATTGTCTACGTTGGAAGTGATTTATAAACATGCAAGGCACTGTACAAAGGGAAAACAAAAAGACCCTTCCCCCCCCCGTGACATTACATCCCATATTCTTCATAGAAATATGGTTATGATATGAATACGGCATGACCAAGGCCTGGTCCACACTAACCCCCCACTTCGGACTAAGGTACGCAAATTCAGCTACATTAATAACGTAGCTGAATTGGAAGTACCTTAGTCCGAACTTACTGCGGGTCCAGACGCGGCAGGGAGGCTCCCCTGTCGATGCCGCGTACTCCTCTCGCCGAGATGGAGTACCGGCGTCGACGGCGAGCACTTCCGGGATCGATCCACGATCGATTTATCGCGTCTAGACCAAACACAATAAATCAATCCCAGAACATCGATTGCCTGCCGCCGGACCCGGAGGTAAGTGTAGACATACCCTTTGATATACTTTATGGAAGATGTCTCACGTAAGATATCATTGGAAAGGTTATGATTTACTGAATGTGATTATCCAATTTGTATGCATGCATCAGTTCTGTATCGGAAGCTAGGAATATTGACCATGTATCTGTATATCAAATGTGCTAATTTGGGTAACACCCACAACTAGCCCTTCATTGTTTTATTTTCTCAGTAATTTGCTTTGTTTTGTTTGCTATCCCTCATAATCACTTATAATTTCTAGCGGGGGGAGGGAGGGCAAGAAGTAAATATCTCTCTTCACATTGAGGGAGAGGGCGAATTTTTATGAGCTTGCCCTGTGCAGATCTTTCTATACAGCGCAAGACTATTATTTTGGTTTTTTTCCCCAAAGGGGTGTGCATGTGAGTGTTGGGTGAATCCTCTCACACAGAGCTGACTTCAGTCTGTGTCTGCAGCTGGGTATGGTCCTACCTGTGTGTGTGCGCTGCAAGGGGTTGGAGAGCCTAATTCAGCAAAACAGGGAGAGGGAATCCAGGCTGGTGGAGCACGAGGGGCTCAGTGAAACCCCAGTACATCAAGTGGCATCCCAGAAGGGGGACCAACCAGTAACACCCTCCATGACCCTACAGATAGGTGGGGGATAACAAACACAGCACATGGTTGGAGGTTTTAGTTCTTCTTGTGGTCCAGTTTTGAAGCAAAAATTATTGTCACTTTGTCTGGTGGATTAGCATTGAAAGGTGGAACTGTATGAAAACCAGTAAGTATATACTAATAACATTATTTAATGGGTTTCTGCTCTCTTCTGTTATTCGTATTTGTTTTATAGCAGTGTTTTTTCCCCAGTTAATTATGGTTCATGTTTTTGGGGTGAAAATAATTTTTATTTGCATTGACATTATTTTCTTGAGCTCTATTTATAATCCCAAGACCTTGGAAGCCCTATATTCTTGGGGAGTGTCTCCTAGATGACATGTGCACATAAGAACAACCATACTGATTCAGGCCAAAGGTCCACCTAGACCAGTATCCTGTCTTCTGACAGTGACCAGTGCCAGGTACTTCAGAGGGAATGAACAGAACAGATAATCATCAAGTGATCCATCCCCTATCATCCATTCCTGGCTTCTGGCAAATGAGGCTAGGGACACCATCCCTAGCCATTGATAGATCTATCCTCCATGAACTTATCTAGCTCCATTTTGAACCCTGTTATAGTCTTGGCCTTCACAACATCCTCTGGCAAAGAGTTCCACAGGTTGACTGAGAGTTGTGTGAAGAAATACTTCCTTTTGTTTTAAACCTGCTGCCTATTATTTCATTTGGTGAGCCTTAGTTCTTGTGTTATGAGGAGGAGTAAATAACTGCTGTATTTACTATCTCCACACCAGTCATGGTTTTACAGATCTTTATCATATCTCCCCCTCACCCCCCACCAGTCGTCTCTTTTCCAAGATGAAAAGTCCCAGTCTTATTAATCTCTCCTCATATGAAAGCTGTCCCATACCCCTAATCATTTTGTTGCCCCTTTCCAATTCCAATATATCTTTTTTGAGATGGGGTGACCGCATCTGTATGCCATATTCAAGATGTGGGCATACCATGGATTTATATAGAGGCAATATGATGTTTTCTCTCTTATTATCTATCCCCTTTTTAATAATTCCCAACATTCTGTTCATTTTTTTGACTGCCACTGCACATTGGCAGGTTTCAGAGTGGTAGCCGTGTTAGTCTGTATCAGCACAAAGAACAAGGAGTACTTGTGGCACCTTAGAGACTAACACATTTATTTGAGCATAAGCTTTCGTGGGCTAAAGTCCACTTCATCAGATGCATGCAGTGGAAAATACACGTTTTCAGAGAACTATCCACAATGATGCCAAGATCTCTTTCTTGAGTGGTAACAGCTAATTTAGAACCCATCATTTTATATGTATAGTTCGGATTATGTTTTTCAATGTGTATTACTTTGCATTTATCAACCTTTAATTTCATCTGCCATTTCATTGCCCAGTCACCCAGTTTTGTGAGATTCCTTTGTAACTTTTTGCAGTCTGCTTTGTATCATCTTGAGTAGTTTTCTCACCTCACTGTTTACCCCTTTTTCCAGATCATTTATGAATATGTTGAACAGCACTGGTCCGGGTACAGACCGCAGGGGGACACCACTATTTACTTCGCCAGTTCTGAAAACTGACCATTTATTTCTACCCTTTATTTCCTATTTTTAACCAGTTACTGATCCATGAGAGGATCTTTCCTTTTATTCCATGATGGCTTGGGAGTGAATGTAAATTGCTGACCTGAGCTGGGAATCGTTTTGAGCCCCATAGGATTGTTAAAAGGTGAGGATTTTCAGTGTATTTGTTCCAAAAGTGAATTACACTTTCTTGCTTAGGGAAGGAAGGCACAGGGCCATCTTGGTTAATCTGGGAACACAAAATCTACAAGAAAATGGACTATCTGGTTAGTAGCTTGCTGTTTCACTGGTGATGCTGAAGGGAGAGGCTGGCAGAAAATCTGAAATCCATCTTAAGTTCTCCCCTTTTGCCAGTGGCTGGAACTCAACAACTGCTTTTCTCATCAGTGCTTGTAATTCTCTCATTAACTAACATCCCATTACATGTCCCACATCTAACACTCACCTGGAAATGAGTCTTTCCTGTCATGCCCCTTTCATCTTAATATCACAGAAAACCCAAGTTCCTCTGTTCCCAAAGGACCAGACACATAGCACAGGTTAGGTCCTGCTTAGATCTCCCTGCATTATCCAATAAGGCAACATTCGGTCCCTTCCTGTAATAAACTTATGTAGACTTTATTAAGTCAATGACAATGAAGAGGTATTTGCACAGTGCTAAGCACACTAAAACTCAGGCAGACAAAGACAAACTTATGTTATTATCTTATAAAACTTCTGTTTAAAGTAACAAAGTCTTATAGTGTCAATACCTGAGGCTTATCTCAGTTGTGGCAGCTAAGGGACTGTTAGCTGGCAGACGAAGTCCTTGCCCCTTAGGAGCCAGTCTGGTTAAACAAAACCTGTTTCCTTCCACTAAACAGCTTTTATCCAAAAACACTCACATCTGACTTTTCTGACCCCAGGGTTCACGGAGGCAAAAGGTGATGGGCGGGAGAGGGGAAGAGTCCCTGCGGTATTTCTTCAGTGAAGGCATCCTGTGTGACTCATTCTTGGGTAGGAGTTTCCCCTTCGCCATTGTGCTGAAAACCAGTTTCTCCCTGCTGTAAGGACGACACCTTGCTTTGTAATGGGTATCAACAGACCACCCTCTCTCCCCCCCAAGGGGTGCAGCCATTGCTATGGGTGAAACTCAGCCATGATGAATGGCGCTTGTTATCATGGGGTGTCCCCCAGCCATGTGAGCGTCATGTCACACAGCTGTACAGATATTACTCTTAACATGAGAAATACAGCGATTAACACATGAGTATTATAGTCGTCCATTCATCAGCATTTAGGAAAGGCCAAACACGACATATTTTACTGCCATTTTAACAGCATAATTTTAATAACATTCCACCAGCATTAAGCCTGACTCCCTCTCAGTTGATACAGAGGCCTAGCGTTGGCCTAAGCCTCCAGTGTCACAACTGTCACACAGTGCAATTCCCTGATAGGCCCCAAAGGGAAAATGGACATGTGAACCCTGGCAACCCAGGATATTGTCAATAATAGGCCAACAGGCCTGATGTGTTTCAGAGTAGCAGCCGTGTTAGTCTGTATCCGCAAAAAGAAGAACAGGAGTACTTAGGGTGACCAGACGTCCCGATTTTATCGGGACTGTCCCGATATTTCCTTGTTTGTCCCGCGTCCCGACCGACATGCGGTCGGGACACTGGACAAACAAGGAAATGCCCCGGAGCCTAAAGCCCGGAAGTGCTCGCACCCCGCCCCGCCCTGACTCCGCCCCCTCCTCCCCCGATTGGCTCCCTCCCCGAATCCCCGCCTCTTCCCCGGGCTCACCATTCCCCCTCCCTCCACAAGTGCTGGAGGGAGGCCCGGGAGACGCAGGGGAAGCGCGGGGCCGGGGTGAGTAACAGTCCGGCCTGGCCCCGAGCAGGCAGGACTCAGTTGGGTGGTAGGGAGAGGAGGGGGGCGACCCGCGGGGCCAGGCGGCGGCTGTTCTCCCCCCGGGCAGCGGGACTCGGGAGCAGCCGCTGCTGCAGCTCCCACTGCCGCAGGGGAGGAAGCGGCCATGGCGCTCCGCGGCTGCGGCGCCTCCGAACCCCCCGAGCCCGGGCCTGCTGCAGGGACCCAGCAGCGCGTACGCTGCACCCAGCCCCTGGCCAGTCGCGTCTGGGCTGCTGCCCAGCTGGTGCTATCCCGCGGCGGCCCCAGGGTGGAGGCATCGGCCGCCCAGCCCCGTTCGTTCCCCTGCGGGACGGGGGGGCTGGGGCCTGCTGCCCCCACTCCGGGGCCGCCGCGGGATAGCACCAGCTTGGCAGCAGCCCAGACGTGACTGGCCAGGGGCTGGGCCCAGCGTGCGCGCTGCTGGGTCCCCGCAGCAGGCCCCGGCTCGGGGGGTTCGGGGGCGCCAGAGCCGCAGCCGCCGAGCGCCATGGCCGCTTCCTGCCCCCGCGGCAGTGGGAGCTGCAGCAGCGGCTGCTCCCGAGTCCCGCTGCCCGGGGGGGGAGAACAGCCGCCGCCTGGCCCTGCAGGCCGCCCCCCTCCTCTCCCTACCACCCAACTGAGTCCTGCCTGCTCGGGACCAGGCCGGACTGTTACTCACCCCGGCCCCGCGCTTCCCCTGAGTCTCCCGGGCCTCCCTCCAGCGCTTGCGAAGGGTTTTTTTTTTTTTTTGGCCCCCCGCGTCCCGATATTTGTCTTGGGTGATCTGGTCACCCTAGGAGTACTTAAATTTGTTAGGCCTGATGTGGTCCTTTTAGTAAACCTGGCAGCAGCCTGGGTACAGTGAAGGCACTTCCCTGAGGTGCCGTTCAGCCCCAGATTCATAGATGGAAGGGACCGCTATAATCACCTAAGGGTTGCCAATTTTGGTTGGAGGTATTCCTGGAGGTTTCATCACATGACAGTATCTTTAATTAAAGATTAATCTTTAATTCCTGGAGACTCCAGGACAGTCCTGGAGGGTCGGCGACCCTATAAACACAGGCCATGGAGTTTCACCCAGTAATTCCTTTATTGAAGGGAATTCTTCTTTACTGTATAGGCTTTTGAGCCCAATAACTTGAGTATATGGCAACTGCCTAACTTCAGGCTCTGGGCCTGAGAGTCAAGGTCTCTACAACCTCAGGATTTGGTGCGACACAGCTATAGTAGCTCTAGCAGCCAAGCATGGGCAACCCAACCGTGAACCCAGCCTCTACATTTCCTCTGCCACATTTGTGCTGAGAGCAACCAGAATCTTCCATGAGCATAAGGTATGAGGACATAATACCACATCAGAAGCATTAACACCTGGAAGGGGACATGGCCATAGCCCCGCCCCATCTGCACCTGCGACAGAGAGAGGTTGGCAATGGGGGGACGACATGCTGTGTTCTTTTAAAAAGGACAGTAATCGTCCTGGCCCAGCTCCTCAGAGGTATTTTGGCACCTAACTCTCATTGTAATCTATAAAAGTTAGGTGCCTAAATACCTTTGATGAGCTGCTGAGCACCTGTCAGTGCACTGTCTCTGAATCCCAGAGGCGTTTGGCTGCTCTGTCCTCTAGGGGGGAATACCTCTCGTACCCGTCTCGCGTGCAGTATGCTGCCTTCCTTAGCACAGCTATGGCTCTGTAAGCCATACACAGCCCACAGTTTATACCTAGGCGTGGAAGGATTCGATAGTTATCGGTAAATGTCGATGTCACTGTACACACACAAACCAACGGAAAAATATTTCCGACGATAACAATAGAAATTTACAAATTGGCAAAGAAAGAAACTTGAGAACTTATTAGCATAAAAGTCTAGTCATTTAGGCTCATGACAAATGGACTAGCGGGACAGTAAAAGTAATAGTAAAAACTGATATGATTTGATTACTTAAGGATATTTCCTTTTGTATCTTGTGACAGTTTGTGCTTTAACGGTTCATAACGCTTTATCTTTGTGTGTCTCAATGTATCGTCATGAAATAATTGTCTGACCTCCCCCCAAAATTCCCCACAACCGTGAAAATATAAAAAGCTTAAAAATGCTTAAAAGGAAACGTCAACATTATCAGCTGAAATGATAAATAAAAATTGAATTCTGCCAGGTCAATTAATAAAGCACTTGGAGATTGCTTGGGCTGAAAAACTCTATAGACATTCTTCAGTCTTATTGTAGTTAGAGTGGATATAGCCACATGTGGATTCCTTTAACTTTTTCAGTGCTAAAGAAATTAACCACCCCCTCCCCCAGAGCGCTCTGGTCTCGATAGGTGGAACTCAGCCTTGTGCCTTCACAGATATACTGTCCTTTCCTGAATGCTTTACAGCTCTCTGCTGAATGGCTGAACTCTGCTTCACAGGGCAAGGCATGTCTCTTTTTCCTCCAAAGCCATCCTCTCCTTGCCATGTTTTGGCCAAGTCAGGTTATAAAAATGAGAGGAGGAACATGGCAGAACATGAACGAATGACACATGAGTCATCTTGCAATCAGAACCCAAGTGAACAGGGACAAACAAAGCTGCTTTGCAGATGCTAACACAAGTGTTACTGCTTTCCAGTGGACTCCTCATACTGCAGCGAACTTTAGGGAAAACTGTTGTCAGTCAGTGCTAACAATATGATAGTTCTTAATGGGAAACAACTGTCCATTGTCTAGGAGTCTTGGTGAGGTAAAGGCCAACAGCAAGAGTGATATCATAACCGCAGATGACTGGGATACTTTTGTTGCCAACAGCTATATTGTGAGCACTGTAAAGCCACCAACAACAGATCTGCTGTTTGGGAACTGGATGGCTATAGCCATGAGAAGCTGTTGGGCCTGAGTCCGCTCTCACACCAGTTTAATAGCAGTGCAGTTCCACTGACTTCAGTGGAATTAATCCTGCCTTGCCCTAGGGAAGCAGAAGCAGGCCCGCTTCAGTTGCTCTGGTTCTTATTTCATACCAGTTCAGGGCACCGTTATCAGGGGTAAGTGTGGCTGAGATGTTGGGCCCGATTCGCCACTCACATCAATGGATAGTGCTCCTTGTGTAATGGGCCACTCAAAAAAAAGTCTACTCGCAGGACCATCCAGACTGGGAGCTTGCTGCTTCAGTTAACTGATTATAACCAGGGTGAGGGCAAAACCCTCACTGATTAAAACAGAAAGTGAATGAGAGGTGGCACATGGCTCCATCCTATAACACACTGGGTAACCCAGTTAACACTATTATGACCTTTTTACTACAGCTGCACTGATGCCACTGGTGTTACAAACACGCAAGAGGAGAATCAAGCCCACTGGATTGTACAAAGTCGTGAGACCCGACCCTGCCAGGTACTAAGCTCTCTCCATATCCACTGTCTTCTGTAAGAGCTGAGGGCACCCAGCACCTCACAGGATTGGGTCCATGGTAAATTCCCTTCTCCAATATATTTGTATGCTGCATCGAGCTCAGTTAAATACTAGACTGAACTGAGCATTAGAAAATCATGGAATCATAGAATATCAGGGTTGGAAGGGACCTCAGGAGGTGATCTAGTCCAACCCCCTGCTCAAAGCAGGACCAATCCCCAACTAAATCATCCCAGCCAGGGCTTTGTCGAGCCTGACCTTAAAAACCTCTAAGGAAGGAGGTTCCACCACCTCCCTAGGTAACCCATTCCAGTGCTTCACCACCCTCCTAGTGAAAAAATCCATGTATGCCAGGGAATAATTCTGCTCTGGCCCTGGTGTTGGCCCAGACAGTGTCATAGTCAGAGATGGAACAAAAGATGCAGGTGTTGCAGACAATTATTATTAATATCATAGCTCTTAGGGGCTCTAGTCAGGGACCCCATTGTGTTAGGCACTGAACACACACAGAACAAAAACAGCTTGCAGACTAAGGCCTGGTCTACACCTAAAACTGAGGTGGATTTGGCTACATCACTCAGGGCTGTGAAAAATGTTGTGCCCTCTGTGATGCAGTTAGGTCGATCCAATCCCCACTGCAAACTCGACCAGGTCAACAGAAGAATATTCCATCGAGCTAGCTGTCACCTCTCGGAGACATGGATTACCCCTTTCTGTCGATGTAGGAAGTGTCTACACAGGACAGTGCTACCGCTGTAGCCATTGTAGTGTCGACATACTCTGAGTATAAGACAAGAGACAACATATCGATACAGCAGATGGGGAAACACAAGGAAACAAAGAGACAATAGGCTGAAGCCACTCCATGTGGGCCCAGATTTTGAATGGCAAAGGTGTTTGGATCAAGGGTTTGGTTTGGTTTGGTTTGGGCCTATCCATAATATGGAGGTCTTTTCCATCTCTAATTGCTGAAAAGCTCATGTTTTCTAGCACCGGTCCAGAATTGCACCGCTCTTCCCTGGTCCTGTTTTGTTTCCCTTCTTTTGGGCTCATTTTGGAGGTGTTTTCACTTCATTTCTATTTCTTTTTTCTCTTTAAACAGTCTTTTAAACTTCATAATAAAACCCGATCATCTGGATTTGAAATCATTCAGCCACATTCTGTTTTCTACAGTTGGGAAACTAATAACTGGTGTGCAACGTGAAAAAGTAGCATCAATCTCGGTCATATTGGTATTCAATTAAATCGGCCATACATGAAAGCTCTTGGGGCTGTTTTACACTTCCATATGCACTTTGCTCATTGGTGCTTGAGCTAACGTTTGGGCTACAGCTGTTCTAGCTGGCGTATGACATTATATGCCTGTCCAGTGCAAGTGGAACTAAATATTGCAACCTATAAATCATTTGGACTACAATTACTTCTGACTTGATCCATGATTTGGGATTAATAAAAGCAAGGCACAGTGAAATCATTGATGTGTTTTCTCGCCTCGCTAAGCCATATGGGTTATTAACCAGAAAAATGTAGGCTAGTGAACAGTCAATTAATGACAGGGGGAAATAAAACCCATAAGCATTAACCTCTTCTGCAGTCCTAATTCAAATTAGAATGTGGGTTAATGACATATTTTCTGGGCTGTGTCTTTTTAATATAAATCAGCCCTTATTGACGCATGGTACAGCTCAAATACTGCAAATCATCTATTGGTCAAGTTGAGATAGATTTTTTTATATTGTGCCCATCACCATAGTATCTGGGTAGCTCTTGTATGATTGCTCAGAAGGACTCTGCTTGGGGAACTTTTGTGGGCGGCATCAGAGTGAACATTAGCTCTGCTCCTTACCCATAGATCCACTGCCTGAGTTGGTTTGCATTCTGGGAACACCCAGGTCTACTGTGATGCCTGCAAGAAATCAGCTGACTAATAATGAGTAGCTTGAGGTGGAACTGGGCATTGCCTATGGATGTCATGAGAAAAAAAAAATATAATCCTCACCTTCGTTACTTGTATGTTATAGCCCTTCGCCCATCCTTCCTCTGCTCTTTGGATTCGGCCCTCTGTTATGTTCACAAAGGCCCAGATCTTCAGAGGTTTTAGGCACCTAACTCTCAATGGAAGTTAGACACCTAAATACCCTTGAGGATCTGGGCCAAAGTATCTAGCACATTGTGGATGCTACTGGAAGCAGACAGGCAATAAACAGTCATAAAAATCAACAATGATAAGACAATAATCATAATGGTGAGGTCAATGGGTCCTATTCCTCTTTCACTTACCTTAGTGTAACTCCACCGACTCCCATTAGTATGCATGAGAGGAGAAGCAGGCCCTAGGTTTCCACTTGCTACAGCGACGCATTGTGAGTCTCTGCTTGTATTTCTAAGCAAGCACTGAATGTTCTCCAAGGGTGATCATACTCCTTTCTATGTGCGTGTGAGCGCAGAGGCTTCAGTTGCGTGGTAAAGACTCAGAGTTCAGTGTAGATTGTTTGACCCAGCTGCTTAGAACATGACAGTTTTTGTTGCTTTTCTAACACGTTGCTGCCTCTCTTAGCACCCCGGCTGCCCATGATCCATTTGATTGGTTCAAAAGCTCCGCACCTGCTGAATCAAGACGTCACTTGGGGGTATGTGTACTGCAGGCAGGGCACTAATTTGTGATCTTCTATGAAAATGAGATTTCTGGGAAGTTTTTCCTAATAGTAGAAAATCATAAGCAAGACCCTGTACAAATCCTAGTTTTCAATACGTGATCAGCTATTACAGTATGGGTTTTTTTGGCGGGGGGGGGGGGATTATTTTCTCAGCCAGTGTTTGCAGCCATCTGCATGCTGGCAGATTGAGAGTACTGTGCAGATGGGAAGAGAACAAATGTTATGACTCCCAGCATTCTGGCTAATCTATTCCTCACAAAATTCAAGTGACACTGAAATCTTCCTGACCAAAGCATTTAGGAGAACTAACTAAACACACAGCATCATGCAGGATATTACACAGTTTACAACATATACCCGATTTGCAAATTCTGGGCCTTGCTCAGGTTTTACATGGAGGCGCCTCCATTGAATTAAGTGAAGTTACTCCTGATTCACACCAGAGAATGGAATCAGGTTCTCTGAATTCAGTGTGTATTTCTAATCAAAACTATTTATAGTGTCGGTTGCGACATGTCTTTGATGGGTAAAGCGTGTACATTTGATGAAGTTATTTAAGTCGCAATGACCGGAATGCTGAAATAGGGTATGCACAAAATGTAGCGCCAAGGAAACCCCAAAGAGGTTACTTTATCCTAACAGTACTAACTAAATGCCCCCTAGGCTGATAATCTCTCTTTCTATGTGGATAGAATTTAAGTAAGTTTGCATATGTATTTAAAGGGAAAAAAAATCACAAAGATTTTTCTGAGTGTAGAACGAAGTGCTGCATGTTTGCTAGCAGCATGTCACGTCTCTGGTCTTTTTAAGCCATTTCTATCTGAGGGACTGGTAATTAGAGCTGTGGAATAACCAAGTGTTTGATTTGCTGATCACAATTTCAAGAAATTAAATTCAAAATTCAAAACACAAAGTTGTTTCAAACTGAAAAACTGAAACACGCTTTGTTTCAATATTTTTGAAAACTAAACGTTTCAGTTGAGGGCGGGGGGATTTTTATTTGTTTGTTTTTGACAGAAACAATTTGATAACACATGTGCAGGTGACCAGACTCTGCATTTTTTTTTTTTTTGATAAAAAACATTTTGGCTGAAAATGTTCCCCCCTTTCTAGCTGGCTAGTGTCTAAATATCACTGCTGCCTTCTGGATGGAACATCGCGTCTGCTCAAGTGGATGGCTCTAGTGGCTGCAGGCCACAGAGAAGGGACGCTCTATTACTAGCATGGTTGGTGGTGATTCCCCTTTAGCTCAAGTGGCAGGATCCTTTACTTACGGAGCGCAAGTTACTGATCCATCGCTGATGGCATTTGATCACAGCTTAGCTGGTGACTTTGCTATCAGTTGTCTGTAGATGTTGAATGTCTATCGGTGATAATAAGTAATAAAATATATAATAATGGACCTTAACGTCCTTTTTAACCACTGGCCAGTGCGCAGGTGATGGGGTCACAGCCTTGGACCCACCCTTTGGGGGTGTAGAACACCTCTGACCATGCTCACCTGCCACAAAACACTAGCACAAAACTGGCTGTCCTCACACTGGGAGTTCCCAGGGCCCTCCCTCAACCCCACCCACATCTAGAATCCAATCATCAGTAGACAGCAGCATTTGTTTTCCCCATGGCCAGGGCATCCCGAAGTGCTGAGTGCACAAGGCAATGAGCATTAGGTGAGAAATACAGTGTCACCACCCTGGACTGTCCGTCGGGCCCTTTCCACTTGGACTAGTCTGGCTCTTTAAGAGAGTGGGTGCCATGTTCTTTTCTTAATGAGGAAACGCTGCCTGTGGCACTTTACCAAGTAGCATCCTTTGCCACGTGTGTCTGGTTTAAGCGCTAGCGGAGGCTGAATTACTTAAAGAAGAAATATGGACTTTAGTCTTCTTTTTAAAAACAAATCTTTACAAAAATGTTTTTTAACTTTATATTGCACATTTTCTTGGGACTGTCCCAAACCTTGGAGTCCTTACTCAACCAAAACACCCTGCACTTGCAGAATCTGCCCTTGTAAGGACCAGAGGAGTTGGCCCATCCTATTTTTAACCACTAAAACATTTTAGTAAGATCCAATTTTTTCCTCCCCCCTTTGGAGCAACTGGTAAGTTCTGAAAAGCAGGAATGTTCTTGGGAACAAACCCATCTTGAATCACATTCAGAACAAGAGTCAAACATTTCTTGAATAACCTAAACATGTGGTTGCAATCCCTGATGCTGGAGCGTTTAAGTATTGCCAACACATATCGTTCCCTTTCAGATGTTCTCTCAGAGCTTTAATAGGTGTCCAGTGCATCCTCTGGACAATGTCCAAACGAAGGACTGCTCCGTTTGCATCTGTTAATGATTGCTGTGGCAAACAGGCATTTAGTGAAGGTAACACCAATATGCAACCAAAGGTTTTTTTCCAGCAGCACTTACTAGGGTAATTGTTCAGGCTGCTATCATCTGACTGTCAGACTCCATGGGCCTCATACTGGTCCCAGTTAGGTCAATGGGAAGTTTTCCATTGACTGTAATGGAAGCAAGGTCAGGCCTTATATGTCTGCTGCCTGATAAAGGAAGTCAAAATACTTCCCATAAAATCCCCAAGGCACGTGTAGATTATGCAATAGCTCAGTTATAACTCCTGGAAGGCAATGGATGGGAAAACAGTTCAGGACGTAGTGCTGTAGAGAGAGGCCTCCTAGGCACTGGGGACTGCATTCTGGGGAGTGGCTCTTGTCCCACCTTTGCAAAGATATCGACCATGCCATATTCCTCCCCCAGAGCAGCCCTGCAACTGCTAATTGGTGCACAGAAGAGGAGGCGTGTCCTTGCCTCGGATTCGCTCCCTCTGGAGCTTTGGAGACAGCCTGCCCCACCTTGCACTTGCCAGACAGATTAGGATTGCTTCCTGTGTTGCTGTACTGGTGTGGGAGGAGGCCCAGGGCTTCCTAGCTAGTGCAGCCATAATCCTGGCCCACAGTTTGCAGACAGCATCCCAAGTTTCTGCAATGCAAAGGAAGTGCCGCAGCTGCTAAGACAGTAGCAATTCCTGCCAACGCATTCCGAGCAAAACCCAATGGATATCAATGACATAACCTTCGCGTACATTCCAACAGCTTTCTCCACAGCGCCTGATGTGCTGAGCTTTCTGCAAATCTAGCTTCAGTTGTGGGTGCGGAGCTCTTCTGAAAATTCTGGCCTAAATTTCTTGCTGTCTGGTTTGATTGGCACGATAAATGAACGGTTGCCTCAAAATAATAATCTCGCTGAATCCTTTGTCCATGCTATAGTCTGGAGTACAACACGTTACCGAGACACAAAGGGAGGCCTTGATGGGGCTTGTGTTGACACTGGGGAAAGAATCGATGAAAGTATCACTTGATTAGTCAAGTCAGATCCCCCGGGACTGTAGTGTTTTAGCTGAACTTGCCAAGAATTCTCTTTCTTGATGGCTCAACTTCGATTTTCACTCTCAGAGTCGGTGATATTGAAACACAAGGTGACAGTATGTAGGGTTACCATCCGTCCGTATTTCCCAGGACATGTCCGGCTTTTGCGTCTTTAAATAGCCGTCCGGGAGGAATTGGTAACAAGGTTAAAAGGACCGGGATTTTTACCCCTCCTCTCCCTCCCTCCCTTCCATGCAGAGTGCGGCGCGGTGATTGGGCGGCTGGGCCTGATTGAGCCGCTCCCATTGGCCTCCAGCAGCCAGAGCCCCTCCCCTGCTCCCTGCACCCTGGTGTAATGACACAAACAGCCCCACCGGCAGCGTCTTTCGCCTACATGTGGAGCCACCATCTGACTGGCATTGGCATGGTAGGGGGAGTCGAGGGGGGCAGTCAGAGAGCAGGGGGAGGGTTGGATGGGCCTGTCTGGGGGTGGGGGTGTGAATATGGGGTGGGGTGGGGTGGGCGGCGGGTTATATTCTTTTGTGGTGCCCGAGCTCCAGCAATATCCAGGGCCGGGGGCCCTGCTCCAGCAATATTTGGAGCTGGGTCTCTCCCGCGGCCCTGCCTGGAGCAGGCCCCGGCCTCCCCCTGCCACCCCCCGTCCATGCGTCCCCCCCCCGCGGGTTTCCCCCACCTCCCTGGCCAAAAGAAAGCAGCGTGCCCCTGTCCCCTGCCTGCGTGTACTGCCTGCTCCTGGCAGCAACTGCTGTCTGCTGCCCCAGGGTCCTAGTGCCCCCCATCCCCTAATGGCAAGGCAGGCTGCCCTTACCCTGCCCTTCCACCCTAACCCTGAGCCTCTCCAATGCCCCAAACCCCTCATCCCCCCGCATCCTAATCCTCTACCTCAGCCCTGAGCCCCCTCCTGCATCATGAACCCCTCATCCTCAGACCCACAGCCCTCACCCCTGCACCCCCTCCTATCCCCAAACTCCGTCCCAAACCCCCTCCCCTTCCCACACACCCCCTCCTGCCCTCAAACTCCCTCCCAAAGCCTGCACCCCCTCCCTTTGCACCACCTCCCACCCCCAAACTCCATCCCAGAGCCTGCACCCCTCACCCCCTCCTGCACACCCACCCCCTGCCCCAGCCCGGAGCCTGCACCCAGCACCCAAACTCTATCCCAGAGCCTGCACCCTGCACCCCTCCTGCACCCTAATCCCCAGCCCAGGACCTGCACCCCAGACCTCCTCCCCCCACCCGACCCCCCCTCCCAGAGTCTTAGGCAGGGGGGGTTACTGGGCATCACCAAAATTTCTACAAACCAGCCACCCAGGCAGTCAGGGGACAGGTAGGGTCCTGGGGGGTAGTTAGGGTGGGGGGTTCTCAGGAGGGGGCAGTCAGGGGACAAGAAGCGGGGGGTTGGGGGTTCTGAGGGGGGCAGTCAGGGGGTGGGAAGTGGGAGGGAGTGGATTGGGCGGGGTGGGGCTAGGGCGGGGCTTCCCCCCCCCCCCAGTATCCTCTTTTTTTGATTGTGGAAATATGGTAACCCTACAGTATGTATCTCATAGCACTTGATAAATACAGCTGGTTCTTCTTCAGGCTTCGACAGTCACATACTACATGCTGCATGCATGTAGGCTGAAGAGAAGACCCAACCTATTATTGTGCTTTTCTTTTGTTACCTTGCTCTCCTTCCTCCTCCCCGCTTGTTTGTCTCATCCACCTGTTATGTCTTGTCGTTGACATTCTGAGGCTGCAATTTCTTGGATGGAGGCTGCCTGATTCATGTATGTGGAGCCCTATTGAAACCAATGCGACTGAATGCGGGGGCTGTAGTATGTCCATGTAGAAGTTATAGGATCAGGGCCTTAGCTTGTAAACTCTTTTGGGGAAAGAACGGTCATTTACTGTATGTTTGTGCAGTGCCTAGCACAATTGGACCCCAACCTGGCTGAGGCCTCTAGATGTTACATAATATTAGATAGTAACAATAATCATTAATGAATAAAGAATGTAGAGTATGAGAATAAGATCCAGGATGTGAGAAAAGCCACCACTTTAAGAGGGAAATGTCCCCCTCAATAAATGACCAGTGAGCAGAGGCAGCATTCCACGTAGGAGCCAGGCAGAAGTTGACATGTTTAAGGAAGAGGACACCTCTAACTGCATCTTCTGCTCTTGAGAAGCAATGCAAGCAAATGGCACCTGATCTTTGCAAAGTCATGCTGTGGGGATGGAGCCAGAGGCTTGCACTTTGGAAGGATGAAACGGAATGAACCAGGCTTGTGCTCGTGTGGAAGCAGGAGCTGTAGCGAGAGTTAGCCAGGAGGTGTCACTGTTACAATGCACTGCACCATACCCATCTCAGCTGGAAGATGACTTTATAGCTACTACAACCAGGACTTTCTTCTTTTAGCTTAGTCTTTCTCCGATTATTTAACTCCCTTGGTTACTCTGCATTGGTTTTATAAAGAAAGTGAACCTGGCAGATATTTATGGCATTTTTTGATACAGTAAATATTGCCGGATTACAAATTCAGGGCTAGATTCTGATGGCGTTGCTCACAATGAGTTAGGTACCTTCCTCCTTGAATAATCCTATTGAAGTCACTCAGTTACTCCTGGAGTAAAGTCCCATTCAGTGTGGGTAAGGCACTGCTTAATTTGTAATGAAATTGAGGCTGTTAGGGGTCAGGGTCAACCAATTTTTTTTACATTCATAACTGCCGCAGCAAGCCCAGGGGTGCTGGGGCTATGAATTGCCACGCCTAGAGATGCCGGGACTCAGCCCTGGCGCAAATTAAGCACTGGAGTCAGGGTATCAGAATTTGGCCCTCAACAACTTAGGGCTGTTGTTTGATGGTCTTATTTGACTTCCTAAAAAAACAACAAGGAGTCTGGTGGCACCTTAAAGACTAACAGATTTATTTGGGCATAAGCTTTCGTGAGTTAAAACCTCACTTCTTCGGATGACTTCCTGACTACACAGGAAGAAACCTTTTTCCAATTTGGAAAGGATTAATGATCCTTCCTGTAAAGGAAGGAGTGCTGTCTAATGGTGAGAGCAGAGGCTCTCAAGTCAGGAAATCGGGGACTTTTGTTTCTGGCTCTGCTACTGACCTACTGTGACACCTTGCATAAGTCATATAGCCTGTCTGTGCCTCAGTTATTCCATCTGTAAAATGAGGGATATAATACAGACCTACTATAGCTCATGAGGAGGCTGGCAAGGGCTTTGAGATCCTCACCTGAAAGTGGCTGAAGAGACACAAGTATTATTCTAATGGAACTGAATAGTTCACCTCAGTTTTGGCAGCCTTTCTGATACAAAAAATGAATGGCAAAGGTAGGGAAGTGTATCCCGAAGGTCTAAATCAGCTATCAGAACATGCCAGCAACACTTAATTTGCTTCTCAGCAGACTAGCTGCAGCTCAGCGTTCATCTGACCTCATTTATTCTCTCTGAGGTTCCATAGGCCCAGCTGATGAATAAAGCATTGAGCTTGCCTCTGAAGAGCTCAGAAGCGATGTTTGCAGAACGGGCATGTTTTCAGATAGCGAAGAAGCAGTAACTTAGCGCTTCCAGTATTTCTGGCGGCATCGTTTTCAGAGTCGGACGCCTTGTCTTCTGCTCAGGGAAATCATAGGGCTTCAAAACTCCCAGTGCTCAGGATGTTAATTCCCATCAATGCGATTTAAACTCCAACCCGTGGCTTTTAAGTCTCCGACTGCAGCTGGAAACGTCAAGCTACTGAGAGAAACATGAAAGAGATTAGGAATCAGTCCAGTCATCAGAAATGATGGGTATACCTCTAATTACATTGAGGGATGGAAAATAAAAACAATCCCTTAAGTATATTTACATATAGATTAAAAACAAGTAGTTAAACCTCTAGATAAAAATCATTCTCTAACCATGGTAGTTACTTTAACTGGAAAATACAATGAATGCAAGCCACCGTGGTTAATGAATACAGCTGGACCAGGCATTGTATTGCTGTTGCAGAGTTGTATATAAACAGCTGAACTGCATCTTTCAACTTTGATCGGAGACTTTGAAACCAGAAGAACAGCTTTAAATTTGAAACTTCTGTTGGAGCTCGTACTTCAGTTGGGCAGAATGCCAGGAAATGTGAAGACTTATGGCATTACGAGTCTCGTGTAGAGGAAAAGACCGCAGGGAATAATTTAAGTTTGTTAGCTGTAAACAGAGAGATTGAAGTATCCGCCTTCTTTTCCTTTAAACCATCTTTTGGGGACGAGAATGGGGAATTTTAGAGCTCATAAATGTTATACCGATAGCATGGTCTAAAGCCAAAGCATTGTGGTGGCAGATGGCTCTGCCAAGGTGTCCCGCACCTGACGCTGCAACATGCCTTCTTTTCTACTCTTAGGTCTTTCCTATGAAGAAACTGACCAACCGGGCTGAATGCCAAGTGTCAACTAAGGAGACACTTGAAACCACTAAATGACCACCACTGAAGGCACCTGAAACCACCACGCTTTTCATCTGTGTTACCTAACCCATCTTTAGACCAAATTCTCTAGAAAGGATACAGGGGTCTCTTGAATGACAGAATAATGGTACTAATTTACACGTACTCATTTTCATCTGTGGATCTCAGCATGCTTCACAAAGCCATGGCCAAGTGGTATTCCTATCTAAACGTTACCATGGGGATGCTGAGGGACAGAGAGGTGAAGTGACTTGCCCTGGCTACTCAGCCAGCTGGTGTACAAAGCGTGGAGAAGAACCCAGCAGAACCTAGCAGCTTTGCATCTAATTACAGCAAAGGAATGACAAATAAAACATCAAACACACAACCAGGCTCTTGCCCAAATATGAAAGAAGGGACCTCAAACTGGAAACAACAACTGGGAGGCACAAATCTAACGGAGAACCCCAGAAAGAACAATGCTGTGATTGTGGCACAGGAGAGGTTGAAAAAAATGAGTCTAGCATGAATAAGCACTATCGGATCAAGGTGAATAGGACTGCTTGTGTGAGTAAGTACTACTCTTGTAAGTATGGGTTGCAGGGTCAGCACTCTGTGTTGATAACTCAGCCTGAGCTACACTGGGAAGCAGATCATAAGCGCCCCCCTCTGGGCTGAATTTATAAAAGAACATTGTTAACATTAAACACGGACAAATCTTTCCTAGTTTGAGACATGGAACTGGTATTTCCCTCCCTGGAAAATTGCTGCCCTCTGAACATCAGCTCGGATTGTCATTTATGTCGTATGAGAGGAGAGCCATCCATCGTGGTCTAAGGAACCTTCTCAAGTGATAGGTAGAGAGTTTCCATTGCCAAAAACTCTGTGCACGGAAAGGAAAACTTCACTGCACTTTGCTCTGGCTTGGGAATCCTGACCCTAAGTGAGGAGGGTCAATTTTCATTGGTCAATCTGAGGGAGGTGCAAAAAAGCTCTAAAGTGCTAATATACAAATCTTTTTGGTCACAACTCCCTTTGCCCAGCTGGGGAGCAACTTGGAAAAGTGGTGAAGATACTAGGTGGACTGGAAACATGGATTACATATCAAACAAAAAGGTTGCAAAATGTAAGGCCCCGATCCTGCAAAGACTTATGCACGCCCTGAACTTTATGCACGGTGAGTAGCACCAGTGGAACCATTCGCAATGTGTAAGTTAAATACAGGCGTATGTCTTTGCGGGATCAAGGCCTAGATACAGAAGACAGATTTTAAAGAAGGTTTTATAGGATTCTCCTCCAAAATAGTCAAACTATTTAAATGGTAAAAATATAGACAGATTAGATTGCACTAAATGTACTCCAAGAAGAGCAACAAAATACTCAGTGAATCACCTAGAGTCACAAAGAATCTTTGCTATAGGTAAGTCTATTTGTGTAGAAAGATAAGTTAATTGAATTTACTCACGTTCTCCCTTGGAGCCTTTTTTCTTTTGAGCCTATTGGTACAGCTTGGTAAGGCAACTCACATCTGTTCATGTATTTATACCTGCTCCCGTATTTTCCACTCCATGCATCTGATGAAGTGGGTTCTAGCCCATGAAAGCTTATGCCCAAATAAATTCGTTAGTCTCTAAGGTGCCACAAGGACTCCTCGTTGTTTTTGCTGATACAGACTAACACGGCTGCCACGCTGAAACTTAAAAATGATGGGCCTAATTCATCAGTGTGTTACTCCGGTTTTAAACTGGTGTGACCCCCGATGGAATCACACCCATGTAAAAGCAGCCCTCCAGCACACATAGGCTTCCTTGTGTTGGAGCTGGGATACTGCTGCCTCTTCAGTGTCAATAGTGGGGTTTGCATCTTTTTAGTGTATTCACTTTGCAGTCCTAGGAGCAACACAAGGATTATCTAAAAGGGAGAAATAAATGATGATGATTATTTGAGTTTGAGACACACAAATGAGCAGGGTGAACTTGCTGTCAGTCACCCCACACTCCTAACCCCAACAGCAACAAAACCAACCCCCCACAGAACCAGGCTAACCAAAAAATGCAAAGACTGAGATCTTCCCAAACCAAAACACAGTCTCCTCTTCCCGTCGCTACACATAATGCAAAGCCAGTGAACCCAGAGCTGCAGTGTACCGTCGGCACAAGGAGGAGTAGCTGGGTTGAATTTGCTAGTGAAAAAAATATCATAGGCTTGTTGTTAAGAAAGAATGAGAACTAGTTCTCTCTGTGTATCCCAATTAATATTGGTTTATCATGTGTGCCCTGAAAAAAAGACAGACAACATTCAAACCAAGAGGCATCACATTAGCAGAGAAAACAGAAGAACAACATTATTTGCAAATGAAGGTAGTTTAGATTACAGACAAACATTGTGCCTGTCACTGAACTGCACTAAAAAAAAAAAAAAAATAGTTGACCTGGATGCACATCAATAAATTGAGGAAGGCGTTTTGACAAGACACTCGAGTGGAGAATGATATGGAGAGAGAAGGAGAAACAGAGCAAAGAAACAGTTCACCGAACTGCAATTTTTGGATGCAAATAATGATTTTGGCCCAGATCCTCAAAGGTAAATACCTACAGATCTTTGAGGATTTGGGCCTCTCTTCTTTGTTTGTTTCTGTTTATTAATAAGAAAAAGATACAGTTCTACCTGTGAAACCATGTGTCCGAAAGTGGATTGCTACTAGAGTTGCATTTAAAAGTTGTCCCCTAGTCTCCCAGATAATGCATTATTTGGTATCTTTGCTTTCACCTTAAGGGGCTATAGTAAATAAATAAATACAATAAATAAATTAATAATCAAGAATACCTACCCTTATATAGTGCTTTTCATCCATACCTCTGAAAGTGCTTTACAAAGGGAGTAAGGATCATTAGCCCCATTTTACAGATTTACATTTTACAAACTCAGCACATTTGGGGAGAACAACAACAAAGAACAAAATCTTGTACTTACCGGCCAGTTGCAGCCACTGGCTTCTCTTTCTGGGAGAGGTAATGGGAAGCTCAGTGAAGGGACATCAGAAGTGCTGCTGTGCACGCACGGCACAACCCTGCATCTCTCGTTCATGTGAATCGCCCCGCTGGTTTTAATGGGACTACGCACACGAGTAAGGGCTGTGGAATCAGATCCTGGATGGTCACATAGCAGGAATGATGGGTTACCGGCTGTTTGGATGGAGACGGTAGCATCAAGACTGTGGTAGAAAGAAGCGGCTAGAGCATTGCATCCAGCACGCAAAGCAGTAGCACGAGCAGGAGCAGCTGTATGGTCCGAAAGAGAAAAAATAGTTTCTCTCTTTGTACACTTGGTGCATTTTAAAATGTTCCCAGAGAGGGGCAGTAGAGACCAAACCCATAAACACATGGAAAAATACTTCCCAGTCACCAAAAAGAAAAGAAAGGAGGAGGTGGGGGAAAAGAAAATTACTGTTTTATAATGGATTTTTCTTAAATAAAGGGAAGTCACGTTTTGTGTCTACCTAGAGAACACCACTATATCTATAAAAAAGGAGGGCTAGGGCTCATATAACACATAAATAACCCCTAGCTCTTCTCTAGCACTTTTCTCCCATAGATAGCAAAACACTTTACAGAGAAGGTCAATATCATTATCCCCATTTTATAGATGGGGAAACTGAGGAACCGAATGGCCATGATTTGCCTGTGGACACCCAGCAGGCCAGTGGCTGAGCTGGTAATAAAACCTGTAATGCATCATGGGGCTGAGTGGTGGGCAGCAGACAATCTGTCTGCAGAAATGCAAATGTTGAAATGGATGAGCGGTGTAAGCGAGAACAACTACAGGAGGCACGTGTATGTTAGAGACGTGCTCAGCGGCACACCCATAAACGAAAAAATGAGGGAGTGCAGGCTCAGATGTTTTGGTCCTGTGAAGAGCAGTTCTGACAGCTGTGTGGGTAAGAGAGTCCAACAGATCAAGACTGAAGGAAAAAAGACAGGGTGGCCACCCTGAGGCTTTTGAGAGTGACTTCAAACCTCGGTGAAACAGCCACTGCCTGAAGGAAAAGCCATGATTCTTAACCTCCAGCCACGTCCATCTGCTTTAATGAATGGAGCCTACTCTGTTGTCGTCTCCCACCCTTTTGTTATTGTTTTATGGCACCATCTCACATTCCAAAATGCCTCGTTATTATTATTACGTGCATTGCATTAGAGCCGAGGAGCTCCAGTCATGGCCCTGTTGCGTTAGGCCCAGTTCACACAGATAAGAAAGAGATGCTCCTTGGCCCAACAACCTTATGGTATACGGGCTTGTCTATATGGACAGTGAGTATGCGGCTAAAGTAGCCTACAGCGCTGTAGTCTGCTGAGCACTAAGTCGTCATGTTGGACCATGCTACTGTGTACTAAAAGTTCTGAGTGTGCCTTAACCTACCGCTGCATACAGATTTCAAGTGATGGAGAATCCACCACGCCCCTAGGTCAGTTCTTCCAATGGTTAATCATAGAATATCAGGGTTGGAAGGGACCTCAGGAGATCTAGTCCAACCTCCTGCTCAAAGCAGGACAAATCCCATTTTTTTTTTAAAAACACACCCCAGTTCCCTAAATGGCCCCCTCAAGGATTGAACTCACAACCCTGGGTTTAGCAGGCCAATGCTCAAATCACTGAGCTATCCCTCCCCCTAACTAGGGAAAATTAGCTCCTTATTTCTAGTGTGAATTCGTCAAGTTGCACTGAGAGTCACTCTAGTGATAAAAAAGGTTCTATTTACAGACACATCGCCTATGAATATTTATCATGTACGGAGGCACGGGCAGTGGGTAGCCTGTTGGGGGTAGGGCGGCTGGTGCTCCGGGGCTGGGGGCCATGTGCTGCCTGCCGGGTGGGGCGGACGCTGTGTGGTGCTCTGGGACTGGCAGCTGTGTGTGTGGGGGGGTGGGGTTTAAGGAGAGGCCTCGGGCAGAAGGGGTGGGGAAGGGGAGGGGAAGTATGGTCTCACGGCTATAGGGAAGGAACAGGAATGTTGTTGCAGCTGTGTTGGTCCCAGGATATGCGAGAGAGAAGATCGGTGAAAGAGACAAGATTTCGAGTGCCCCAGGCCTTGAAGAAGAGCTCTGTTGAGCTCGAAAACTTGTCTCTTTCACCCACAGACATTAGTCCAATACTAGATATTACCTCACTCACCTTGATTGCATTATAGTATGCCCAATACATAGCATGTACCATAGCAAGATACCTGCCAGAGTTCCAGTTTGGCACTTAAGCACACCGATTTTACGGATAATCCAGTGTTCCATTGCAGCTCTGCTTTCACACTCAACATGTAATCAACGATTGCAAGTGGAGTAAAAAATGATACTGTTGGAGAGATATTCCAGAGCTAGTACAGTTTTCTAAAGGATCTAACGGGTTAATTACCTTGTAGTGAATGCAGTCTGTGACAGCTGCTCGAGTCCTATTGGCTAGAAGGGTTTGGAATCACACACAAAGGTGAAATGTGTGGAAGTCTGAATCTGGTGACCTAGGCAGAGGTGTGCTGAGCGCCATTTTGGAGCTGGCAGAGATAAATGTCTCGGGCTGGCTTGGTCTCTCGCATTCATTGGTAACCTTTTCTTTTCTTGGTGAAAATCAAACATTTTGCTTGAGAAATCCCAATGGGTACTTTGTTATCGGTAATGCATACCAGATTTCATTACCTGAGGATTTATACAGGACACCAATGTCCCGGGCAGAGTAAAATGAGTTGGCTTGCTCCAGAAATTCACCATTCCCCACTGTTTTGCTGACTACCACCACCTGTATTATTTCTGAGGTCATGCAGCACGTCTGCTGGACAGACTGATGTCTGTACAGCTGACTGTTTGCATATCAATTCTAGAGTCAGAGGAAATTCTTCAAATCCCACGGCACAAATGTGCACAGCTACCGCAAAGCAGGCAGAGTTGTGCCAAGTTACAGCCTCTGTGTCTCTCCTCAGTTGCTACCCGTATAACAAATGCCCTGTAAAGAAAACTGGAAAATATTTCAAGAAGGAACAACGATAACACAAGATTATCTGCCAAAGGATGGAATTTAATATTCATGGCTTTTCTCTAGCCTCTGTATTTCCTGTTTCTAACTTAACCCTCTGCAATCACCAAAGACCAGCAATATGCTAATAATTTGCACCTCTAAAAGAACCCTCCCCTGAGATCTCAAAGCACTTTGCAAATGTTAGTGTATTAGGGAGGCAGAGATATATTATCCCCATTTTGCAGGTAAGTGACCTGCTTACCTTCAGTGCATCAACCCACTCAAACTCCTCACACGGCAGGAGCTTGGGCCCAGATCCTCAAAGGTATTTCGGTGTCTAACTCCCATTGAAATCCATGGGAGTTAGGTGCCTACATATCTTTAAAAATCTGGGCCTTGGCTACTGTCCCTGCTCCTGTTTCCTTCTGACAAAATGAGACACATCCACCCACCCTGCATCCCTTTCGCCAAGTGCTGGGAGAAGCCCCTTCCCCAATGGATAAGCCCATTCTGCCAGCCTCCCAACTCCCCTCATCATTCTAACGCCATGCTTCGATCACAGCTGCCGATTTAACCAAATGGCTTCATTAAAGAGAGAGCACTGAGGGGTACTTTGAAAAGTGACCTCAGGGAGGGCCCAACTCTGCCAAGCTTCCTCACACACAATGGTGCCTCCTTTCAGGGGAGATGGGGGAGTCCAACTATTAATCAGCATGAGAATACAGCCCTCAAAGAGAATTCATGCACCTATGGAGGGTTGCAATTGCCAGCTAAGGTTTTGCTCTGTAGCCACTGCAGGTGTTCATATATGTCAGAGAACTGCCTTCCATTGCTATCCCTCTCTCCCCCTTTTCTGGTTTCCCACCAGGGCGTCTTCAATGCACCGACACTACAAAAGGTGGCTGAAAAAGGGATTAATTAGAGCTGCAAATTAAAGTCTGTATAAGGATGGAGCCCATGGGTTGCGCTACTGAAACTGCCTGCAAAAAAAGTCATCTAGGCCCAGATCAGTGCAAGCAAAGAGGCCCATTACTCCCCACTGGCTTCATGTTCGTACCTTTCAGCCTGTCTGCCCCTTTGGAAACTAGGCAGTTCTGACTCTTAGCTGCTGGCAGAGGATGGTGAGTAGAGCTAGTCCAAAACATTTCTGTCAAAATGTTTTATTTTTTGGCCAGAAAATCAGTTTTTCATCTAAATGGAAAGTTTTGTGGGAAATGTTGGTTTTTGCTGATATTTTTGGGCTTTTCATCAAAATCTGAAAACCTGAAAACTGAAGAGTTTTAGTTGAAAATTGGGGGGAAAAATTGGTTTAGAGCCAATTCCCCCCCCCAGTTTTTGGTTGATAGAAACTGAAACATTTTTGGTTTTGGGTTCTTGGCAAGCCCCCCCCCCCCCCCCAAAAAAATTCTAAGAAAATTTAGACAAAAACAAAAATGTTTGCATCAAAATTTTTTGCAGGGGAAAAAAAAAAACCAACCCATTTCCCAACCAGCTGTAATGGGAAGATTGGGAAAACCCTTTTTTTTTTTTTTTAAGTGATGTAGATGTAGGAAGAACTCAGCAGCTCCCAGTGAATTTCACATGCAGATGATGGACTTGAGAAATAGACGTGATTCTCCTCTCACCTACACTGAAGTGAAGGATGTAACAGGGCATCAAGGGACAATCAGGCCCAGTAGAAACTGAAAAATTACATGAGATTGTTTTCAGATGGGGCTTGTTGATTAACAATGATTATTAAGGAATTAGATCTTGATTCTGGAAAGCATTACCATTTAGGGCAACCACTAAGCACTTGCTTAATTTTAAACTAATCCCATCTGGAAAATCTGAGGAGTAGAGATAAATTTGAAATAATCTCATACTCTGCCCAGATTTAGATTCCTCCATAATTTTGGGAATTTCATGTGTAGAAACAGCTTACAATCTGACATGCACACTGGCTTCCTGAATAATGTGGCGCAGAATCAGGGAAGCACAGAAGTTTCGGAGAGTTCAAGTCTGAGCCAGATCTTGGTGGCTCAGACCTGTTTCTACTCTCAAATATAAAAAGGGACTCAGGCTGATTCTGCTTTTATTAGAGCCAAGGTTAACAGTTTCAGAGATTCTATCACAGCAGGATCTGGCCCAAAGCATTTTAAGTGATAAAAATCTCTCTTGCATGAACACCTCAGTCTAGAAGCTTGGGGCACCCCAAAAGAAGCTGAAAACTGGTTGAATATCCCTGGCCTTAGAAAGGTCAGAGGCAACAGCTGGGAGAAGTATATAGAATGGGGCAAATAGATCGAGGCTGTCACCCCAATAATATTATATATATATAAGTCACCTAGTTTTGTCTTGCATGGTTTTACTGGACTAGCCTTCTCTCTGGTTGCAACTAATTGCGTTGTAACCTCAGTGAAGGTGCTGCTAACAATTCCCCTTTTTATTGCTACATGTATAATATTCACAGTGGTTTCCCTGGCTGTCTTCTGGATTTTTTTACAATCATGTCATAATTAATTTGATATAGTGACTTCTTAGCAGACTGTCACTGATCACTGTACAGGGAATGCTTTTTGCTGGAACAAACCCAGCCATCCAGCTGGGCATGTTTTCTATGTTGCTGCTATTAAAAATCACTTACGCTGCATTGTAAATTTATGTGGTGCTGTCAGGAGCTTACAATGTAAGGGCCCTGGGTTTTGCAATCGGATCCACCCAGGTAGGGTCCCTGTGGATTTTATTCTTTAATTACAACAGGAAAAACGTGTATATGTCACAAAACCTGTACATAGATGTTCAAACGTATCCCTTCCCTCAGACCCTGTGCATGTTGCTTGGTCACGTAGATATACCCTATGAAGGCAAGAAAAACCCATGGTGCAGAGTCCCGGGCTACGGGGTTAAAAATAGCCATGTAGATATTCAGGCTTGGGCTGGAGCCCAGGCTCTGAAACCCAGAGAGGTGGAGGGTCTTGGAGCTCGGGCTCCAACCCAAGCAGGAACATCTACCTTTAGCCCCGCAGCCTGAGACAATTGACCTGGGGTCTCCAATTCGGTGTTGTGGGTTTTCTTTGTAGTGTAGATGTACCCTTCGATTGTAAACTCTCTGGGGCAGGGGCCATTTCTTAGTACATGTCTGCACAGTGCCTAGGGCAATCCTGATTATGGCTTCTAGGTGCTACTGCAATGTACATATGGAGCAATAATAATAGACAGTGGCCACACATACTGGCAAGGGTGTGCAGGCATTGATCTTGGGAAGAGGGCGGGAAGGGCTTCTAGAAAAAGGGCATTTTAAAGGAAGAGATTGAGGGAAGAGAGTAGATGTGTGTGGTAGATAAGAACAGGGAAGTCTATGGGCTGTATTACACTGGAGGTCACAATGGTCCCTTCTGCCTTATAATGGAAGGATCTGTGAATCTTGAGTCTAAGGCCGCATGAGACCTAGAGAAGTGGAGAGTGGGAGGAGGAGCTGGAGGGAGATTGGAGGGCTAAAGGGGCACTGCGGGGCAATAGCAACAAAGATGTAGGTGGGGATGATGTTATGAGTGGCTTTGAGGGTGAAGGCTGAGAATGTAAGTTTTTGGGGAGGTGTAGAGGAACGGACTCACCCCTGCGGCGCCTCCTGCTGGTCGTCTCGGGAATTGGCTCTTCCAGCATCCTGGAGCGCCCCCTGCAGGCTGGTGATCCGCCTGTCCTCTGGCCCCGTGTCCCTCCCGGACCCCGGTGCCCTTGTATCTGGAGTGCTGCCCCCTGGCAGTTTCCCCTCCCTGGGGAACCCCCCACACACTATCCCTACTTCACCTCAGAATAAGGCCACTGCCAGTCTCCAACTAGCCCCCACTCCCTGGGGCAGACTGCAGTATAGGCCACTCATCACAGGCAAGGTTGGGTTTGGACCTGCTGCCTTGGCCTAGCCCTGGGCTGCCCTCTGCAACCCCCAGTACCCCTTGGCCTCCTACTAGGCCACAGACTGGGGCTATCCAGGCTGGAGCTCCCCAGCTACTCAGCCTTTCCCCAGCCCTGCTCCACTACAGGTACCCTATGTCTAGCTCCCTGCAGCCAGGCCCTTCTTTCCCTGAACACAGAGAGAGAGAGAGTGCGGAGTGCCTGGCTCCCAGCCTTTTTATACAGGCCAGCTGTGGCCTGATTGGGGCATGGCCCAGCTGTGGCTACTTCCCCAATCAGCCCAGGTTTTAGAGCTGCAGCCCTCTGGCAGGGCTGTTTTAAGCCCTTCCAGGCAGGAGCGGGGTAACCATCCCGCTACAGGAGGGAATGTCTTTTTGTTCCATGTCTGTACAACAGGCTCCTGGTCCATGACTGGACCCTGGATTCCAGGATTGGGCTGACATGATCAGAATGGCAGGTGAGATAGAGGACTCAGGCCTTTGGGCTAGGCTGGGTGGGGGAGAGTTGATATGGGATGGAGACAGAAAAGACTAAATTGCTGAAGTGACCAGGTTTTAGCAGTAGGGACAAAGAGGAATCTGGCACTGGTGTGAATGCTGCTGGAATACAGTGTTCAGTTCTGGTGTGCACAACTCCAGAAGAGAGGGGTTAGAAAAGTGCCATGACAACAGTTAAAGGATGAGGATATATGGGTATCACAAGGAGCTCAATCCATTTAGCTTAACAAAGAGAAGGGTAAGGGGTGATTTGCTCACAGCCTGTAAGTAGCTACATGGGGAACAAATATTTAATAATGGGCTCTTCAATCTAGCAGAGAAAGATCTAACGTGATCCAATGGCTGGAAGTTGAAGCTAGGCAAATTCAGAGTGGAAATAAGGCATACATTTTAATGGTGAGCATAATTAACCATTGGGACACCTTACCAAGGGTTGAGGTGGATTCTCCATCACTGACAAATTTTAAATCAAGTTGAGATGTTTTTCTAAAAGCTCTGCTCTAGGAATTATTTGGGGGCAATTTCCTGTGTTATACAGGAAGGCAGGTTAGATGATCACAATGGCCCCTTCTGGCCTTAGGATCTATGAAAGGGCAGATGTGGGTGACGTGAAAGAAGTCACAGCAACAAGAGTGAGTGAGAGATCCTGGATGTGGGGAGAAGGGTCAGTCATCACACCAAACGTGTGAGCCTAGAAGTGCAATGGCGCTCTCAAGAGCATTGGAGAAGGGAAGTGCAGTTACACCGGGGATGAAAGTGGCCCAAGGATTTCAGTTATGGAGTCAGTGCGAGACGACACCAGGATATCTGAGGGGAGATGCTGAAGAGGCAGGTAGGGATGCAAAGGGAAGAGCAGGAGACTGGGGAATCATCAGCACTGAGGTCGCAGGACATTAAAGGTAGAAGTCCCCACGGGCTCACCTACACTGACAGCCACCAGTGGGCTGAGTCATGTTCTCACCAGCATGCACAGGCTGAGATATCTGAGGAGAGAGCCAAATCCTTCACCATGACCCACACGAGTCACACAAGCTTTGGCCTTGCTGGGTCCCAGGAACGATGCAACAATAATACATCGGGCACGAGCTGGTTACAGCCAAGCAACAGGAGTGCTCTGAGACTGCAAGTGCCCATTCTGCTAGCCAGAGACTAAAGCAGACAACTACTTCAGGCCACAAGGGGTCCCGCCTGGAGTCTCCACTGTGGAAATATGCAGGACACACATCAGATGCAGGACTCTGCTAATTGGTAAAGTCTGTCTGAGTGTCTGGCCACCATTTGGCAGACAACAGCTCTAACACTACAATAAATCTAGCACAATGAGGTCTCTCTGCATTCTTTTCAGCTCCTGTAACACGAAAGGGACATGTCCTGGAGATTCGAGCCAGGCAAGTCTCTCAGAGTTTGAGGTTTGGAGGGGTTCTCCAGCTACTTTTCTGGGGTTTGCAGAACTTGTGTTGGTTTGCAACCCCCTCTTACTCCCTCAGTTACATAAATCCTGGATAATGTCATTTTAAACATCACTATTATGATTATTAGTCTACAGGGCATTTACTGATTCTATCACATTATTCTCCCTGCTTCTTGTTACTTCATAGTCTCTCCTGAATAGAGCATGAAGCCACCAACACTTGAGTCTGAGTCAAACTTTGATAACCAGGATGTCTACTTAGGTTTGAAGTCCGACAAAATAAGAGCATTTCCCATCCCCACTGGAGAGTATTCAGCTCTTCTGCTATGGCTGGTTAGAAACATTTCTAAGGAAACAAACACACTTCTACGGGGAAAAACACTTAGAAAATTAGCGAGCTCTCTCTTGACAAGGTATTTTAGAAATCTAGATTTCAGTTCATGAGATGTGGTAACTAAATACAATATCCCGGCACGTGTGAACTAATGGAAAAGGACCCTGACATTATGTGCAGCGATGTACAAAGATGCCGAGCAGCACCCATGTCCCTTCAGGTGACTTGTTCGTTTCTGGTGAGCATTGTCTGCAGACTGGGATGGCCACAATGTGGCAACATGGGGGCATGGGGCAGAAAAAGAGCGTTGGTGCATCTTGAAGGGTCCTCTCTTCCCCTGTAAGAAGCATCCAATTAAAGAGAGACAAAAGGTTTCCAAAGTGAACACTGTACAGGACAATAACAAGAATGAATGACCAGCTGGTCCTAGGAACAGACAGAAGGATGGGAGAGGAGCCAGCAGAATGATGAATAGGTCTGGAATCTAAATGCTGTAGATTAGCAGCTCATACAATCAGTCTTTTGCCAGGTGCATGTCATTTGGACAGTGAGATGGCCTACGACTGATTCCTGGCCTGACTGAAAATCGCCTGCGTTTATTAAGCCATGGTCATGGTAAGAGACTACAAGAACTGTCCTGAGTAGCAGCTGATTGAAACACAGACTGCTCCACCCATAGATATGGTAGTTTAAGAATATAAAAACTGCCATGCTGGATCAGACCAATGGTCCATCTAGCCCAGTATCCAGTCTCAGACAGTGGCCTGTACCAGAGCTTCAGCAAAAATGGACTTATCCTACATGAACTTATCCAGTTCTTTTTTGAACCTCTATTTTGGTCATCACAACATCCTATGGCAATGAGTTCCACAAGTTAATTGTGTGTTGTGTGAAAAAGTAATTCCTCTCGTGTGAATTATACCTGCTGCCTATTAATTTCATTGGGTGACCCCTGGTTTTTGTATTGTGGCAAAGGGTAAATAACACCTCTATTCACTTTTTCCAGACCATTCATGATTTTGAAGACATCTATCATATCCTCCCTTGGTTGTCTTTTTTCTAAGCTGAACAGCCCTAATGTTTTTAATCTTTCCTAGTATGGAAGCTTTTCCTTACCTTTGATCATCTTTGTTGCTCTTCTCTGCAACTTTTCCAGTTCCACTATATCCTTTTTGAGATGGGGCAACCAGAACTGGACATAGTATTTAAGGGGTGGGTGCAACGTGGATGAATATAGTGGCATTATGATATTTTCTGTTTTATTTTCTATCCCTTTCCTAATAGGTCCTAACATTCTGACAGCCTTTTTGACCACTTATGTGCATTGAGAGAGAACTATCCACAGTGACTCCAAGATATCTTTCTTTTCCATTTTAAAGCCCATCATTATGTGTGTGTAGTTGGGATTATTTTTTCCAATGTGTATTACTTTGCAATTGTCAAATTTCCTCTGCTATTTTGTTTCATGGGATCCCCCTGTAATACTTCAGGGTCATCTTTGGACTTAACTATCTTGAATAATTTTGTGTCATTTGCAAACTTTGGAAGATCATTGAAAAACAAGGTCCCAGTTCCATGCAACACATACTTGGGTACATAACGGTTCAAGTGATCCAAAAATCCAGTCTCAGCCTTAAAATTTCATCTCACCTTTGGATTTCTTGCCCTGCAGGGTGACTGCAGTCAAATAATACTGGTCTTTTGTTAAAAATAACCCCTCCCACACCAGAGGACAAGGAAATTGTAGGGCTCCAGAACTGAACTCTAAATCGTCAGATAGTCTTGTCAAGCATTACAAAGATGTGGCAGAAGCTCGAAGCCAAGGAACGCAGAAATGGGACTATGACTCCTTTTGGCCATAGAGATTTGTTGAACTGCAGTCGGCCGCACAACAGCACTGTGCCGATTTAGCTACCATGGATTGTATACAACGTTGGCTTCTGCATCAGTGTCCACAGATTCTCACTAAAACCAGGGGGGAAAAAGATATCCCCAAAGGGCTACATTGTGTTCTTGGGATATATGAAGGAAAAAGTGATTCTTACTCCACCAGAGAAGAGAGGACCACAGCCAGTAACATTCTTGGTAGCATCTGGGGTTGAAACGAGGAGGTGTTCCATATATCTAACTTATTGGAAAGGAATTCCCTTCCAGAGAAACCACTTAGTAAATAGGGTCAAGCTAGTTTGCTGTCAGGACTCAAGAGGCAGCCAACGCTGACAACAAACATCAGGACTTAAGAGTGAGCGGAGGAAGCAGGTGGAATCTGAAGAGGGAGAGCCGAGTTCCAAACAGCTGAGCAGACGTTATGCTTTACTCTTGGTACTGTCACATCAGAGCATTTGAGCAGTTTAGCTCCACCTGCCCCGATGAACTTGACTAAGGACTCTTAAAAGGGAAAGCTGAGACAATAATGAAATAGCCAAGGATGGTTTCTAAATCACCCAATCCTTTGTTTGGATGATCAGGGATACAAGTAGAGAAAAACAGCAAATTGTTATATGCAAAAAATGCATGTCTATTGGATTTGTAGAAGAGATATTGGCAAGTACCGTGAACATTTGAAGCCAAAGCTATTACAGCATTCACTACACCCTCCCACCCTTTACCATATCCCAACTGAATATAATGTCTTTTGGCTTAGTAGGGGTTTCAGCAACGTTTAAATAGGTCAACAATTACAATCACATGTTGACTGTGCAATACACTATCCTGATGAAGTGTTAATATATAGCAACCTCTGAACAGTTTGTAGAATTTCGCTGCTGTTTTATAGCCATCACAGAAGGTGGTCTTAACAGGTACCTCCTAAGCCACCTTAGAATAGGTAGCTTGGTATAGGGGATACAGCATTAACGAAAGAAGTGTTAGGTGTGAGATTAGCGAATGGAGAAGACAACCAGGATGCTAAAGTCTAGCACTGTCTATCACAGGGGTCGGCAACCTTTGGCACGCGGCTCGCCAGGGTCAGTTTGTTTACTTGCCGCATCTGCAGGTTTGGCTGATTGGCCTGGAGCGGCGAACCAATGGGGGCTGCGGGAAGCGGCGCGGGCCAAGGGATGTAAACAAACATCGCGGCAGATAAACAAACTGGCCCGGCCCGCCAGGGTAAGGACCCTGGCGAGCCGCATGCCAAAGGTTGCCGACCCCTGGTCTATAACGATATACATGCTGCATTTCTGGAAATAGTTTTGGGAGAAGTCAGAATTTTAGAATTCTAGCACTGCACTACTCCCAGTAACTTTGCCCTTGCTAAGGGACATATGGAAGAATCAAACTTGAATATGAAAAGAAGCTATTGTCTTTCTAGTGATGACCAGCCAAAAAATGATCATTCATGTCGGAGTGTGACTGTGTTTGCGCTAGGGTACCTATACATTTCAAAGGAATATTTCACCAGATCTACAACATACTGACCTTGACGGTAAACAGTAGGATCTAACCTGTGAAAGAAAATACTCGAACTGTCAGCCTGAACAATGAGGTCCTTTCTGGTTCCATATTCCAGGACAGTAAAGGGGACGCTTAACTCCTCTGGCAACTTATTTCCTTCTCTCTGTAAAACAACTGCTATTGAAACAACTAGCCTCCAGCTGGCGGGTAAGTGGGAGAAAGCTCTCCCCCTAGGGCAAAAACAGAGCTGCCTTATCGAATCACCTATGAGCTGTTTGTCCCCCACCAGCCCTCTGTGCCATGGCTGAGTTCCAACGGACCAGGGCATGACCAGTCAGGAGATGGCTTCTTACACGAGTGTTGCTGCCAAGTCCCCTAAGCCAGCTGTGCTGTAGAATGAGTGATCTCTCTGGGCTGACGGCAGTCTTTCAGGTCCTGTTATGTCTGAAGATATCCACATTTCCCCTTGGATAGTTTGGAATCGTCTCTTGCAAAGGAAATTCTCATTGTAACCGCTCTTCATCTCCAAGAGTGGCTGCTTTAATGGGTCTCCCACCAAACTAACACTCTTAGGGTATGAATCATAATAGCAATCTTTGTATTTTTTAAACACTCACTAATTACTCCTCACAATACCCCTAGGAACCTGCTAAATATTATAAATCCATTTGACTAGAAAATTGAGATACATACAGGTGAAGTGACTTGCCTCAGGCTACACAGTGAGCAAGTGGCAGAGCTCTAAACAGAATTCAGGAGTCCTGACCTGAAAGTCTGGTGTCAGTCTGTTTCCCAATGACCACATTTCCAAGGGCAACCATGACAAGAATGGCAAAGCTGGGGGCAAAGTCATAATGTCATGCAGATAAGTATCTGAACCTCCAAATATATATGAATGTAAAACATTGTTTCTAATACAGCATCTAAATAACCAGCCAAAATTAAAAGCGCTTTCTTGCAGAATTTGAACTCTGGAAGGTGAATTTAATGGATGCCATGGTCAAGGTCGTTAGGAGGAAAACAGTTGTTGCTCAGTTTATCAAAACGAAGATTGAGACGTGATTGATTACGGTGTGTAAGTGCCTTCACAGGGAGATTACTTCGGATACTTATGGACCCTCTAATCTAGAGGAGAACGGCATAACAGAAGCCAAGATTAGAAGTTAAAGCTTGACAAATTCTAATTAGAAATAAGGCACAAATTGTTTACCAGTGAGATGATTAACCATTGGAACAGACTACCAAGGGAGCTGGTGGATTCTCCATCTTTTGTCTTCAGAGCCAGACTGGATGTCTTTCTGGACTATGCTCTAGCCAAACACAAGTTATTGGGCTCAATACAGGGATAACAGGGTGAAATTCTGCATTATACAGGAAGTCAGACAAGATGATCTAATGGTGTCTTCTGGCCTTACACAATCTATGAATATGGAAGAGGCTCTGGCAGGTTTAAAAAATGTAAAGAAAGAAGTTTAAATAGACAGGGACAGAGAACGGCTGTACATTGCCCAAGAGTGGCAGGGGGAGGGGAGGTAAGCACAAATGAAAAGGAGAAGAGAGTTTGGCCTGAGGAGTTTTGCTTGGGATAGTTTATTTTGAGGGGTTGTCACTTCCTTTCATAAATACTTGCTACATCTTTTATTGTGCCTCGTTTGTGGCATTGTGCATTCTTCCGTCCAATTAAAAAGCACATGGGTTATTGCTTGTGCCTACAACAAACACATCCAAAACCACTCAGCTTTGAATACTTCTGTTTATTCACACCAAGGAAGTGTGCAGCTAAATTACGTAGATACCTTTCAAATGGATGGGATAATTTTTACTCCAATATAATTTCCACACGCTCAGCAACCTTCATCATAAGGCTGCGTCTGTGCGGCAGCTACCATTAAACATGGCTGCCACTTCACCTTGATTCTAACATACATTGAAAGAAAACTCTCTGAAATGTGCTTATAAAACCCCCTCCCCCCCATGCAAAAGCTTTATCCTCCCAACAGACTCCCAAGACCTATGCAGCTTACCCCAAATGGAGCCTAGATCAGTTTTTCCAGCCAGGCGTTTTCTGCTGTTGTGTGTCACCGACCAAAGAACTCACTTGGCATTAGCTACAGATTAACATTCCCTGTATGTTATTTTGCAACCACATTGGGACGAGACCCATCAGTTCATGATTTCTTAGCACGCTGGGAACGCCGAGCTGCCAGTATTTCACTGACAAATGACCTTTTACACCTACCACAGATGTCAATGGTGGGTCCTGGACTCATCTGAATCCAAGTCTCAGTCAAGTATTAGACAGATGCACCATGTGTTACTTACAGACTTACTACTTCTTTATTTTCACAGTTAGCTGTTTGGTTTTGCTTTGCATTTTTTTCAAGTTCATAAACCTTATAAGATTGTTATGGAAAAATTAATTTACTATTAAACCTATTCAATTTGTTTCAGAATGGAACAATCCTCTCTTTTTGATTTTCATTTACAACTAGTTCCATTCTGCTTGACAGTTTTTTTTTTCTATTTATAGCCAGCACAATTTTTTTTTTAAACCATGGATACAGTACATACGTAAATTAACTAATGGAAAAATATATACATTTCACTCTGTAATGAGAACCTTAAATGCTATTATTGCCATGGAGGATATATCCCTGTATTATAATAAAATATCAAGCAATAATCAACTGCTAAGATTTCTTTTCCACCAACAACAGAGAAATAGCACCATACATAAGATAGTGAGAATCTACACTTTGTAACACAATTGTGCAACTAGAAATGTACAGTACTTTAGTAACAGTACAGAGAGTATTGTTTACAATATGGAAATACCACCACTGTAATCAAAGAGCATCAATCTCTTATGAACAAAAAAAAAATATCGTCATGGCTACACTGAAATAAACAGCTTTCTTTTCACTGGTATGTAGTAACTGAGGCCAGAGCGTAGCTGTAAATTCATAGTAAAAGCATCTATAAAATGATACAAAGCAAAAGTGCAGAATTAAACATTTTTGTTGATATTTTTGGCCATTACAAAATGGGACGGGATTTAGGGTCATCAGGAGATCAAGTAATACAAATGGGGCTCTGTTTTTAATGTAGGAGGATTTCTGCTCAGAAATAAATGGCATTTGTGCTCAGACAGTCAAAAGAAATCCATCCATTGAACCAGCAGATTCATGTCCCATTATATGGACGCAAACTTGGGGCCTAGCCCAAAACCCCGCTGACGTCAATGGGAGTATTTCTATTGACAGCAGAGGGGGCTGGATCAGGGCCTTGAGAAGGCGAAAAAACTCCCACTATGTAAGAAGTCCATTTCTTATCACTCTGAACAGAATGAAAGGGTCTTGTGATAAATCACATGACAGCACAAAACAACACAAGTAACATGCTGTAATAAATGACATGCGAGGATGTGGCATTTCACAGAGTCAAGCCACACCGTGAGCTGAAATGTTACCCTTTAAGAAAACCCCAAACCCTAACAGGGATGCAAATCACTTTACAATGGGGGCCGTGAATGGCAGAGTGAGGTGCATGTCAGTAGGCTGGGGTAAAGGGGTGTAACTTACCCCTTCAGTGAAGGGACTGAATGGGGAGAGTATGGCAGGAAAAGCTACTAACAGGCCTTCTTAAGATAAAGCAGGCTCTCTCTGCTTGATCTGATACCTTCTTGCACTTTCTCATTACCTGTTTATCTGGCTACTCTGTCGATTTTGGTTTTTATACCATGACCTTCAATCAGCTACATTCCCCCCACCTCTCTTTCTGCATTAACTACACCATTTTATACTGACTTATGCTACTTGGTAACTTACACAACCAACTATGTCAGCTCTGAATTTGGACCCAAGGTTAGAAATAGGAGGAAAAGATTTGATTCGGATTTTAAAAGGAACTTACCCAAAGAGCCACCGGTATAACAACCATCAAATTAGAATCATTTCCCTCACACACGAAAACTATCTAGTATGCAGAATAAAGATCTGTTAGGGCCAAGCACTTACAGAGAGATAATTGTGTACACAAATGTGCCTTTATGCGTGCAGACCAGCACTTGGGTGCACAAGCCCAGTTGCACAAGCAAGGACACATTTTGCCCATGCACATGTGAATGCATATGCAGTTATCAGTCTGCAGATGGAAGTTAGGTTCCTATGTTTGAAAGCTCAGCCCTTAATAAAGCCATTACAAATTATTTCACCGAGCTCCTGGATACCGGAACAATCCAGGGAGAAACTGTTGTTTAAAAATGTTAAGTACTAAATGCCTTTATCCCTCGGCACATTAAAGGAAGGCAATAATAGCAATAACATGAGAGAGAGGCATGAGCCACAATGCTCACATTGGGATCCAGACTTTCCCAATGTTTAGTGCTGGGGACTGGGTTTTGTTCTGTGCCCATCTCCAAAATCATAAATATTAACATACGTCTCTAAAGCAAGTATAAAGCTATAATTCACCCATACAGCTTGGCTGATTTCACAGAGCGTGAGTGTAACCTACCCACGGCATGCATGGCAGCAGAGCTTGGCAAGGGAAAGGATACGTGTCTGAGGCTATGTCTACACTACCGCAGTAAGTCGACCTATGCTACTCAACTCCAGGTACGTTATTCACGTAGCTGGAGTCGACATACCTTAGCTCGAGTTACCGTGGGGTCTACACCACGGGGGGTCGACGGCAGAAACTCTCCCGTCGACTTACCTTTCTCTTCTTGTCAGGGGTAGAGTACAAGGCTCGACTGGAGAGTGATCTACTGTCTATTTGGTGGGTCTCCACTAGATCCGCTAAATCGACCGCCGGTGGATCGATCTCAGAGCGTGGATCCTGGTTGTAGTGTGGACATAGCCTGAGTTAGATATGGCAGAGAGACATTGATCGACTGTAATGCTCACTAAACCAAATTCTGCCCTGTGTGGAGCTCCCATTTAAATCTCAGGGACGAATTTGGTCTGAAGTTTAGACACGTGTAAGACACTATCATTTACACAGCACTCTCCAACTGTCCTCATAAAAGGAACACCAGGTAACAAAGCAAAAGGAGACAAGACTGATGCTATGGGTGTGGCTATACATGGCTATCTCGCTACAGCTGTGCCGCTAAGAGTCATGCCGTGTAGCTGCTGTTTGTTGGCTCTCCTGCTGACAAAAAACTTCCATCCCCAACGAGCGGCATTTGCGTTGTTGGCAGGAGAGCCTGGCACACTGTTCACACTGGCGCTAGTTGCTGGCAAAACTTTTGTCTTTCAGGGTGGTTGCTGTTGTTGGTTTTTTTTAACACCTCTGAAAGACAAAAGTTGTGTCATTCAATCGCCAGCGTAGACATAGCCTGAGTGTGAAACCCTGGCCCTACTGAAGGCAATAGGAGTTTTGCCATTTTGGCTTCAATTAGCCCAGAATTTCACTCTGAAAGTCTACTAACTGCTCCCTTTCTGTCTCAAAAGGATTTAGGATGTATACATCCTAGGGTACGTCCAGACTACCCGCCGTATCGGTGGGTAGTGATAGATTTATCGGGGATCGATATATCGCGTCTCGTTAAGACGTGATATATCGATCCCCAAACGCGCTCCCCGTCGACTCCGGAACTCCACCGGAGTGAGTGGCGGTAGCGGAGTCAACGGGGGAGCCGCGGCCATCGATCCCATGCCGTAAGGACCCAAGGTAAATCGATCTAAGATACTTCGACTTCAGCTACGCTATTCATGTAGCTTAGATCGATCCCCCTCCACCCCCCCCAGTGTAGACCAGCCCCTAGAGAGGGGAAAGATCTGCTTGGTCTCTAAGGCTAGGTCTACACTACCCGCCTGAATTGGCGGATAGAAATCGACCTCTCGGGGATCGATTTATCGCGTCCCGTTGGGACGCGACAATCAATCCCCGAATCGACGCTCTTACTCCACCAGCGGAGGTGGGAGTAAGCGCCGCCGACAGAAAGCCGCAGAAGTCGATTTTGCCGCCGTCCTCACAGCGGGGTAAGTCGGCTGCGATACGTCGAATTCAGCTACGCTATTCACGTAGCTGAATTTGCGTATCTTAAATCGACTCCCCCCTGTAGTGTAGATGTACCCTAAGTTACCCTTCCTGCAAATGCTGTTCTGGTCTCTGTTTCGGGTATGTGCCAACCCTAGTTGGTTTCACAATACCCTTAAGAAATAGCATTCAGTCTCATTATCAGATTGAATTCCAAAAATTGGAAAGAGGACGTTAAACAACCCCTCCCCAACAAACCGTATATATTTAAATGATTTCCAGCTACTTCCATCTCATGCAAGTGGTTCTGGCTTAAAATTAACTGTCTGCTCCTGGGTTAATTAGCTTCCATTTCTTTAAACTCGTTGAGGAGAATAAGGCATCATAAAAGAAAACACATGTGTTTTTAAATAGAGAGAGGGGGATATGTTTTCAGAACCAGACAGGAGAAGGAATTCCCAATTAGTGTTTTTTTTTTAAATTACATTAAACGGAATGTTGGATAAAACTGTGCTGAGCTTTCTGCAGAAATTTCAGAGACATCCATCCTCTGCTATCCGTTTTCACAAGCTTTTATAGCAAATCCCCCTTTTAAATTAAGCATTTCATTTGTGTGTGTCCCTCCAAGCCCACCCCACAGCATGCTGACTGTTGGGAATTAAGAGCATCAGATGGAAGCCAAGGTTGAAGCATTAAGTAATGTCTGCACGTTTGCTGAGTTATTTGCCAGAGGCTTTCTCCCACTGAGGTACACATGACTTTAGTCAATTTAATCACGTTGCAACTCTTGTCTTTTTTTTTTTCTTTTTAAATGGTAGCAAGCCATCCAGTGGCTGGTAATAATATATTAAAGTAAAAAGCATTAATGAAAAATGTAATGATGTCAAAACACAATAAAATTCTACGTGATTGGCTCCTTGAGATGACTCTTTTTTAAGGTGGATGAGTGGATTACTTTGGTACATCCAGTCTGCAGAATTAGTTTCAAGTCTTATTAGGTATGCTTTGGAATCCACCACATCGTAGCAACTCATTAAGTTCCAGTACTCAGAGCTGCTCGTTCGTGATTTACATAGAAATAGCTGTAATACCCTAAGCAGCAGCACCAATTCATTAACTCTTCTGCTGCATCTTGTTTGCGTAAAAGTCTCTGCATGTCTGGCAGCAGCGTTGATACCATCTCATGTCTTGGCACAGGTTCTTCTCACGGATCACCCTGCAGTACACTGTCCACTGGTCCCCTGTACACTTATATGTGAGAGCAGCTTTGGACAGAAATAGAAAGAAGAAGCCAGCATGTTAGAGGAGAGCATCCCATGTGTGACCAAAATACCCCGAGCACTGGATGAGGGAGAGATGGCTAATCTTAGTCAACACTGGGATTTGGGTGGCATGCGTTATGCTCGAAGTAGGGTTGCTGCCGAAAAGATCAGGGCAACAAGTTGGTAGTGACTTGTCTGACAAACACAATGGAAAGAACTATCATGAAGAAGAATGTTGCAAGGCTGGGCAAGCAACAGATGGGCATATGCTTGAAGGCCCTGAGGAATTCTCACACTGGATCAGATCATCTGTTAGTGTCCTATTTCTGGCCCTGATTCAACAAAGTGCACACAGCACATGCTTAACTTTAAGCAGGTGAGTAGTCCCTAGGATGTCAATGGGGCTACACACGTGTGTAAAGTGAGGTATGTGCTCAGTGCTTTGCTGAATGGGGCCCTTTTGACAGTGCCCAGTACTAGATACTGCAGCAAAAGGGGAAAGAAACCCTGTAATGGAAAAATCATGAAGCAACCTGCCCAGTGTGGTTAGAACATCCTGGGCAGAGGGGGAAAAGACCAATCCAAAATCAGCGTGGGGAGGGATAGCTCAGTGGTTTGCGCATTGGCCTGCTAAACCCAGGGTTGTGAGCTCAATCCTTGAGGGGGCCGCTTAGGGATCTGGGGCAAAATCAGTACTTGGTCCTGCTAGTGAAGGCAGGGGGCTGGACTTGATGACCTTTTGGGGTCTCTTCCAGCTCTATGAGATAGGTATATCTCCATATTAACAAGCCAGACTCATAGAAAGTGCAAAATGGGACACTGGAGTCACTCGCAGTCATGACCCGCAATTATGGGTGGGTGCAGCTTCCCTTTTTAGGATAAATATTGCAATATTCTACAGTCATGGAGTAATATTTTCAAAAGTGCCCAAGGCCCAGATCCTCAAAGGTACTGAGGCCCCTAATTTCCACTGACATCAATGGGAGTTAGATACTTAAATACCATTGAAGAGCTGGGTTTAAGTGGTTTGGGGGGTTTCAAACGTGACATAGACACTTAGGAGCTGTAATCTCATTCAAAAGCAATGAGGCATGGGCTCCTGAATGCCTGAGTCACTTTTGAAAATGGGACTGAAGTTCCTAAGTCACTTCGGGTCTGTCTACACGGCAATTAAACACCCTCAGCTGACATGGGCCAACCAGGGGTGTTTAATTGGCACATGAGGCTAGGGCTACCAGGCTGTTGATGTAGGCGTCTGGACTCAACGGCTTTGGTCCCTGTGAGCGGGGAGGGGCCCGGAGCCCAGGCTCCCGCCCAAGCATGAACGCCTACACCGCAATTAAACAGCCCCATTATTTATTATTTGTATTACTGTAGCTCCTAGGAGTCTCGGTCCCGGACCAGGACCCCACGGTGCTAGGTGCTGTACAAACCCAGAACAAAAAGACAGTCCCTGCCCCGAGGTGCTTACAATCTAATTCTGGATGGTTTCTGTAGCGTACTGGAGTATTTTTCTAAATAATAAATTAAATAGAGATATCCTATCTCCTAGAAATGGAAGGGACCCTGAAAGGTCATTGAGTCCAGCCCTCTGCCTTCACTAGCAGGACCAAGTACTGATTTTGCCCCAGATTCCTAAGTGGCCAGGCTTTTCCATTTCAACTCATTTCCCCAATCTTATTAACCAAGCAAAATGCAACCCAAGTCACTAACATTCTCTGCTTATCCCATTTTACCCATCATGGGACAAGGTGTTTGAAGCGTGGAATGATGACTGAGTGCGGGTGAATGCCCTCACCCAAAACTCCCAACCCCTTTCTCTCTGACCCGTGGATATGCCTGCCTGCTCCAACTGATCACTCAGGGAACATGGCTCGAGGAATTCTGGCTTGGTAGAGGTCTCAGGCAGAGTGGATCTATGAAGAATAAAGCATCTCTTTACTCTGGAACATTAATTACCCAGAGATTCTGATGGTCGCCATGCTTCTGTCTCTGATGAGCCATCGGGAACCTCGTTTCTGTAACATTCAGCATAAGGACTGTGTTTCCCAGATACCTGGGCAGGATATATGCTCTGGTGTTTGATGGCTTCAGGCTGATTATTTAACCTCCCCAAGAATTGTAGCTCTGCATCCACCCACTCACCGAGTCTGGGCGAGGTAATTGTGTTGACATTTATCTTCTCATTGCAGACCTCTTGGTGACACTGCCTGTAGGCTGCTGGCTTGGATAGGACAGGGCACTCGTTGCCATGGCGGCCGGTGACTTTGTGCATACACTGCACCACACGTGACTGGAGGCCCTTCCCGCAGGTTGAGGAGCACTGGAGAAGAGAGGGACATCTTAGTGCAGTGGTTCTCAACCTATTTACCACTGTGGGTCGCACATGCAGCTGTGTATGTGTTGTGTTGGCCACATCCACGCAATATAGATACTACCTGTAGGGCCCTGAGGATGTCACATGGGTTGCTGCTGTGTGTGGATTAGGCCGCAGGTTGAGAACCACTGCCTTAGTGAGTCACAGGCCAGCCCCTGTGGCTTGGAAAGACATACCGACCACAAAATCGGAGACTGGAGCAAAGGGCACAGTGAACCTGCAGCAAAATTCTGCATGAGAGACTCAACAACCGCCGGTGTAATGTCCTTCAGCTACCGTATTTGCCCCTGCTGAGTCTCCAGGCTGGATCATACCCACTAGACCTATGTGCAAAGAGAAGCATCTGGCTATGTGGTAAGGTGGAAGGCAGCTGCCTTTGTGGCATCCTTCCTCCCCCCCTACTTCCTCCTTGTGTCTCTCTGGGTCCATCTGCAAAGCCCATGGAGCAAGCCTCCCATCCCGAGTCAACAGACTTGGGGTAGTGGCACTGGGTGCTCTAAAATAACGGTGTGGACAGTGCTTTGAAGTTGCAGCTCAGGCTCTGAAGCCTGGCTGGCGGGGTGGGCTTCAGCACCTGAGCTTCCAGCCTGAGCTGCAACTTCGAAGTGCTGTCCCAGGCGGCTATGTATAGAGTGCTATAGCAAGCACCACTCCCCTGATTTTGTTGACCCGGGCTGGGAGACTCACTTCGGTGGGCTGTGTAGACGTACCTTCTGAGGCTGTGTAGACGTACCTTCTGAGGGTACGCGCCTCCCAGCCTGGGCAGACCAGCTCGCACTAGCTTGTTAAAAACAGCAGTGTGGATGTTGCGTCTCCGGTGGAGGCTCATGTTAGCCACCCGAACTCAGACCCAGGGGCTCGGGTGGGAACGAGAGACCGAGCTGGCACCTGAGCCACAATGTCTGCACTACCTCGAGTGGAGATAGCATGAGTCTGTCTACCTGGGCAGGGAGGCTTGCTCCTAACTGTAGTGTAGACATAGCCTAACCTTTTGGAATCTGGGTGAAAGGGCAGGCGGGGAGGGGCAGAAAGGGGACGTAGTTCACCTCACCAGCCACTCAAGGGCATACATGGAAAACGTATATTGCCCGAGGCTGCATTAGCTTCTCCATTGCATGGAATCCCACTTCACTTTCCATGAGGCATCCCAAGAGACCCAGTGGCTCCAATGGAACCCCACTGGCTGAGTTCCTAAGGGTGACCTCTCCACAACACTGACAGTCTAGCAAAGTTCCTGCACTGGAGATCATGCTCTCGCAGGTGGTATGGCGGTATAAAACAAGAGAGGTGGGCAACTCAAGTACTCAAAGGTCAGTCCCTTTCCTCCCACATACAAAGACTACAGGGGAAACAGAGAAGGCGGCGTTTCAATATACAGGAGGAAACATCAGGTATCCAAGTATTCAGCCGCCTCTATTCCTGCAAGTCCCTTTGGCTCTCGCCCGGCTTCCAGGGGGCAATTGGAAATTGCTCTCCATTAGCTTGGCTTTTATTTGCCAGGAGGCCAGGCCTGTTTATGCGCTTTCTTTGTTGTCATACAATTGGAGTCCCCCCGCCCCCTCCTGCCCCATACTCATGATTTACGATGCCCTACTTGCAAGCTGCTCAACTTTAATAAAGTGAACGCGGCAAGCAGAGTGCAGCGCCCCAGCTGGAGTTAATAAAAGAACCTTGTATTGAAAATAAAGAAACAATGGGTTGCAAGACTTTGGCAGGGTGCCTACGCCTGCTAGTGCCACACACAAACAAAACGGAGGAGGGAGGCATCCGAGATGATGTTGGGCTGATATGGCAAAGAGTGTATTGAGGTGGTGGAATCTCCTTCCTTGGAGATTTTTAAGGTCAGGCTTGACAAAGCCCTGGCTGGGATGATTTAGTTGGGAATTGGTCCTGCTTTGAGCAGGGGGTTGGACTAGATGACCTCCTGAGGTCCCTTCCAACCCTGATATTCTATGATTCCCCTCTGGCTTTCCTGAGCACTGTTGGGGTAGCATAGCTATCCCTGGCCAAGCACCGCCAGTCTCATGGTGATAATCTTTACTGATTAAACCCAACATTTAAAAGCAAAAGGATACACTTCAGGTGGGATGAAGATGGATAGATAGAGAGATTGGCTGGCAGATAAGGATAGAACCAGAAACAATGGGTTTAAACTGCAGCAAGGGAGGTCTAGGTTGGACATTAGGAAAAAGTTCCTAACTGTCAGGGTGGTTAAACACTGGAACAAATTGCCTAGGGAGGTTGTGGAATCTCCGTCTCTGGAGATATTTAAGAGTAGGTTAGATAAATGTCTATCAGGGATGGTCTAGACAGTATTTGGTCCTGCCATGCGGGCAGGGGACTGGACTCGATGACCTCTCGAGGTCCCTTCCAGTCCTATAATCTATGATTCTATGATAAGATGGAAGTACCATCAAAAACCAAACCGTTGCTTTAAGCCACAACCTAGAATAGGGGCAGTGCTATGGTGCATTGGCCAGTGGGAGCTCCTGAAGGCATCATGCATGATACCCTATTGCTGTGGTATGCCACTGCTACACCTTGGAAAGGGTACACTACTGGTTCCCCAGCTCTTCTGCCTGCTGCAGAAGAGCAGAGCCAAGCCACAGGCTTCTTGCCCTCCCTGTGTTGCTAGAAACCTCAGGTGCTTCTGCTCAGTGAATACACAGCGAAAAGAGCGTGGCTTGGTCCCCGCATAGGAGTGCAAAGAGGTTTTGGAGGGAAGCCTCCTTGCAGTCTTTCCCTTCCTTGCTGACCAATGAAGGGCTAGATGCCACCTCGCTTCAAATTATTAGAACCATGGAAAATAGGGATGGTGAAACAGTTCTTCTAAATTGCTCTGCACTCAGGTATCACAGTGATGTAAAGTCCTTATCTTTATTTCCAGGAAAGAGTAGGTCTGGGGTAGGTCTTTCCCCAGCATCCTCTGTGGTGAAGGCTATGAAGAATCATTTAGATTCGTAGCAATGCCCTTATAGTCTTTAATTGCTCCCTTTGGTGGCCCAGCGGAAGCACTGCTTCTCATAGAGGTTTCCTGCTTCTGATATAATCACAGAATTCCTTGTTACTTGTTTTTACGCCATTAGTTACATTTGCTCTTCAAATTCCATATTAGCCTTCTCACTTCCTCCTAATGTACTGCCTGCCATATTTCACACTCCTATTTACTGACTTCACTAGGGCTGGATTTTCTGAAGGATCGCTGTTTGGCTTGAATAACCTCTTGGCCTTTACTATTTAGCCCCATTGGTTTATTCTTTGCCTTCCTGGTCCCTTTGTGTTCTGAGGAATGCATGCCTTCTGAGACTTTATTATTGCTTCCTGAAAGTAGCATCCATGCCACAGGTAAGGGTTTTAAACAGATGGATGAAGACAGACGGATGGGGGAGTACAAGGAAACAGTGAGAAAATATAATATGGCCACTATTTCTTGATGGCGCCACCATAGTTACTTTTTGTACCATCTCCTGCATGTTACTTAGGACTAAGTGAAAAATAGCCCCTCCCAGCCTTGGTTGTTTCAAGAAGGAACCATTTAAGGTGTCAGACTGTGGCCCACTGTAACATTTGACCAGTTTATATGCAGGGAGCTGGTGTCTCAAATGGCAAAGGTTTCATTAAATTTGGTTGCCATTTTGATCTCTCCCAACGTTTTCATCACATTCTCCTGATGTGGAGGCTGGTAGTATAACGTTACTGGCTTATTTGCATTCGTAGAGCTTGGAGAATTAAAATCCAGTACAGATTCACCTGGATGGTCCTTTCCACTCATCCAATGAAATACAAGAATAATCAATAGGACATGGGTAGCAACTGTAATCTTCAAGGTGCTTTACAAACATTAAAATTAATTCTCACAACACTCCTGCGAGGTAAGTGAATAATATACCTCCCTTGGACAGATGGAGAGGCTGAGATACATAAAGATTAAAATGACGTATCCAAAGCCACGGAGTTCTGTGTCAGGAGAAGAACATGGCAGCTCCATGGCTCTCAGTCCTGCGTCTCTCTCTGTGAGAGTCTTTTTTTTTTTTTTTGCTTGCTATGTTTTTTAATATTCCTACACAAAATGGATTTTTCAGATAAAGTGTGTTAATATTTTCAGTCACTGAGTTACAAATGTTCACGAGTGTGTGTGTGTTTCTGTCTGAATCTGTTAGCCAGCAAGGAGGGCAGGCCATGAAACTTTTTCCACAGACATTGCCAACTCCACTCCTTAGACAAATAACAGCAGAGTTTTTGCCCTAAGCAGTTTGATTCCTACTCCTGGGAGACTGGGATCATCACCTATGCTATGCAATTAGTCTTTCACAGCCAGGAAGACAGATTTTAACATCTTTCTTGAACTCTTCGGGCTTGGCAGTTAAAGTAGGGTTGGACATCTGGCTTATTTTAAGAAGAAATTTTCAACTCTATACTTGGATAGTCTCTTTACAAAGGAATTTCAATCGGAAATAGGAATAGATACAAATGACATAAAGGGGGGGATTGGTTACTCTGCTGTACTGCATTCAGAAGAGATGACATTGTTAAAAATAGCAGAGAAATCAAACTCGAAGTGAAACTTCCCATAACTACTCCTGGCTCCCCTTCTGCTTCTGGGTAAGTATACCCATTGCCACAGCACCTCTGCTCCCTCTCCTATGCTGGGGAAGCACGTAAGTATACACATGGCTGGAGCAATTCTGTGGGCCAGACTCACTGCAGGTTCTGCCAGCACAGACCCTGGTACAGGGCCCCCAGAGAGGTAAAGTCTATGCTGGGCACGGCAAGTTCCAGTGGAGGAAGGTGGCTGCAACCTCCTCTCCAATGGGAGAGTCACCGGCAGCCAATGCAGCAAAACTCGCTCCAGAGAGGGTGTGGCCTGAGCTGCTGGGGGTGTATGGAGTCAGCTCCTCCTCTAATGCAGCTTCACCTGGTGCAGCTCCATTGTGCATGCTGCTTCCCCATCATACCAGAGTAGAGCAGCAGTGGAAAGTCTGTCTGCCCTGCTCCAGGGATGAAAGCCCTGTGGGATGCAGAATCCCTACTCCAGGCACTGAGGCCAGATGTGACAAATTGTGCTTAGTATATTTAAAATATTTGTCAGCAAACACTGGACTGGATTTTTTTGGTAGGCATCAGACCATTACATTATTATCAGCAAAACAGTTTGCATCTGTAGGGCATCTTCTTGAGGATCGAAGGGCTTTACAAGCACTGATTAATCCTCACAAGATGCCCAGGTGTCTACATGGATGTGGAAACTGAGGCTTAAAGGAGGTGAAATGACTTGCAAAACTTGCTGCATCAGTGGCAGAGCCAGGTACAGAACTCAGATCTCCCGAATCTTTGTCCTTTAACTACTACTAGACCATGCTTCTCCTTTAAAATGCCTTTGTTCCAATATCGAGAGAAAAGCAGGGACAGAATACCTGATGCATTCATCTGGACGTATATACAGCTCCTTTGTGGATGACGAATGCCTCTAGTGTCACTGGTAGAGGCTTTGCCTCAAAAAGGTACTTCTTCAAACAGAAGGTCATGGCTTCCCAGCTCAACCAATTCTGCCAACACATTGAGTTGGTTGGCAATGTTTTTAAGGGACTGGCCTGTTCCCAAATGAGATAATTCAAGATGACATCAGTGATGGTGACTGGCTTGAAAGCAAGTCATATTAATTAGTTACCACCCACACCCTTGGCTTCTGGTGTTTAAAGATATCTGCTTCTTTCCAGTTCTGCTGAAAGTTACTGGAGCCAAGTTGTCACATTTTACCAAATCTGCCTGAACAGTTTATGAATTCTATGTTCGATTATTAATTCTCTGTATGTAACGTTACCAAGCTGCAAAATGCATTTTGAATGAGAAGCCGCTTTGCCTTCTCTGTTGTCTGTTTGCCTCCATGTTGGACTGAAATTCCAAGGCCTGGCAGCAAAAGAACAACAAAAGAGGGTCATTGACAAGTGTTCTCTCACTGACATGGAATAGCTCTAAACAATAGACAGCCTCTCAAGCAGAAAAACTGGTTTATCAGGGGAGAGGTAACCTAGCAATAAAGCCATCTGGTAGGGGGGTCTCTAGTAACCCGAGGAGGCTGATCAGTAGGTTACCTGATATTTTTCTTCAGCCATTTTTTTCCAGCTCAAGCAGTCTGGTGAGTGACTGAGAGGAGGTATTTGACTGTCTGCTTCTTCCCAATTCTGCTAAAATTACTGGAGACTACCTAGGGTGACCAGATGTCCTGATTTTATAGGGACAGTCCCGATATTTGGGGCTTTTTCTTATACCCCCCACCCCATCCCGATTTTTCACACTTGCTGTCTGGTCATCCTAGACAAGGTATGACATGGTGGCATCTCTAATATCTTCTATCTTGACTCCAGAGTTCAAGCACTTCAGGATTTTAGGAAAGTGTGGAAGTATTTCCCCCCCGGCTGTTCTTATTTCCTACATATGTAAAAGTCAGAAGGAAAATGAGGCAAGTTCCTGGAAGGGAATTTGTGCTGACTGACAAATGTCTTGCCGGCTCTGTGCTCCCTGGATTTCAACAGTCCTCAATGTGGGGGGTTGAGGGTGAGGTGATGAGAGTTGTTGCTACAGTCCCTAGTGTCAGGCTTATAACGAACATTGCTAATTTAAACTCTTCAGCTTCACAGCAACTCAGCAGCGAGCACGTTCATAAACTTCAGGGCAACTTCCACTGCTGTATAATTAATTATGCACTAAAGAATGAAACGTCTGTCTTTCCGCTGATAAGATCTAATTAGCCCAAAGCATCTTGTAAGCTATTTCTCAATATTTCATAGGGGGAAAAGAAATCCGAAAACCTATCTGGTCTTGTTAGCAGCAATCTTTCATTTGAAAACTTTTGTCAAGTGACTGATTTAATTTAATCAAGAAGAAATGTCTGCTCCTCTGACTCAGTAAACTGAGTTGGAAGAAACAATAAATTATAACAGAAAATGCTCATGGCGGATGGATGCGACAGTACCTCAGAACTTTAAGAGAGGCAGAATTTTTTCCAACTGCCTAGAGCCGTGCTTTCAAACTGAAGCCTGGATGACCTAAAGAACAAGACAGGACCAGCGCTTCCAGCAGGTCTCAATGCATAATTAAACTAGACTTCCCCATTCTGAAGAGCCCCATTATCTTCAGAGTTCAGAGGCTGAAAGAGGCCAGGTTTAAATCCATTCTGGAGAAGTAACAGTGCTGCAAAATGCTGTGTGCGCAATATGGCGCACAGAAACAAAGAAATGCGACTGGTTTGATTTGATCTACCAGTAAGTTTTTAAGGACAGATGTAGAGACCAGGATGTGGGCAAGCAGGCCTAGTTATCAAAGGCAGGGTCCGATGCCAGAAACCAAAGCCAGAGTCAGGATAGCGCCAAGAGTCAGGGTCGGAGTTGGGGGTCAACAGTTGTGCCAAAGATTGAGCTGGAATCAGTGTCTGGAGTCAGCCCGAGGGTCAGGACTGGAGTCAGAAGTCAGACCGCCATGCCAAGGATCAAGGTGGAATCAGGAACCAAGAACCAGTGTCAGGGGTCAAGCATGAGTCAGAGTCAGATAGCGGGGCCAAGGCCAAGCCAGCAGTACATCAGTTCACTCAGGTGCTCAGACAAGTTCCTGTGCCTCCTGGCTTAAGTACTGCATCCAGGTCAATCAGTGGGGCTGGGTGTCTGCTCCAATCAAGAGCTTTGTGAGTGGAGCCTGTGGCCGGCCAGAGTTCCGCTAAATCCCTCCCTTGCTGGTTCTGGAGCGCTGTGAGGTGGTGGCATAGGCACCGACTCTGTGGGTGCTCCGGGGCTGGAGCACCCCCAAGCTCCTTCTCCCCCATGAGCGTGCCATGTCCCTGCTCCTCCCCCTTCTTCTCAGCGCTTTCCACCCCCCCGCCCTGCTGCCTAACAGCTGTTTGGCAGCACTTAGGACTTTCCGGGAGGGAGGGGGAGGAGTGGGGATGCGGAATGCTCAGGGGAGGAGGCGGAGAAGAGGCAGGGCGGGGTGGGGACTTGGGAGAAGGGGGGGCAGGAAGGGGTGGGGCTGAGGTAGGAAAAGACAGGGTGGTAAGGGGACTTTGGGAAAGAGGTGGAATGGGGGAGGGGCGAGGGCGGTGCAGGGGTGGGGTGTTGAGCACACACCCGGCAGAGGGGAAGTCGGCGCCTATGCGGGTGGTTGTGGTCTGGGCACTGCTTGAGGACCCACGGACCTAGGTTTGAGACCCGCAATCCCTCACAACACGACCCTACAAGAAATGGCTGCAAACTTTGTGCTGGGTAATAGAAGCCCAACTGTGCAATGTACATGGGCCTACTAGCCTATATGGTTCCATATTCCAGCATGCTTAGCTCTCCTTGCAGAGATGTTTTTGCACTCAGCCCAGGTCCCCAGCTGATATAAAGAGGCATTGCTCCATCAGTTTCCCTATCTGTAGGACTTTAATGCTGATTTACACCAGCTAAGAATATAGCCCTTGTTTTTAAAAGAATTTCTTGGGCGCTTGGGTTAGTCTGAACACTCTCTTTAGTTATTTAACTATTAATTAATGGTGCTTAACTGCAATTTACAAACAACTGAGAATTTAAACGGAAGATTCTGCTGGGCGTGTTTAAACTTAGCGAGATACTGTTTATCTTCGCCCTCTATGTACCAAAGATATTCCCCCGCACCCCACCCGCGAGTCGCTGCTGGATGGAGAGCTGCTCAGGTTAGACAACACTGTCAATCCTTGCACTGCCTTCCTTGTAAACACAGTGAGACCAATGACCGGACACTTTGATGCTAACTGGTCTTTAAAGGTGTTCTGGAAAATTGTTTCCTTAATTCCAATTTGGACATCATAAATCCTGAAAGGCTGTTAGAAAGAGTACACAATTATAGGGAGTCGCGAACAGATGTTTCTACAGGAGATAGCTGTACGTGCAACATCTGTCTGACTAGCACAAAGATACGCTGATTATCATGGGGTTTCAATCTGCATAATTACCCTCAGGCTGGGTACCATGAGTGATAAATGGTGAATTACTTGCTGCACATACCTCTTATTGAAAAAATAATCCTGAATTCTTTACCAGAATGTCAGGGTAACTCAAGAATTAGAACAGAATGTCAATGATTAAGCAGCTCTGCCTCTTACACATGTTTTTATCCTCCACATATTCTTTTTGTTTTTAAAGCTAAAATAGTTATGATGAAATTCCCTAAGAAATCAATGGATTCTGGTGGAGGCTTTGAAGAATCATAGGAGTGTACGAATGGAAGGAACCTCAAGAGGTCTTGTTCAGCTCCCTGCACTGAGGCAGGACCAAGTATATTCCTAGACTTTCCCTCACAGGTGTTTGTTTTTAAAGATCTCCAATGATGGGGATTCCAGAAGCTCCTTGGAAGCCTGTTCCAGAACTTAACTATCCTTATATAGTCAGAAAGTTTGTCCTAATATCTAACCTAATTCTCCCTTGCTGCACATTAAGCCCATTACTTCTTGTCCTACCTTAAGTGAGCATGGAGAACCACTGATCACCATCTTCTTTAGAACAGCCCTTAACATATTTGAAGACTTATCTGGTCCCCTCAGTCTTCTTTTCTCATGACTATACGTAACCAGTTGTTTTAACCTTTACCTCATAGGTCAGGTTTTCTAAACCTTTTATCTTTATGGTAGCTCTTCTCTGGACTCTCTCCAATTTGTCCATATCTTTCCTAAAGCATGGTGCCCAGAACTGGACACAGTATTCCTGCTAAGGCCTCATCAGTCCCAAGTAGACTGGGACAATTACCTCCCGTATCCTACATACGACTTTCCTGTTAATTGCCAGCTCATATTCCATTTGTGATCCACTCTAACCTCCAGATGGTTTTCAGCAATACTGCTGCCTATCCAGTTATTTCCCATTTTGTATTTGTGCATTTAATTTTTCCTTCCGAAGTGTAGTACTTTGCACGTGTCTTTATTTAATTTCATCTCATTGATTTCATATCAATTCTCCAATTTGTCAAGGTTGATTTGAATTCAAATACTATCCTCCAAAGTTCTAGCAACCCCTCCCAGCTTTTATAAGCCTACTCCACTCCATTATCCAAGTCATTAATTCTCTATAAGAAAAATGCACTTAATGAAGTAGCCCTTTTACTTAGAACAATTCTTCTTAGCAATTAACTCAACGTTCTATTGTTGGAAATCACAGCCAACCTCTGAGAATCCCACTAGACAAGAACACATTAGGATGTGCTCCATTTCAAATGGAATACTAATGACTATGGCCTTCACGCTGACAAAAATCCTACTTTATTAGTAATAACAATAATTTGTATTACAGTAGCATCTATTATTATGATTTATTTGTATTCTTGTAGTGTCTAGGAGTCCCAGTCATAGATCCAGATCTTACTCTGTTAGGTGCTATACAAACAAAAAGCAAGAAGACAGTTCCTTCCCTAAGGTGCTTACAATCTAACTATAAGACAACAGATGGATACAGACACACTGACGGGGGAATACAAGGAAACTCTGAGACAACAATGGCCAGCATGACAAGCGGGAGACTCAGCGCCCTGACTGTTGATCAGGGCCCCGTTGTACTATGCATTGTGCAGAAAAGTCTCTGCAACAGAGTTTATAGTCTAAACAGGCAAGCCATGCAAAAAGTGAGAGGGGAATCAAGAAGCAGAGAGAAGTGAAATGGCTTGCCCACAGGTTACACATTAGGTCAGTGGCACAGTCAGGAATAGAATTCAGCTTTCCTAACTCCCAGACCAGGGCCCTGTGAACTAGCTTGTACTACATACCTATTGTCGCCTGTCCTTCTATTTTCTTTTTAAAGACAAGGGGTGAAATCCTGGCCCCCTTGAAGTCAATGGTAAAATTCCGTTGCCTACATTGGAGTCAGGATTTCACACAAGAAAATCAGGCTTATGCTTTAGGTGTTTTTTATGCATTCAGACTTGCTGCATCACTTCACTGAGGGCTGCATTTTCAAAGGCGCTCCAACGCCATCACTACAACGTCAGGCTCCATTTTGCATGTGTACGTTTTGCCTGTACAATTATTCAATGTTCAGATGTCCCGTGTGCCAAGACTCAAGCTTTTATACTGCAGAATACATTTATGCATTCATTAATTAGTTCTCCTCGGGTGCTCATCAGCATAACATCCGAGAACCTCACAATACCCTTGTAAGGTAGGTAAGTGTTACGGTTCCTGCTGGGGAGGAAACTGAGGCACAAAGAGGTCCAAGGCCACATAGGAAGTCTGTGGCAGAGGTGGGAACACAACCCAGATCTCTTGATTTCCCGTCTAATGTCAACCTTCCTTTCTCTTTTGAGCCGCACCTTTACAGCACAAGCATCAAAAGCCTTTATCTTTCAATACCACCTATTTCTTATCTCCAAGAACTATTGCTCTCCCAAGACTGATGTTAACAAACCAGGAGGTCTGATCCCTGCTGGAATGCCACTGGGATAATATGGAAGAACAGACCTTACAATTTTGTGTTTAAACCCGAAATTGCTTGGACTAATAAAGATGCTAAGCTACATTTAAATCCACTAATTTGTCTACAACAATGCAATCAGTTCTACTTGTTAGCAGGATGGTCACATTTGACATTACTTTGGCTCAGCCCATTATCTGATTGCAGTAACTGTATGGTACATTATGCATTTCTGAGGGATGTTTTTCTAAGGTGTAAATACCTCACAGGCACTGACAATGACACCCTTGTGAAAGCAGGGTAAACTCTGGAATTACCTGACAGACAGCTCTCAGCTCAGGAATCAGTCAGCATGTCATCTGATGAAGCAAGCAGATTCATGGAAGATTGTGGGAACTGGCACACAAAAGCAGCTCTTGAAGTCCACATCCAAGTTTTAGCAATTAGTGAAAGGCAATGCCTTGGATGAAACAAGCATTTCAGGGAGCATCCACTTTCATTCATGTGTGTCCCCTGAAGAGCAAGCAGATTAGCACCTCCCTGGGGCTGGCTACAAAACACCCCAAATCCCTTGAGAAGACAGTTTTGCAGTGGCAGCAGGAGCATGGATGTGTGGAGAGTGGGCGGGCCAATCAGTCCCCCACGCCCAGCGGACTCAGACTTGAAAGGAAATCCTTGAAAAAGTTTGTTGCTCCTTCCCTTGACCACATTGAGCTATTTGTAGAGAAAGGCCTCGTCTACCTAGGAACTGGCACCAGTTTAACTACAGATGTATTTTTAAACTGGTGCAATCTCTGTGTAGATGCCCTTATTTTGGGCTAAGAGTGGCTTATTTCACAGAATCATAGAACCACAGGGTTAGAAGAGACCGCAAGGGTCACCTAGTCTAACCCCCTGCCAAGATGCCGGATTTCACGTTAGCTTAATGCGGTAAAACACCAGAAAAGGCTACATAGCAAACTCAGGGCACAGTGAGTAGAAAGAAATTCCAGTATCAACTCCACTGACAGTGAAGAAGAAAGAAAAATCACCAACAGTCCTGGATCATCACCATGTCTAAACAACAATCCTTGTGTGCAAAACTCTGATTTCACGCCAAAAGCCTCAATGCAATGAAGCCACTGGGGATTCAGTGTTGTAAACAAAATCCACTTCACTATAAGAGCAGACGGGCAAAGCCAGGGATGGTTTCTGCTTTGTAAAAGCAAAGCTACGGCTGGCTAAGAGCCATGTCTCTTTTATGCTAAAACCCGCCCACAAAGGAAGTTGAATAAATTGTGACCGGTTTAACCCATCACCATGTAAAATGGTTCCTTTCTACTCCCTCAACCTATGGAGCCAGAATTGCATCCTTCCTTTTGTATACTTACTCTGCAGTGGGGGATCCCCCTCCTGTCGGGGAATCCTTGGCTGGTGTAAAGCCGATACATCCAGGTTTGTGCCATCTGCTCCCAGCCCTCTGGCACAGAGAGGTGTTGGGGGTGAGCGGATGACTGGAAGGGTTGTGGCTTGAGCTTCCGGATTGCTGGCCAGCAGAACAATCTGTAGGGAACTATTACTATCAACATAACTTAGAGTAGACCTTGGGGTTGGTAACTAGGCCTTGTAATGTTACACTGGAGGCTGATCTGGCCCCTGGTCAGCCCCAGGACTGGGGAAGTGGAAAGTTGGCTAAGAACCACATTCCCTCCCCACAGCTGGGTCCTACACAGAGCACATCTCATCCCTGTCATTTCAATTTCTATATTTTGCATGCTTCTTACGGCAGCCAACCAGCAGCAGACACTCCTCTGGCCAAATTTCCAACATCCGCTTCTGTGCAACAATTTTGCATGTGCAAACTGCAATTTGTGCATGCAAACTTGTGTGCAATCACTACCATATTTGTGTGCCCGCACAAAAATGGGCACACACCCACTTTTGCAGGGACGTTAGTTGTATGTGCAGAAATGGACTGCCAGCTGCGATGCTTGGCTTCGGATCTAAATTACTGTCCATCCCTTGTAATTTTCTATCCAGAAATGTGAATCGAAGAAGAAAAGTTATTTTCCCCAAGGCATAAGAAGATGAACTTGATTGTAACCTTTATCAAGAATTAACAAGTTGTCTGTGGTTTATTATAAACAGATGGCAGGTCAAGCTGTGACTATGTAATGAATGCTGTAAAAAAGGAGAGTTTGCTTCTCTAGTCACAACAGCTTTGAATACACCTCCTAAACTACAGCTGTCATTGATCTGCTCTTATCATGTAATGTGAGTTAATCATCAAGGGCAAGGAGTATAGAAGGATTTTCTGATGTTCCCCAACACCTGTAACTCAGAAAACATGCCTTTCCCTAGAATTAAGAAGAAAGGCTGATTGCACAGTAGTTGCTGAAAGAAAAATGGCTCTGAGTGCACTGCACCGTGTTTTTATTTCTTTTAGAGAATACAATTTACTGCAAATAACTGCCAAAATAACTCATTTGCAATGAGAAAGCCCTTGTTACCACAATCATGACTAATAACCCCTGATCTTCAGTAGGAAACATTTCAATGTTTGGCATAAAAGCAATGCTATTCTAATAGGAAAATAGACCCCCCCCAATTTTAAACATTCCCCTGCGATGAGTACCTGCAGCCAGCATTACATAGACCGAGAAAAGGACTGGAAAGAAATTGGCAACTGTTGATTGCCTGGGATGACAGGTGGCTATAGAAACAAGGAGTCTGGTGGCACCTTAAAGACTAACAGATTTATTTGGGCATAAGCTTTCGTGAGTAAAAACCTCACTTCTTCGGATGCATAGCTATGCATCCGAAGAAGTGAGGTTTTTACTCACGAAAGCTTATGCCCAAATAAATCTGTTAGTCTTTAAGGTGCCACCAGACTCCTTGTTGTTTTTGTAGATACAGACTAACACGGCTACCCCCTGATAGGTGGCTATAGGTAATTTTTCAAATGTGCTTTATCATTAATGACATTATTTGACAGCAGGAATATTTTTAACATCACATTTTGCCAAAGTGTTTCCTACTAGGGCTTTGCTCCAGTTCGTTCCAGCCAGTAAGGGGTTCTGGGTTCCCATGTGCCCTCTGAGATGCGCACCAGCCAAGTGTTTGAAATAGAAATTGGTAAAAGAATGTTTCTTCCCCAAATCTCTTTTCCCCACTCAATACAGTCTCAGCTCAGACATTTATATTTGTCCTGAGTACCTGGTCCTTACTGCACAAAACCCAAGGGTCTTGCTCAACACAGTAGGTCAGATTCTGATCTCAGTTACACTGATGTAAATCTGGAGTATCTCATCTGACTAAATTAATCTGGATTTATACCGTTGTAACTGAGATCAATATCTGACCCACTATTTTGAGTGGGGTTCTTGGGTTTTGATGAATGGATCGTAGGGAATGATTATAGTCAATTACTCTGGAGTTACATAAGTGTATTATCCAGCAACTGCACCTTTCTTCCTTTAAAAGACTTTTTTTTCATGAGACTATGAAATATATGATATGATAGGATTGCTAGCTTGTTGCCTGGGGAAAATCAACTGCATGTCTAATGCTCCACCTACCCAAAATGGGCCTTTGAGAATGTCAGCACTAACAATTTTTTTGCCCCCCTAATTCTGGCTTCCTGGATATAATCCTCTTGAAATAATATAACTAAATAGTGGAATTGGGAAACCAGAATCACTCTGATTGTGCTGCTGACCCCAAAACTCAGACACTATTCACAAGGCAGAAACAGCAAATGTTAAGATGTATCAACCAGTGAAACAAATAAACTAAGAAATTTTAAAAAAGAAAAAAATCCAGAAGAATAGTGAATCATTCTCTATTTAAATATTGCTAGTTCCACTTATACCCTGAAGGAGTCCAGCAGCCAAATGGGGAAACAGAGCATGAGGAAAATATCCCACTTGCTGATTTGTACCTGAGTGATCTCACTGCTTCTTCAATACCAGACTAGGAGGGGAGTGGAGGAGAGGGAGAAATTTGGGGGAAGCTTGGGGAGCTGAAAAGCAACCTCCTAGGACTGTTCAACTTCAGGCAACACTTGATGTTTGTCAGCACCGGGGTCCACCCAACACGCTCCTGAGCCAAGTCAGAAATGCATCACTGCATCACGCAGGATGTACATTTTCACTACATGACTCATGATGGATCCTGGATGCAAGGTCAAGGACAAAGTCCTTCAGCTCACTCCCTCAAGTGCAGCCTAACACGTGCGAACAGGATAAATCATGTAGACCATTAAACTTTATGTAACAATACATTCAGAATATTAACTACCTGCATCTTTTAAAAGAGTGCAGTAATTTACTAGGTTATCGGGAGCCCTAGCTGAAGTTAGTCCGCAATATATTTAAGCCATCGTAGTTCATCAACGTCCATACTGCTAAAAAGCAGTACCCCTGGAATAACTAGCAGGTTCGAAACATATTTTTAAAATCTATGCTTCAGTGTGAAGTTCTGGGAAAATGAGCAACGCTGATCCTTCCCTTTAAACAGCACAACAAACAACAACAAAAGACGTTATTTACTATCCAATGACAAAATGTTTAACAGGCCACAGTTTTCAGCCAATATAGAACTGCTTCAAAGTATCCAAATGATGGTGAGTGAGTGAGATGTGTGTGTTTATCTGAATACTAACTGGGCGAACAACACTTCCAGAAACGGCTGACGTGGATAGATGCATTTCCACGTGGATAAATAGTGTGAATGGGAGATGGCTGAGTTGGTTCCTATTCATTTGGTTACCTTTATATCATATAGGAAAAATTTATAATGAATTGTGACTCTGAAGACATCAGGTTAGAGAGAAAGAAAGAAAGATTTAAAATTCTAAGCGAACACTTCCATCTAGTATGCTTTCACTTTCATCTAGTATGTCCACCCTTTAGATGATAGGATGTGTGGGACATGGAATGTCTTCATTTATGTTTTGTATAGTTCTGCGTTAGTGCTAAATAAATAAAAATAATAATTATATTATCCTCAGGGGCTGGATAAACAGTAAGGAACTGCAGAGTGAACTAAAAATGTCACATGTGTATCTGCATAGGACACTCGGAATAAACTTTAGTGGCAACTTTAAATAGTATCCCCCACATACGTTGCAAATATGACAACAATTAGGGCTGAAATTCTCCTCCCAGCCATAAGCCAGAGCAAATGGCATTGCACAATGGACATCGGCACCACTTGGGGCCGTGGTTCGCTGCTCCAGGCCAATGGGGGCTGCTGGAAGCGGCGCGGGCCGAGGGACTTACTGGCCGCTGCTTCCCGCATCTCCCATTGGCCTGGAGCAGCGAACCGCGGCCAGTGGGAGCCGCGATCGCCCGGACCTGCGGATGCGGCAGGTAAACAAACTGGCCCGGCCCGCCGGGGGCTTTCCCTACACAAGCGGCGTCCCAAGTTTGGGAAACACTGCTCTAAGGGCTGAGGAGTAGTAGTAGAGCTGTGGGGGCTGCAGACACAGTATGTGAAGCTTGGGCCGGAAGATCTAGGTAGTCGCACAGTCACAGCCCATGTGCCCACCCCACCCCCAACTTCCTGTTCTGCACAAAGTGGATCAAGCCCCTATATAAACTTGTATATGAATGTGTGAGTGTACATAGAGATAATGTATAAAATACTACTAACAATGTAACTTAAGGTTTTATATTGCATCACCGTAGTATCTGAGCACACCAGGAACTAATGAGATGGGTACATAACATAAACATGTCATCTTTTGCCATGGTAACCCTGGTTCATCCCATGTGCCTCACTCAGGCATTGTTTACTGTCATCGTGTGCTCTGTCATGTCTGAATTTGACCGTAAGCTCTCTACAGCAGTGATCTGTCTGTTCATTTATATGCTCTGTGTATTCCAGGGAGGCTGCTCTGTAAATAATAAAAACAGTTTGCCCATTACCACACATGGACCTATCCTATTTATAAGGTTTGTCTGGACTTTATTCTTTTTATGAGGTTTTGTCTCTTCCTATGTTCCTCATGATGGATTTTAAAACCTTAATCGTCACGGTTTGGATGAGGGATGGATTGGAGGGCAGAGTATTTGTGGGGCTGCTATGTAAGTTGTTTGCATGTAAAGAATCAAAATTTTTTTTTATCTGAGAAAATAACTATTAATCATTAACCCCTCCCCCCCCCCACAAAAATACTCCCAGCAATAGACTGAAAATGCCTAATGAAATAATTTTACGAAGTCGTTGCATGTGCTGAGGCTAATTTGTATTAACACGAAAAGCTTCCGTTTTATAAGCGCTAAATTCTTTCACGGCAATTTATGTAGCAACAATGTTTTACAATGGGATTTTAGTTTGACTTCATGGGGCTCGCTACACTCTACTGCTCCCAAACTTTTTGTCTCCAAACAATGACATGTTCACCAAAAGGGGCCACCTACCGTGCTATGCTAGTCAATACCAGCAGGATGGGTTAGGATGTATGATGGCTTTAGGGGATCTCCTACTGGATTTAAAACCTCTGGATCGCTGATTCTATGTAATTGGTGAATTCACAACTATTTCATATTTCCCGCTATAAAAAGAGTCCTAGTCAATTCCTACTCTGAAATGTTTTAAGATTTTTTTAAAAAAATGTTATTTCACCTGTTAATATAGGGGGACAGTTTATTTTGGCTAGCTCTCCTGGGTTCTGCATGCCAGGTTATGAATAAAATAACGTTCAATACTCGAAACATTCTGTTATACAGCTTCTTGTTTCAGCATAAATATAGACTTATTGCATATGGCAGGTTCTTAATGCATTCTCCAGCATCAACACCATTAGATTCACATACAATTGCCTCCTGAGGGGATCTATTTACAAATATTTTTATTACCGATCGTCATCTAAAAAATGCTACGGCAGGTAAGCCCATTTGCCTGCGATGGCCTCTGTTTCACTGGAGGTTGATCAACAACAAGAATTAACTTTGCTTTTTTGGAAAGCAAAATGAAACTACTGTATCCCAGTGGTTTCAGCACATGCCGTACATTCCTGAACACAAAACAGGCTTTGTGTTTAAAGAATGGTACAGTTACAAAGATAAGATAAAACAGGACTGGAATATAATATTCCTGGGAAATTTCAGTCCCCCAAGCAAGCATGAAGTTAGCAATTTAAAGAGATTTTATGAACAGCGTGGCCAATTGCTGAGGTCCGTACTCAGAGAAAACTGACTGTGCGGCTAAGGACTGAGTGAAAACTCAGGCACCAATTCTCCTCTGACTTACATCGGTATATCAGGATTAAGTCCACTGACAACACTCTAGGGGCTCTACATTCACGACGGTGTGAGTGGGGGTAGAGTGAGGCCCTGAGGATGGGAATTCTGGCTCTATTTTTAAGTAAATGACTAATTTTCACTTCAGAGGGTCAGAGTGAGTCACGGATAAGACCGTGCAGTGTATTTCTTGTGCCTATGAGGTGCTGGTGGCTCCGGGAGATACAGCTTTGGATCCATCTTTACTATGATGAAACAGGAAGTGTCAGATTCTGCTTGCCATCAGGGGCTACTTGTATGAGTCAGGAGCAGAATTTGCCATTCGGTGCTTTGAGTCCCCTTGTCTCTCTTGGGAAGGATTTGCTGAACAGGTCCTTTCCAATGTGCTGTTTAACACCAGTTCTCCCAAGCCCTTGGTTCTGTCAGCCAGGTGCCAGGCACTTGAAGCCCACATTAACTAGGCCAACCTGCCTTCTTTCAGGTAGTGTTTTGTTTCATTTCCCCTAGCAGGCTCTCTCTACGGCCAAGCCCAAAGCCTGCCTCACCCTCTTGCGTGCAGATCAGTGCAGGAGAGTCCCAAGCAAACGAGTTCCCGCACCAAATCTCTCTTAGTGGATTCTGCCATTCACTTTGCCCTCTTGAGCCCTGAGAGTTCTCCTTCTCCTGGCAAGGAGAGAGCGGGGGGCGGCTAAAGGGGGATAGACTGATCCTGGAGATAGCAGGGGGGCTTCGGACTGTGTCCATTTCCACTGATTACCTTGAAGGGGGTGGTTGTTGCCAGGGGATGCCACCTCTACTGAGAGCTCTGAGGTAGAACTGCGAGCCAGCCTGGTGTCTCTGTGGACTGCTCAGCTTCTTCATTCTCTTCTTAGCCTCATAAGGGACTTTGAGGGAGGTCTGCCAACCACAATACATCCCAAAACCATGGCGGAGAACATGTGTGTGTGGCATATAGCCATAGCATAGGCAACCTCTGGGGGTGGGGGGTCATACAGCAGTTATGGCACACAGCCAGAGAAAACCTTTGGGAGCTGGAGGTCAGACCAGCAGTTACAGCCCCCCTCTGCTCCTCACAACAGGCCACACGAGCCGCCATTTAGGCTTCCATTACTCCTCGGCAGCCACATTTCTAACAATACCTGCAACCGTTAGCACTGAAAGATACATTTCTAAAAAAAAATAAAAAAAATCAAACTTCTGCTGCTTACTTTGCCGTTTGCTCAGCTTAGAAAATGGAAACAGATGTCTGTGTCTTGTGCAGTAGCCCAAAGCTGCAATGTTTGGGTTGTCGATGCTGTGACGGAGTGTTTAAATCCCCAAACTACTTTCATGGAAATCAAATTAAAAAAACAACAACATGAAAATACGTCTATTTCCTATTAAACAGTATAATTAAAACCCATTAAAATCCACATGGAAGGGTTGTTTAAAAGGTGGATTCCTGACCTGATAATCTAGGCAATTAGAGTACAAACACTGCTCAGAGTTCACCATTACCTTAGACCAATCCCCTGTTTTCCACTCATAACAGCCTGTGTGATCCTCACACTCTTCCTCGTCCCTTGGCCTGGTGGCCGCATCGCATTTCCCTTGAGAATTCGTGCACATTACTGTTCTCTTCTGGATTCCCCTGCCGCAATCTGCTGAGCACTGAAAAACAAGAGGCATTACCTTCAACTGCTGCACGACAGCACCTAGCAGAATGGGATCCCGATCTGTGACCAGGGCTCCTACTCACTATGGTACTACAAATAATTCCCATCTCGGCTGGGTGTCATCACAGCTGCAGAAGCAGAGGCAAGGGACAAATGAAAAACAAGTTTCATGAAAAATTTTAGCTATTCAAAGCTGTTTTGTCATTTTGAAGGATTCATTTTTTTCAATTCTTTTAGCCACTTTAATAATTTCCCCTCTACCAAATTTTTACATTATCTAAAATACCAATCTAAAATTTCATTTACCAAAACCACGGGAAACAAACAAAAAAAATGTAATGATACTTTCAATTTTTTTTTCAGTAAATATTTTTTAAACAAGGCAAGAAATCTGACAATATTTTGTGGAAAAACGTTTCAGAAAAACAGCAATTTTGAAACTAAAAAAACCTTTTATTTGAAAAATTTCAACCAGTTCTAAACAGGAGTCACTGTTGCAGGTGTGGAATTTTTAACTAGGGCTGTTGATTAATCGCAGTTAAACTCACACGATTAACTAAAAAAAATTAATCACAATTGCAGTTTTCATTGCATTGTTAAACAATAGAATACCAATTGAAATTTATTAATTTTTTTGGATGTTTTTCTACATTTTCAAATATATTAATTTCACTTACAACACAGAATACAAAGTGTACACTGCTCACTTTATATTATTTTTATTACAATATTTGCACTGTAAAAGGATAAAAGAAATAGTATTTTTCAATTCACCTCATACAAGTACTGTAGTGCAATCTCTTTATCATGAAAGTGCAACTTACAAATGTAGATTTTTTGTTACATAATTGCACTCAAAAAACAAAACAATGTAAAACTTTAGAGCTGACAAGTCCACTCAGTCCTTTTTGTTGAGCCAATCGCTAAGACAAACACGTTTGTTTACATTTACGGGACATAATGCTGTCCGCTTCTTATTTACAATGTCACCTGAAAGTGAGAACAGGCGTTCGCATGGCACTTTTGTAGCCATCATTGCAAGGTACTTACGTGTCACATATGCTAAACACTCATATGCCCCTTCATGCTTCACCCACCGTTTCAGAGGACATGCTTCCATACTGATGACGCTTGTTAAAAAAATGATGCGTTAATTAAATTTGTGACTGATCTCCTTGGGAGAAAATTGTATGTCTCCTACTCTGTTTTACCCACATTCTGCCATATAATTAATGTTATAGCAATCTTGGATGATGACCCAGATTGTACTACATTATTTGTATTAGGTGAATTAAAAATACTATTTGTACTACATTATTTGTATTAGGTGAATTAAAAATACTATTTCTTTTGTTTTTTACTGTGCAAATATTTGTAATAAAAATAATAATATAAAGTGAGTACAGTACACTTAGTATTCTGTGTGGTAACTGAAATCAATATATTTGAAAATGTAGAAAACCTCCAAAAATATTTAAATAAATGGTATTCTCTTATTCTTTAACAGTGCAATTCATTGCGTGATTAATCACGATTCATTTTTTTAATCGCTTGACAGCCCTAATATTTTACCCAGTAAATGTTTTTTAAAAAAAAGGCAAGAAATCTGACAATATTTTGTGGAAAAATATTTCCAAAAGACGGCAATTTTGCAAACAAAAAAACCTTTTATTTGAAAAAATTCAACCAGTTCTAAACAGGAGTCAGTGTTGCACGTGTGGAATTTTTAACCCCTTTAAGAGATTATTATCAATACTGAAAAAGGACAAATACACCAGAGTACACAATAGGGAAGTTTCTGCATCCTTTGCTTTTGCATGACTATGCAATGAAGCATTCTAAAATCACAGTGGCACCAACTCAATCTCTTGGCTGCACAGTGGAATTTGCAAGGTCTCGCGGTATACCAGCTCACGAAATCCTGCAGCAAAGTCTTCTGCAATGCCAATAATGCGTACCCTGCACTGGATCTTTGATTCTGTACAGCGTGCTCTCTCATAATTATGTTGAGAGCAAATGACAAACATATTCGCACTCTTTCTATTTGTTTAATTATGCTTCCCATCACAGGTTATGGCAATGCATGCAATCATACAGTACATATAACCCAAAGCTGATATTATGCCAATGTATTTCCATTCACCCTCCTTGACCCCCCAGTTTGCGATCAGTTCAAAATGACATCCAGCAAACTATGGCTACACACAGACACCTGAGTCATCAGCAGGGCTCAAAGACGAGCTCTTTGGCACTAACAGCACGGGCCTCTCCAACTTGTGATAAGGGGTATATTCCTTAGCTCTGAGAAAGCAGCAGACAGTTACACTTGCTGGGAGCAGCCACTAGAGGAGACAGGATTACAAGTACCAGGACAATGTCATCCACGTGCACGTGAGTGGGCACCAAACGTCCATTTTAAGTTCTTGAGTTCTGTGGAAGTGGATTCTGCCAAGGCTGCTATGCATGTAGGGATATTTGAGCATCATTTTGCTACCCAAGTTGAAGGAATGTTGGAATTTTTGTTTTGTTAGAGAGTTTGCCATGACCTCACAGCCCCCTCAGGGACCCACCCTGGATGAAGTCACAATCCCAAGACTAAGAAACACTGCTTTAAATGATCACTTTTCCAACAAAGGGATATGGGAACGGGTGGCCTTGTCAAACCCATCTAAATCGTACCAATGTACAGCAGCACGTAGGTTCTTCCTACGCTCCACTTTCCTGCCAGTGCAGTGGTTACAAGCCAGTTTTCATGGAAAGCCCGCTGGGGACAGGTGGGTGGAAAAATGATATACATACCAACTGAGATAACAACTAACTCTCTCTTGAGCGTCAAGTTCTCCCCCTCAGGGATCAGTGAGGAAAAGACAGTTGACTTGACACTGAATAAATAGTGAAGATATGAAATACCCTGTGAGGTCTTTTGAGTATATTCCAAGAGGCTTCTCCATTCAGGGGGTCTATGCTGGAAACAAGCATCAGCTTGATACGTTACATCAAATGGACAAATCTCAGCATGCCTGTCTGCCTTAAAAATACAATCCAGGCAGTTTTGACCTGCTGGCCTTGTTAAGGACATGAATGACAAGTGTTTATGAGCTGGCAAGCTAACAGACATGCCTTTAAATACTTCACGGCAACTACAAAATGACTTCTTTAAAATCTGGGAAGCTGTCCACTTAATTTACTGTGTGCTGTTCATTGCATGACCTCGTTATGGAAGTTATGTCTTTATAATGAACACGATCATAGGGTTCCACAAGCTACTAGGACAAATTCCTTCAGGCTACAGAGAGACCTCTGTAAGCTGCAATGGCAGACTCCTTAAAGCTCTTATCAACTTCCCTGAGATCTCAAGTTGTATTTCTTAGGCTGTACCTACAAGCAATGGATTGCTCCACTTGGTGCAGAATTTCCTGAACTATCAAGCAGTGTTCCTGACTGCGGTGTAAGATGTCATAATGTGACAGAATGAACTCCTCCAGGGTGTTTGGTCTCATCATGTCGTTTTTAACCCCTTGAATCATCCAATTTGCTAAAACTGAGTAAAACTAAAGTAGGAGTATTTTCCACAACGTAAAACTCTCTCAGGGATTTACAAACATTTTGGAAAAAACAAACATTTATTTGCATGAGCCTTTATGTCATTCGCAAATCTACACCACATTTGCTTTCCTATGGTGACAAAACAGTCTGTGATCAGAGTGCCTGTAGTGGTGACATATCAACAGCTTCATTAACAAGTTCGCTGCTCTGCTCAACTGCTCAGACCATTAAGAACATTTTTTTAGTAGCTGGGTTTTACAAAGATTCTACAGAAAACATTTGCAATGGATGAATGTCCAGATTACACCAGATGGCCTGATACATCTTTAGTTTATTAACAAACCACCTGACCAAACCCCAAAAGGTTTTATAAAGAATTGAGACAAAAGCCAAGAGACAATCCCATTGACAAACGTTGTGAGGACCTTGCTCTCAAACCCTAGCTGACTGGGTTCCCAGGAAGCAGCCTCGGTCATCGTGTCACACCAGCTCATTCAATTACCAGGGAATTCAAAGACTTGGATGGGCCAGCTTCCAGGATCTGCTTCCTGATTGGCCACATGATCTTGACTCTGATTGGCTGGTGGCCATATATAAACTTCCTGCTTCCTCTCTGGCCTTGTCTGAGCAACAAGCCTTTGCCTGCTAGCTGCTAGTTGGACCCTGCTTGACTCTGCCTTGCAGCCCCGTCAGATCCTGACTTACTATCTTACCAGACCACGCTAGCTGCCTCTCTGGGTCTTCTCCCTGAATTGGATCTGCTGGCAAAATGTGAACTTTGACCACTTATCTGGACTGCACTTTGGTCTACCTGACCCTTGAGCATTATACATCATTACAGGCCTCTTGGTAGAAGCAAATCAGCACATCTTTCTTCAAATTCTATCCCAACTCCTGAACAGTAGAGACTTTCACTTTTTATAACTGCTCTCTATTTTTGGTCATTAAAAATGGGTTGAGCAACACTTTATCCAAGTAATTCCAAGCATTTGGCATTAAAAAGGGAACTTAATTTTTTTTTTCCACACTGAAGATTGTCTTGGATTTAGCTTTGAGAACGTACTTTTTCATTGGAGACCAGACCTCAACTTGCACTTTATTCAATTTTTTTCCTTTGTAGCCAAAAAACAAAATAATTCATGTGAAAATTGGTTTATAAAATGATATCACCATTGTGATAGTGTGTTTTTTTCCACAAACTCAGTTTCAAATGTTAAGGATTTAATTGATTTGCAGCCAAGAAAGGTTTATGGGTATAAAATGTGCTCAGACTAACACAATGTGAAATTGTCTTTCCTGAGTCAAAATGGACCATATGATCGCAAAAACACGTCTTGAAAAAGAACTAACTTCAAAAACCAACTGGTTGGCAATGATTAATCTAGATTCCAACATTTTGGAGAAAAGTATTAAAGGAAAAATAAATCTCTCACTTTCAGATAATTTAAAAAATACATATTTGTCATGAAACTGTTTAGCTGACTTTTGCTCTGATGAATCCCTTATGTAGCTCAAATTACACTCATTTAACAAAAGCAAGATGCAAACACTGTTCTAACTGGGAAATGGATTGGTGACAAAAGACCACACACAACCAGTTAATGAGCTTTGCCCATCTGAAATAGGCGAGAGTTTCAGGAAACCACAATGACAACAGTACCATCATAAACAAGCATTTCTACAATGCAGCAGACCTAGAAACAGGCGTCCCATCAGAAATAAAAAGAAGGGATAATCTGGAATGATGATGTATAAAAGAGCTATAACACATTCCAAAATCCCAGAACTTTGCTTCCTCCATTTGGGAGTGGGAAAAAGATGAAAAGCTTTGGAAGAAAAAGAGTTTCAAGCACTAGCGAATGTATGTAATGTCCTGCTGAATGGTAAAATAATATACTGTCCTGGAACTTTAGAATATTACCTCTTGTACTGGAGATTTCCTGACTACAATTAAATAGCACTTAGTCCCTGTTAAAAAAACACCCTCTGTCCCTGCAACACAGCTGGGATCCTGAAGTTCTAGGAGTATAAACACTCCCAGTTACCCAACGTTATCTGATATTGTACTAAAAAAAAAAGTAAACAGTGCAAAACAGGGAGAGATCAAAAGCATCCTCTTGCCCATAGACTGGCCCTGCCCTGTAATACAGCCATTCTGGAGTTATGCCTGTGAAACCACAAGTGCAATGCCGAAGGGGAAATGGACTTTTTATCATTAAGATGAGTCTAGCAGGTATTATGTCAACACTAACATTGAAGTTATGTTGGGAGAGTTAACGATGGCCAAGAAACATATCCTGGCCAGCTTGGCTGGGGATCTTATTGGAGAGAATTAGAATATGAAGCAAATTACCATGCACCCTTTGCAGGCTAGGGATTAGTTTAAAGGATACTGGCAAACAACTGACTCGAGAAAAATATAAGCTTGTATCTCTTGTAGATGTCTGTGCCAGTGAATGATGAGTGGCCACACTGCAGCCACTAGCCCAACAGTCTCTCCTCCGTTCTCATTCCTGGAAACTTATCGATTGAAATACCGTTTAAAAGCAACCTACCAATCACAGCAGACTTTAATAAAGAGGGCACAGTCAGCCCTTAATACAATAAACAAATGCCATCGTAACAGCCACATGTCACTCGGTGTTTGCTCTGTGCCAGGCAAATGCTGCATGCGCATACACACATGGCAATTCTTGTGCCTGGATACAGATAGAAAACTAAATTCTCCAAAACAGGTGCACACAAAACTGCAGGTGCAATTCCAGAAATTGGACTGAGGCCCATTTGAAAACGTGGCCCCCTGGGCTAGACCATATCCTGCTATTGATCTGGGACACGAACCTCAACTACCTATCAGATGAGATCTACCACAATATGAAGCCACACTATCCATGCCACTGTCTGATATATCTGAAATCAATATGGGATTCTCAAACCTTTTCTTTGATATCCCAAATTCAAAAATAATCACATCCTAAACCCATCTCTCAGGGTACATCTATACAGCAAATGAAGGTGTGAGCAGGTAGGCATCCCTGCACTACTTTTTAATCTAGCCCGCGCAGGTAACAATAGCAGCATGGACTCCAGTGCAGGCTAGCAACCCCTGTACATATCCAGGGTCCCTGGAGTTGTTTAGGATTATTTTAATTATGAAAATATTGTTCTGTTTTTCATTCATTGCTAATGTTGCAAAGCTGGTTATTTTGCTATTGAATTCTAAGGGATAGTTGGGGATTTTATTGGACATGCCAGTTCTTTCCTATGACTATTCTTAAAGGATGCAGCATCAGTGGTGGTTTTTACTACTTCATAACATATGGCCCAGCCTAGTTCCTATACATTCATGTGTAAAACAAGAGGTCAATATTTCTAGTACAGAAATGGGATTTCCCTTATATCCTAATTAGATTTTTTGGTCACGCTTTATAATAAGAGCACATTTATAAATAGTTTATACTATGTCTGATACATAATTAATAGACATTTTAGTACAAGGCTAAGTAATTGCTCTACAACAGTGTTTCCCAAACTTGGGACGCCACTTGTGTAGGGAAAGCCCCTGGCTGGCCGGGCCGGTTTGTTTACCTGCCCCGTCCGCAGGTCTGGCCGATAGCGGCGCCCACCGGCCGCAGTTCACTGCTCCGGGCCAATGGGAGCTGCTGGAAGTGGCGCGGGCCGAGGGACGTACTGGCCGCTGCTTCCAGTAGCCCCCATTGGCCCGAAGCGGCAAACAGTGGCCAGTGGGAGCCGCGATCGGCCGGACCTGCGGACGCGGCAGGTAAACAAACTGGCCCGGCCCGCCAGGGGCTTTCCCTACACAAGCGGCGTCCCAAGTTTGGGAAACACTGCTCTACAAGATTGTTAGACTCCAACAGGTCAGTAGGGTGCTTATAACCATGGCTTATTACCACCTATAGCACATACTACTCATGTCTATAACATGCTTGTCACATCTATTAATAATTTCTTAACCATTGACAAACGCTTTATAAATGCACCAGTTTTTCTGTGTTTCTAGAAGGATCATACCAGCTAGAATCAGAAAAGATGGAGTGATCCAGGACATCCTGCAACACAGAACAGACCACTGATCAGATATTAATTTCAAAATACTCTTGATCTGAGCCAAAAGGCTTGCTGTGCTGGTTGAACTCCTCATCACACTGAAATGCTTCTCCTCGGTGGTCTTGATTGCAGATTGGAAAGATACACATAATACAGCTGGGTTTATAGAACCTACCTCAATAATTCACGGGTATGGAAAACACTGCTCAGCACCATACAGCTCTTCTGCATTTGTAATCATACTGACTGGTCATGGTCCTGCAAGGCGCTGGGCTCTCTTGCCTCTATCCAGTACTTAATTTTAAGTGTTTTCCTGGATCAGGGCCAGAGCGCTCGGCACCCTCAGGATCAAGCCCAGGAGATTTTAGAGAGAGCTCTGGTTTCCCCCTCAAACCAAATTCTTACCTTTGACCATTCTGAAGCCTCCCAGATAGAAAGGCAGTCCTGGCCTTCACAGCTTTGTATTGGCGTGGGTTTGTGGCCCAGGCAGTAGAGGTCTCTGGTGTTAACATAGGTGCCATTCTGCAACTGATAAACACAAGTCACTTCCCGGTACTGGATGCCTTTCTCGCAGGTCGCAGAGCAAGAACTCCAATGGCCTGTCACCCACCTGTTAAGAAAACACAGAAGAAACATAAAAAAAAAAAAAAGACACGGTGGAATCCAGTGCTGTGCTTATCCCTTGGGAACGCTGAGAAACAAGCCTCCAGTTCTGGGCCTGTGAATTTTGTATTGGCTTGTGTGAAATAGAGGCATAATGATCACGTACTGTCTTGGGTTGAATTGTGCGGAGACTGGAAAGCGCCTTGCAGGCCAGTGATATTAATTTACTCAGGACCGCATTGGAGATAATGTGTGACTTGTCTGCAAAACTCCCTTTGTTCTGGCTAGGGGAAGGCTACTGGGCTCCCTGGCAAATAACGCTGCTCTAGAACAGCACTCAAGCAAACTGTTGGTGTAACTGGGTGACTTTTAGCTCATCTTTTCATATTTGATATAAACATTCCGCTTCCCATCGCTCTGTGGCTGGCTGGAGGTTTAATAAGGACACTCTCTCTGTTTTGAAGTTCAAGGCACATGTGAGCCTTAAAAATGGTGGCTAAATGACAAGATTCCTCTTATTGGCAAATCCAACGTTAACCCAACGGCCAAGGCTCAAGCGGTCTTTAAAAATACAAGATAACACTTCTAAAAGGGCTCCCATGGTATTGATTTAAAGTACCCATCTGTGGTTTGAATGTTCCAGTTTGGACCATTTTGCTCCTTTACGTCCTTTCATGTTCTGTCTGGGAAGAATCCGGTTTAGAAGGTGGGCAGGAGGGATGCTTTTTACATAGCATCCATCTTGCGGCTTCCTGCAGTCTGTCAGAGAGGATGATGTTCTCTTACAGGAATTCCAGGACGAAGTGAAGGACTGGAACAACAGCTCTGTGCATATGCCCAGGAAGGCAATCGTCTAGGCTCCTCTGGGAAGTTGGCCTTCAGGGTTATTATTTAGGACTGTCGTCTAGATTAGCATCCTTAATCAAATGAATCTTTCCCTTGTCACCTGATCCTGAGTTACTTAATACTGGATGTGGCTCAGATAGGTAAGATGCTTTCTCAAAGGCAAACATCTGCTGGAAAGAAAGGATTTCTTTTTGCTGAAAGCCCAGGAGGGGGAAGCACAGGTGTCTTGTTAAGAGCAACACTTGAAAAAAGGCTGTTTAAAGGTTTGCATCTCCTAAAGGAATTAACGATCCAAAAAAATACAAATGTTACTGGCGGGGACGGGGACGCTCAGCGCACAAAATATAAAACTAGAATTGTTCTGTGTACTTGTCATGAATTCATCTGCAATCTGTTACCGTTGGTGCTATTGTGCTGATGATCATGTCCGAGGCCTAGGCAGAAGCCAGCTGGTTTGAGAAGAACAGCATGCGATAGGCTACATGGTCACAGACTTGCCAGCGGTCCTGTGCTGTGCGACCAGGACATACATTTTTAGTGTGTAAAAGCAATTGACACATTCATTAATTTTGGTGGCTACAACAGCTAGGAAGACACTGAAAGTGCTTTTTTTTTTTTTTTTTTGGAGGGGAGTAGTTTGGTGCATCTCAGCATCTGGCTGCTTGGTATTTTGGTTATGGGATAATGCCACCTGCGTAATCTAATGCTGAGACAGAAGGACTGACACATCCAGCCTATCGGGGGGGATCCAATGTCCACTGAAGTTAACCAAAAAGTCTCCCATTGACTTCAAAGCGAGCTGGGTTGGGGCCTCTCTGAGCAGAATGTGAACGTGGCCTGTCCGATCACAGAAGCCGTTCACCAAAGGGATGGATGGAAAGGAAGTGATTTGCTTTAGTCATTTAAAGTAGCCACGGAATTGGGAATGGCTGCACTGAATACTCACAGCAGCACTGCAGTCTCACCATGATCTATAGCTACTGGCAAAGGAAGACAAAAAAGAGATTGACAGCCAAGGAGAAAGCCAAAGATCAAAATACATTCTTGGCAGAAGCTGCTCTGAATTGCTTTCATTTTAGGATGAGCAGCATGTGTCCTGCCAGGTACTCCTGAAATGCTTTAAACAGTCAGATGATGACCTTCCTTTAAAGAAGGGAAAGGAGATCCTATCTGTGGTTTCCCTTGCTCTGACAAGGAGTTGAAAAGTGCCTCATTTCATTCCTGTTCAGTGGACTTGTTAGGCACCATCCTAACAGAGACATAACAGTGAGCGATAGGACAGAATAAATGTCATGAATATAAGATGAATTATCACATAGGGCCGATCCAAAGCCCACTGATGTCAATAGAAAGCCTTTGGGATCAGGTCCTTCCACCCATTTAATATTTCAAATGTGGTCCCTGGGCAAAGAGAGATTTCCTGTGTCTCTCTACGAGTGGCACACAACGGCAGTTACAGATCTGCCATGGCCCATCATTGAACCACAGAGTCCAGGGCCTTGTCAGGTGGCTAAAAAGAGCAAAGCTATGAGCTAGCAGTTCTCTGAAATCCACACAGAAAAGAATATAGAACATGAAAAGCAAGTAACAAGGTGTCAGCCAGGAAAAATGGGGTTTCCTTTGACACGGAAAATCTATTCTATCTATCACAGAAGGGCAGAGCCTAAGAGAAGATTTCTGTTGCAGTTTCCAGGGGATGGGAGGCAACTTCTTCAAGGTAATGAGTAACTTTCTCAAAGGTACCTCTAGAGAAGTCATCCGTTCCATTGCATTCCCAGTCTGCTCTGAACAGGCTATGAAAACATCTGATGCCTGCAGCTCTGCAAAAAGCTTGCAACAGGAAGTGAAACTCTCGAATGCAAATTTTTTTTGCTAATTTCAAGGGAAAGTGAAAAAATCACGTTTTTCTTTTTGTTATTTTGGCCTGTGTGATTTCATTATCACTCTGACCACAAACACCTTGGAAAGTAAAACCAGGAGATTTTGCCCAGCTTTTTACAGTGGGCAACGATGCCACATCCCTATCGGTTTGTCTTTCCCCTTAGTACTTGCCGGCACATTCTTTTCCTTCAGGCAGTGGTTGCCATTCAACAGTGAGCCCTTGACAGAGTGCCCACGCAGTGGTATCTAAGACAACAATCACCAATGCACTGCTCTGTGGCACAACGGGGCTGGAAAACGTGGCACATATTCCAGATGGGAATTCCCTCTGCACCACACCCCGCTCAAAGGGATGTGGTTCTATCATCTCTATGTCCCACCCATTGTCTGGTAGCCAGGTGCAAGTCAGAGCTACCTTAGGGTCTCTCTAACTTACACTGGGAGCTGACTTACTCTTTAACAGAGTCACAACGCTGGTATAAAGCCACCTTCGTCCCCCAACTCTCAGGTCCTGCACTCAGCTTGGCACAGCTCACCCAGACCTGAGAATGAGGCTCATGACTGGAGTCAAAACTACTTGAGAACAAGCAGAGTTCCTTTAGCTCTCTCTCTATGCTAATTCTTCCCTTACTCCAAAACAGTACAGCAGATGTTAGGCAAACAAATGTCCTTTTGCAAACCAAGCTCTGCCAGTAACACAAGAGACACCAAGCACTTTTACAGTATCCAAAGACAAGGGTTTCCTTTTAAAGATCGAAAAGATAAAAAATTAAATTGAACTGTACAATCCAGGTCCAAAAGTGCAAACAAATACCCAACTGGATATGAACTTCATAACAGTGCCACTGACCAATAACTTTCAACTCACTATTCCACCACAGTCTATTTTTATGACTACCTAAGTAACTTTATTATACGTTTCCTCTTTTTTAAAGAACATTAAAAGCATAAAATAGTTCTGTAGAGGTGGGAAGTACTAAAATTATTATTATTATAACCTTATACAACCTTTCTCTCCAAGGATCTCAGACTAATTAAGCCTCACTACCCCTGTCACCCTTTTGTGATCCTGGGAAGAATCTGCACTGCCATTTTGCAGATGGAGAAACCGAGGCAGAGATAGTTGAAGTGACTTGGAAATATAATTCACATCTCTTGATGCGCAGTTCTGAGCTTTAGTCAAAACTCCATTATATCAGCCGTAATCAATCATGTTCAAAGAATAAAACTAGCATAAGACTCATCCTACAATTTCTTGAGGGTTCTTGATCCTACAACAATTTACACGAGTGCTTAACTTTACACACTGAACACGAAGGGACTATTCACAGTGAGTAAAGTTAAGTGTGAGCTAGTCTTTGCAGGATCCTGGCCTAAATTAGTACCATCGTTGCAGGCTAGAACCCTGAGTATTACATCTCTACCCCGATAGAACGCGACCCGATATAACACAAATGCGGATATAATGCAGTAAAGCAGAGCTCTGAGGGGGCGGGGCTGCGCGCTCTGGCGGATCAAAGCAAGTTCGATAGAACGCGGTTTCACCTATAACACAGTAAGATTTTTTGGCTCCCGAGGACAGCGTTATATCGGGGTAGAGGTGTATTTCCCTTTCCGGCGTTTACAACAGGTCTGAGAGCCAAAATGCAAATGCTGCTAGTAATTAAGATGAGAGATTTCTTATCAATTAAAAGGCTTATAATCAATGAATCATACAGCATCAATGATCGGAGTCCTCAGGGCACAATCCCTAAATAGGTAAGGAAGAAGCCCTCTCTGCACTTTAAAATATAGTTTAACTCTCAGCAAACAAGTAACAGTAGGTGCATTAGAGCAGGATAAGCAAGGAAAATCTATCACAGCCAACTCTTCATGAAACATGCTGATTTTTTGACAGATTGCTTTGAATCCTTGATGTTGTTGAAAGATGGGCCATATTCTCTGCTGGTGTAAACTAGTGCCACCCACTTCAATGGAGCTATGCCAATCAGCATGTTTGGCCCATTTGATCTCAATAATCAACTGAGTATTGGCGTATGCCATTTGAGCAGAAGCAGGAGAAGCTGGGTGAAATTCTGGGTGCTTTATTTTTATAAAATTCCTTCTCCAATGATCTAAAAATCAACATCCCGGTGTCTAAGGAGGGCAAGAGGGAATGATATAAGAAGTGGAGAGGGAAACACTCAGTTGAAACTGATCGTCTGAACTGTACCCAAGGGCAAAAATGTCTTCAAACCTGGGCCTCCTACACCCATCCTGACACTGCTGCCATCAGCACCAATTGGTACAAATACTGAAATGAACCAAGACTGCACTGCTGAGCTTTCAGCATCGATCTTGTTCTAGCCACAGTGTGAACTGGGCCAGAGCCAGGAAGTTTGGATCTGGTCCAAAGTTCAGAGATAGTTGGATTGAGGGATTTGGTTTGGCCCCATTTTAGAGCCAGGGGCTGGTTTTAAAGTTTGAAAAATAGTGGGGGAGATCTTCAAAGGCACAAAGGGATGTAGAGATTCAAATTCCATTGAAAGTCAATGAGTAGTTGGGTGCCTAACTTCCTTTGGGACTATACAGATCTCCCCCAATGATGACACTTAGCACTGACCCATTACTTTTCATCTGAAGGTCCCAGAGTGCTTCCCCAAAAAAGGGGGCTAATATCTTGACCTCCCTTTTAGACATGGGGAAACTGAAGTGAGATGAAGAGACTTGCTCAATGTCACGCAGCAAGTCAGTGCCAAACCCAGGCACCAGAAATAGGCTCTGGGCAGTTTTAAAAATCGGTTTCTGTGAGATTAGTTGCAGAATAGGGTACCACTCAGTGTAGGTAAAGGTGACAGAACTGAGCCCTTTGAATGCATAATCCTATGACTAAACTCAACACAATGCAGACTGCTCAATAATAAGTAATAATACCTACCTCTAATCTAGCACTTTTCATCCATAGATTTCAAAGTGCTTTACCAAGCACCCACTGTACAAACAGGTAAACTAGGAACAGGGAGAGAAGCGACATGCCCAAGATCACCCAGAAAGCAGTGGCAGAGTCAGGGGATTTTGATGGCCCGAATCCTATGAAGGTGGCAAAAATTTTCTTCTAAAGGAGCCAATGTGCCAGCCATGCTCTCCAGGCCCAGCATATGTAGTAACTATCTGTAATAGAAGATATTTCTTGGGACATCCATAAAATCTGGGAAGCAGCACAATCCAGAGATACAGCATGTAATTAATGCTGGCACTTAGTCAAACAATCACCAGATCCCTATAAAAAGTTACATTGGGTAAACCGATGATAAAATATTCGTGTCCTTCCTTTCACTTTAGAGAACGATTAAAACAATCCTGATGCAACAAAGCCAAAACAGATGCCAAGCAGATGTTCTTTCTCTAAGTCCAATGAGAGCCACTAAGAAACAACAATTAGTTTAAAATATGGTTCTCAGCAAATTATGTACCCGAGATTTTTAGCTGCTTGTTTCTACGTTTATTGTGGTGCCAAAACTACGGATTCTGGTTCAACAATACTCGTATGTTTAGAATCCTTGGACTGCAGTATAAACCACGTTCTGGGTTCAATTTGTGCAAACCCTGGCAGGAAAATGGATTGATGATTTCTGCTGCAAATTCATTAGCTACTAAAATTTATGGGCCAAATTCCGACATGGTGAAAGCAGGTGCATCTCCATTGAAATTAATGGAGCTGCACCCACTCCCACCAGCTCTGAATCTGGTTCCTTATCTCTAAACAGTTAAAAAAAAAAAAAGATTGAGTTTTACTTCTGATTTTTCTAGGCATAAGAGGTACTGATATAGTGTGCCGAGAAAAGAGAAAACTAAAATTTCACACATGTAAATTGCTACAGGTAAACAGGTTAATGGTCCCGCTAAATGATTATTCTTTTGTTGTATGCTTGCTTAGATACTTTGCAGTAGTCACTCTATTTGACATTGGTGAGGCCTCATCTGGAGTACTGTGTCCAGTTTTGGGACCCACACTACAAGAAGGATGTGGAAAAATTGGAAAGAGTCCAGTGGAGGGCAACAAAAATGATTAGGGGGCTGGAGCACATGACTTATGAGGAGAGGCTGAGGGAACTGGATCATGTATCCAAAGAAGTGAAGTTTTTACTCACGAAAGCTTATGCCCAAATAAATCTGTTAGTCTTTAAGGTGCCACCAGACTCCTTGTTGTTTTTGTAGATACAGACTAACACGGCTACCCCCTGATACTTGAGGGAACTGGGATTGTTTAGTCTGCAGAAGAGAAGAATGAGGGGACATTTGATAGCTGCTTTCAACTACCTGAAAGGGGGTTCCAAAGAGGATGGATCTAGACTGTTCTCAGTGGTACCAGATGACAGAACAAAGAGTAATGGTCTCAAGTTGCAGTGAGGGAGGTTTAGGTTGGATATTAGGAAAAACTTTTTCACTAGGAGGCTGGTGAAACACTGGAATGGGCTACCTAGGGAGGTGGTAGAATCTCCTTCCTTAGGATGTTTTTAAGGTCCGTCTTGACAAAGCCCTGGCTGGGATGATTTAGTTGGGGATTGGTGCTGCTTTGAGTAGGGAGTTGGACTAGATGACCTCCTGAGATCCCTTCCAACCCTGATATTCTATGATTCTATGATTCCATTAATGCCTAAAACCCCTTCTCTGTTGTCAGTTAATAACCTACTTCCTTTAGCCTGTGCTTCCATAAATCACCATTGTTCCTTCATAATGATGTTGTGAGGCTTAACTCCATAAGGTTCCCAAAGCACTTTATGATTCTTAGAGGCTCTAAGTAAATGTGAAGTATCATATGAACAAAACCAGCATCTGCATTCACGCTAGGTTTGGTAAAATTAGAAGTATTATCAAAACCTGTGTTTTAAGGCGTAAGCTTGGGTCAGGAAGACATTCCTCCCATGGAAAATTAGTGGTAGGTGCATTATGATAGTTTTATGCCTTTCTTTGTAGCATCTTGCATTGGGCACTGTCAGAAATAGGATACTAGAATTAAGGAACCACTGTTCTGTTTTAATATGGCAAATCTGAGAGTACCTTCCTTTGACATCTCTCTTTACAGAAGCTTGCTAGTTCTTCATCCTCTGTAGAGGTGTTTTTATCGAAATCTGACATCCACCTCACAGTCACTGGCTAATGGAGGTGTATCTATGGCTCCTTTCTGGGTTTAGAGATTCCAGACTGAACTGGTTAATTGATTGTATTGAAAATATCACCGTTAGGCACCGCTTTTGCGGGAAGACCTTTTTAAGAGTTTTGAGGGAGATTACAAAAGGAGTGCCTATAACAAAAACCCACAGGAGTAACGTGCAGTATTGACAAGTCCTCACTCCTATCCGATGTCCTTTAAAAATCAGTCATCCAGCATTTGGTGCAAGACACCAAACTGAGAGCATCCGGAATTGAACATCATGGCTACTGATGGGAGCAAGAGTGGAAATACAAAGGATTCTATCCTTATTGGTAAGGTAGTTGATTAAATATGAAGACTGCTGCCAGTTTCGTACTTGTTAAAGGAATGTGCAGGACTACATTAGCATAATTAGCATCAGCAACCGACTGCCCAATAAGTAATGTGTATGTCTGCAACCAAAAAATGTGATGCACAACATTCCGGTCTGGTTACTATTAAGTTGTAAACCATACAGGTTTCCTCTGCTACAGTCATTAGACACAATGCACACACCTGTATGCACTTTTAGAATGAGCCTTTTTTCAAATTTAAGCATTTGCTTATGTCAACATAAAAAATAATTCAACGGCTCTAACTTCAAACAATCAGGCAAGCCCTATATTATTAAGTAAGCCAGCTGTGTATATCATATATAGCATTTGGCTTCCAGTCATGTTATAAGCCTGTAACACGATCTCAGGGATTGCTTGACACTGCAGCCCTTTTTATATTCGTTTTTTCCCCTCCCAGGTGATAACATTATCTTCAGTTAAAAATGTGAGTGCTGCAGACAGTCACTTGAGAGCCTCTCTCCTGTTTCCAATAAGGACTGAATTATTTATGTGACAGGAATTCATTTTTCTCACAATCCTAGGGATGGTTTAGTCTACGGGACTTTTTGTGAAGAGTACCGTATAGAAGGTTTGAGAGCTAGATGCTTAAATCAAATGGTGGTTCTGTTTAGATGCTGGGCTTTTAAGCAAAGATATTAATCCACTGAATGGGAAGGGTGTGTATGTCGGCAGACTCTGAAAGTGCCACTGGGATAGACAGGCCATGCAACATGAGTAGAGGTCTTAAATCTCTGCCGCTTGAGTCTTCCTCAACCTTTGACCTCTTACTATCTCTTTTGAGGAGTTTGGGAGTTCTTTGTCTAATCTGCTGTGGCAACATTCGTTTGGCAGGCCCCTGGAGCAAACTTTAAACTTCCTTTGGAGGATTAGCTCATTATTTGATCTTTCTAGGGCCTGGATTAGTCATTACTCTTGAAATAGCTGTTCTACCTAGTTGTTCATGCCTGAAACTCCCAGGTTCCTTGGGAAAACTAGTGTGTACAATATCTTATATCTAAATCTGGGGATGCTGAATGTTTGCAAGAACTATGAATGACTGAAAAGCTTACAGTCAAAGATCTGGACAAGATGCAATGGAAGGTGTCAACAAATGTTGGGGAGAGGAGAGATGATAGGGTAGGCGAGGGTGACAAAAAGATTATGAGGTTACTTCTCATTGATTCATGATTCAGTTTAAGGCCAGAGGGACCATTAGGACATCTAGTCTAATCTGCTGTATATCGCAGGCCATTACATTTCACCCACTTACCCATCTTGAGCAGTTACGTACATGTCTGAATTGTTCCACTAAATGTATGTATGTAAACAAACAGCCATATATGAGTGTGTGGGCAGGCGCGCACACACTGTATGTTTATTACTTTCCAACACCCCCTCTCCCCCCCATGGCACTGAAAAGCTAATTTTCCCCACATTTGCAATGAAGTCTCTGATTTGACCTATGCCACCTTTGATGTAACAATAGTTTCACCATTTTTATTATAGCGGTTCCTTGAGTATCTAATTAAGAAGACAGCACTGATCTCTGTCGCCGAACAAGGGACAATAGGAAAAAAAAGGGCCATAAACAAAAAAAATCTGAATTACTTCTTGGAACAGAAACAAAAGCAAAGCAATATAGTTTGAGAGTTCTATTTCATATAGATTCTACTGTGAATATTCTCATTCAACATAAAACAGTTACTTACCATTTCGTAACTGTTGTTCTTTGAGATGTGTTGCTCATGTCCATTCTATTCTAAGGGTTGTCAGAGATTTTTGCCATAATGGTATCCGTAGGTACGGCTGTGGTGCCCCTTGAGTGCCGCACTCATGCGTCAGTATATTAAGCGCCGCCGGCCCTACGCCCGGATGAAGTGACCACTCATGGTGAGATGAGAAGATCCTGCTGAGGTGATCTGCTAAGATGTTCCTGGCTCCAGGCAGGTGCGTGGCTACCAGATGAATGGCATGCTGCACACAAAAATCCCACAGGCAGAGGGCTTCTTGGCAAAGTGCCGACGACCTGGCTCTGCCCTGCCTGTTGATGTAATACATCACAGTGGTATTGTCCGTCAGGATCTGTTCCACCTTGCCCTTCAGGTGGGGAAAGAAAGTCTGGCAGGCCAGGTGAACCGCTCTGAGCTCCCTGATGTTGATATGGAGGATCAGACTGTCCCACATCCAGAAGCTACCAAGGTGGGCTCCCCCGCCCAGGTCCGAGGCATCGCATACCAGAGTCAATGATGGGGATGTGGTCATGAAGGGGACTCCCTCCAACACCGACCGGATGTGATCTGGCACCCGGACCACCTGGTCTAGGTCGTGCCTGTTGGGGATGTAGACCAACTCCAACCACGGTTGCAGAGGCCTGAGATGGAGCCGGGCATGACTGACCATGTGCATGCCGCCCAACAACGGCAGGCAGGTGTGCGCCGTGCTGAGCGGGTTGTTCTTCACATGGGAGATCAGGTCCCACATGGCCTGAAAACGCGCTTCCGGAAGGAAGGCTCTGGCTCACATGGAGTCGAGAACTGCCCCAATGAACTCTTTATTTGCTGGACCGGCGTTAAGGTGGATTTTTTCTTGTTTCTTGTTAACAGGCCCAGGTCGCGGCATGTGGAATGCACCAGATGGAGGCTCCTCTGCATTTGGCTCCGAGACCTGCCTTTGATGAGCCAGTCGTTGAGATATAGGAAGACCTGGACCCCTTGACGTCTCAGATAAGCAGCCACTGGCGTCAGACATTTTGTGAACACCCTTGGGGCCGGTGAGAGGCCAAAGGGCAGTGCTGTGAATTGAAAATGGCATCTGCCCCCTATGAAACGGAGGAAACACCTGTGACCTTGGAATATGGTAATAAGCATCCTTCAAGTCGAGGGCGGCGTACCAGTCTCCCGGATCCAGGGAAGGAATGATGGAGGCCAGGGAGACCATGAGAAACTTCAACTTTCTAAGAGACTTGTCGAGGCGAAAACAGTCCAGAATGGGTCTGAGGACCCCTTTTGCTTTCGGGATTAGGAAGTAATGGGAATAGAACACCTTTCCTTTCACACCCTGAAGGACCTCATCCACCGCCCCCAGGGGCAGGAGGTTCTCGACCTCTTGAATGAGGAGTTGCTTATGAGAAGGGTCCCTGAAGATGGATGGGGAAGAGGAGGTGAGAGGGAGGGGCAGCCAAAAATGGCAGGGTTTAGCCCTGAGAAACTATGCCAGTGACCAAAGGCTTGTAGGGTGCCTTTGCTGCTTTCAGTAGCACGCATGGTGCCGGCGGCGCAAGCAGAGGCCTCTAATCTCTTGCCACCAGGGGAGCTTGGGAAGGCACTAATGCCGCCACCAGTTTAGGTCCCCTACTGCTCCCAGGAGTCGGTGGTGGAACCATTAAGGGGCAAAGGGCTCCGGAGTGGCCGGGCAGACTGAACTGGGTTCTTTGCCCGATGCCCCATGGCCTTCCTTGCCCAGTGTGGGGAGCTGTGCTCATTAGTTTTCTTTCTGGGCACTGGCGATGGGGAGCAGTGCCAGGAGGAGCCCGGTACTAGAGGTGTGCTGCGTACCAAGTCCAAGGTACTAGGAGCTGAATCTTGGCGGGATGGCTCGGAAGCCAGACAGAGGGCAGCCTCCATGAGAAGAGCCCTCAAATGAATATCCCGCTCTTTCTGAGTCCTGGGTGGAAAATGTTTACAAATATGACTCTTGTCCTTCACATGTGATTCCCCCAAGCACTTGAGGCAGCTGCTGTGGGGGTCACTTACAGGCATAGGCCTCTTACAGTCCGCACAGGGCTTAAACCCTGGCCACCGGGGCATGCCCCGCCTGGGGCAAAGTCCCCGCTGAGACTCTAACTTCTAACTACACTTAACTACTACTTAACACTAACTACTATAAACAACTATTTACAAGGCCCTAAGGCTTGAAGTCAGAAGAGACGAAAACACAAGCCCTTGCTATGCAAGGAAAGACGCTCTGACTAACCACCACGGGCGGTAAGAAGGAACTGAGAGGGCGAAGGCCCAGCAGCACCTGATATACCGACACACGAGTATGGCACTCAAGGGGGCGCCACAGCCGACCCTACGGATACCGCTAAGGCAAAAATCTCTGACGACCGCGCACATGGGCGTGCGCACACCTAGAACATATTTGACATGAGCAAGCACTCAAAGAAGAAACAATATTTTTGTTGAACAAACTAACTGTTATTTACTACACAGGTAAGAGCTAAAAATCAGATCTAGTTAGTACATTTTTAAAACGTTCTTACAGTTGTTTTCAGTGCTACAGAGCATATATACTAGTGTGTGAAATCCAGTCTCCATGGAAGTCAATGGCAAAACCTCCATTGACTTCAAGATCTTCTGTGTGTGTGTGTGTGTGTGTGTGTGTGTGTGTGTGTGTGTGTGTCTATATATATATAGTATGGGAGGGCTTTTTGAGAGTTATTCTCTTGGTATTGATTTTCAGATATTCTTCACTAAGAGCTATCAAACTAAGTTTAGGATAGAGCAGGGAAGGCAGAAATAAATTGTTTATAAGACACCTCCTGAATTCACTGTAATACCCAGACCTTTTCCATTATCACACTATATTACATGCCTGAAACTGTTTTGTGTCAAGTGCTACATTGGGTCAAAATAATCAGGTGAACCTTGATTTTGATAACAGGTTGTGCCACACCCAATCACTAAAACTTTAGGGAATAAAAAAATACCAGGAATCTAGTAGAATAATACAGCTGCTGATGTAGAAAGCGGGACTCCAAGACTAACATTCCTGTCTGATTGCCTTTATAAACAGCACGCAGTAATTTTCCAGTACAGTAGTCATTCTGCTAACAGACTTGCCAACTCTCACTCAGGCAGGTTTCTTTTTACTTTAGCGCTCATCATTTTGACAGATTGCGTTATTTTCCCAGGGAGCACAGGATCAATAACATTGCCTGCTAATTTACATGAGTCTTGGGGGGGCTTATTTGAATTAAATGCTACAGTTCTTTATTCTTTCTTCTTCAGTGATATCAACAATGATCCAAGGGATCAAATTCAGCCCTGGTGTAAGTGGGTGCCATTCCCATTGGAACAGTGGCACCTGCTCCCTTGCACCAGACACAGAACATCAGTGCCACCAGACAGGGGTGCCGGAAAAGGGGGGGCCATCGCCCCCCACTTTTTACCGGCCATAAGTGTGAGCGGGGGTGTGGAGAAGAGAGAGCAGGGGCAGGGTTTGGGGGGGGGGGAAGAGGTGGCACGAGGATGGAGCCTCAGGGGAAGGGGTGGCGCAGGGGGTGGCCGCCCCCCCACTGTTAGGAAGCTGCTGTCATCCCTGCCACCAGATCTATTGCACCTCCAATTGTCCCTGCCTACATCCATCCCTCCATCACAGGGGGAGTTTCTCCAGCCTGCAAGAAAGGCAGAGGCCCTTAAGCAAACTCCCTGGGGGCTGAAGCAGCCCGGTAGTGAATTTCTCCCATAAGGAAACATTCTTTTATCCTGCTAATCTTCCCCTGGGGATGAGTTCTGAAGCCCAGACTGTGGAGACTCAAGCCTCACAGAGATAATTTAGCCTTGATGAAGCTTAACTGCAGCGATATTACGTTAAATTTCATAGTGGGGGAAACCAAGATGAAGGCTAGCCGGAGTGTTTATCCCAAAGCAAAGCGGGGGCGTCTCCTGACTTCGTGTGCTGTGTAACGCTGAATGTACTTCATCTCCAGCCAGTTGTCCTCAGTTATTTGGCATAAATGCGTTTAGTACTAGCCAATAAAGTCCACCTAATTCCATTTGGCCTCTCCGCCCATATTTATTAAGAAAGAACTGATACAGAGCAGTGTGGATTCGTCATACTGTCAAATAACTAACCCCTTGGTCACAAGCCCTGAACTCCATTTACAGGCCCAGACATTGCTCCCTTCCTCCCATTCACAGCACCGCATCCCTGGCCCACGCATCTTGTGCTGGATTTTTTTTTTTGGTTTTCCTCTGAATAATTAGATATTTGCCAATGGACACTGGACTTGACAGATTCGTCTGGAATGGACTGAGTGTAGCTATGACTCCTAGTGGCTGGACCATATAGCAAACTATATGCTGAAAAAAACAGACATGCTCATAGGAATAAATTACATACGCACGGGTGACCAGGACTACAGTCCTGACCTCATGCTCCAAAATCACTGGCTTCCACCACTGGATCTAAAGGAGAATGACTGTTGCTGTTGATAGCAACAGGTCCCTTCTCCTTTCTGTGGGACAGCCAGCTGAAAGCTGCATTTCCTACTCATACATATATAGCTCATACATTACATACATATGGTCTGAAGTGTTAGTTCTATATCCCCAATCCTAGTCTATCAACTCCCATTCTAATTTCTGTGTCCCTTTCAAAATTTGCTCTATTAAAATGGAAATTGTATGCCCTGGTGTTGGTTGGTATTTACATTTCAACGTTACATGTGAGATTTCCATTATTTAGAAGGGATCTACTCATTTATTTCAGCGTAGAAACTCTTGTACTCTCACATTACCAAATCTTTCTCCTGTAAATCTATTCAGGGATGAAAAAGGTGGGACCAACAACTGCTGAGGTACTGGGCAGAGCCAACTGATTCTTCCCCTGCCAAGAGCAGGTATGACCCGTCCAAGGAAACAGTACTGGGATACAGAACCTCTCTCCCCTACTGGACATTATTAGCATATCTGCCAACAGGAGCCAATAAAATAACAGTCAATTCAAATCTACATATATTTGCATACACATGAAGTGCGTGAATCAGAGAACTTGGTGATGGAACTTCAAGGGTCCCAGTGCTATGGGGAGTATGTGTCAGCTACATTTCCACCATCCCCCATCTAAGTGGGACACTGACCACACCAAAAAGGATGAAGCAAGAGCCTGCACCATCACTAATTTCCCCAGTTGGGAGGTTTGCACACAGGGTGGGTACTGCTCGTTCCTGTCCTCTGGTGTGAAGTGGGGGGGAGCTCTCTCCCTCCACACCTTACCCCCTCTCAATCCTCCTTCTCTGCCTTACTAGTGTAAAACAGGAGACAACGCAGGATAGATCTGGGGAAAGAGAGGAGAAATGAATTTGAGTGGGAGAGACGGGGTGGAACAAAGAGGGAAAGATTTCCTCTCCCTTTTTTCTCTACTTTCCCCACTCCATCATCTTCCACCCTCATTCCAGAACCAGTTCTATCCCCTGGAACACCACCAATTCATGTAGCATCCAAACGGTAATTCTACAGCCCCTCCATATAAGCCATTCGAATTACTTCTGGTACCAACGCACCACTCCTCCCAAATCACATGGCACAGCTGCAACCAATTCTGTTCGCTTTCCCACACACAGAACCCCACCCAATTCACTTGATAATGTTCCCCCACAGCCCCTCCAACTAACACCCCCCAACTTGAGAACACTGCCCCAGAGCCCCTCAGTTTATTTGATAACAACCTCTCCAATTCATTCAACAACATACAGCTCCCCACAATACATTTCCCTTATTACGTAAATCTCAGCAAATCCCCCAGATAATTCTGTACCTTGCCCAGACAATGAATTCTGGTCCTGCGCCCCCCCAAGCCCATCATTAATCCTGCCCTTTCCCCCTCAAGCAGGACCCTCACTAATGCTGCCGCTGTCCCTCAGATCCTAACCTCGCCCCCCCGTTCTGTTTGCTGTAGATCCACCCTTCTCCTGGGGCTAGGAGGGCGGAAACCCAGCATCAAGATCTTCACCCTCCTGCTAGGTGTAAACGGGCTCCAAGAACAGCTGGAGCTCTCTTCAGCCACTCCTCCAAAGCCTGCGGGATCGCAGGAATAATAGCAACTTTGTTCCTGACGTCTCCTGGTTTGGTGGGAGATGCCCAGTAGCTGGCATTAGAGCTGGCAAGAAACAGAAGCTGGCTACTGCTGATCAACCCTTTGCCAACCCTGTATTGTTCCCTCATGCGCTGTGCAGCAGCTCTGACTGGCTGCCAGCCCTATTATCCCATCTCCTGGGAAAGGCAGCCAGTGAGAATGGGGTTTCCCCATGGCAGAGCTGAAAATCTGTAACCTCTGGGACAGCCTGTTGACTTGGCAGGTCTGGGATTGGTTCGAATGCCATTCTAAGCCTGTTTAGTAGCCGATGTGAAAGGAGTCTGAGGCCACAGTCCATTTTCTAGTGATCACCACCGCTGGCACCAGCTGGCCTCTTTGCTGGAAATGACAGCAGAGGCCTAAATCTCACCCCTTCGACATGGTGCCTCCCAGTAGGATGGGAGCACAATAGCAGGCAGCGTGAGGAAGCTCTGCCGGTTGCTTGTCCTGAACCACTGGCATGAGGCCTAGCCCAAGATTTAGCAGGTGTTTTGCATACGGCCACCAACTCCTACTCTACTATCAGTAAGTTTGTGGGAAGGGAAAGAGAGGAGGCTGGTGCTAGAGGAGGGAGGGATAGCTCAGTGGTTTGAGCATTGGCCTGCTAAACCCAGGGTTGTGAGCTCAATCCTTGAGGGGGCCATTTAGGGAACTGGGGTAAAATCAGTATTTGGTCCTGCTGGTGAAGGCAGGGGGCTGGACTTGTTGTCCCTTCCGGCTCTGTGAGATCAGTATGTTTCCATATATATCAGAACAGAGGGAGTTGGGAACAGGCTAGAGAAAGGTGCATGATGCAAGCTAGAGAAAGTTAAAGAGCTGCTAGCTTCCACCCCAGAATAGACAGGGTTGCCATTTTTCAAAGGAAAAGCTGCTGCGTCGAAAAATGGTCTTTTTTCAAAAATGGAAATTTTCCTGAAAAACTGCTGACTCTAGAAATTGTTCGTTACATTTTAAACCAAACGTCTGATCAAAAACATTACTGAAAACACTGCTGGATCTTTTCATTTTCCAATAACTTGAGTTTTTGGGTAAATGAAAAGTTCCTAAAACTATTTCAAGAATGCGTTTGATAAAAATTTCCAACACAAATGCACAAATGTTGATTAAAACATTCCCAAAATTTAATAAAAACAGGTCAGTTTTGAACCCTTGGAAATGGAAACAACTTCACCAATTTTGAAAGGTTTGCAAAAATTAGTTTTTCATTTGTCAACAGAGAAGCATCATCAAATGAGCTGGGGGTTTCTATGAGGTATATTGAAGAGATCGGTGCTAGGCCCGATGCTATTCAGTATTTTAAAAAATGATGTGGACGTAAATACAAAATCACAGCTAATTAGATTTGTGGATGACACACAGACTGGCAGAGTGGGGAATAATGAGGACAAGGAAGTCGGGCAGAGTGATTTGGGTTGCTTGGTGAGCTGGGCCTATTTTAACAAACATGTTTTAATACAGCCAAGTGCAACATAATACATGTAGGAGCAAGAAATGCAGGCCATACCTACAGAATGGGGGACTGTATCCTGGAAAGCAGTGACTCTGAAAAGGATTTAGGGGTCATCGTTCACAAGTTGCTGAACATGAGTGTCCAGTGTGATGCTGTTGCAAAAAAGGCTAATGAGATCCTTGGATGCATAAACTAGGGAGCAGAGTAGGAGCAGAGAGGTGCATATGGAATTGGGATGAACGATGCTGGGGGGAGGGATAGCTCAGTGGTTTGAGCATTGGCCTGCTAAACCCAGGGTTGAGAGTTCAATCCTTGAGGGGGGCCACTTAGGGATCTGGGGCAAAATCAGTACTTGGTCCTGCTAGTGAAGGCAGGGGGCTGGACTCAACGACCTTTCAGGGTTCCTTCCAGTTCTATGAGATAGGTATATCTCCATATATTTTATTATTATTATACTGTGGCAAGTTCTGGTATCCACACTGTAAAAAGGACATTGCAAAACTGGTACAGAAAAGCCACAAAAATGATTCAAGGACTGGAGAAAATGCCTTTCAGTGACAGACTTAAAGAGCTCCATTTGTTTAGTTGATCAAAAAGAAGACTGAGAGATGACTTGATTTCAGTGTATAAGTGTCTTCGCGGGGAGAATATATCAGGTACTAAAGGGCCCTTTAATCTGGCGGAGGAAGGCATAACAAGAACCAAAGATTAGAAGCTAAAGTCAGGCAAATTCTAATTAGAAGGCAGAATTTTTTAACAGTAAGGGTGCTTAACCACTAGAACAAACTACCAAAGGAACTGATGAATTCTCCATCTTTTGTCTTCAAATCAAGATTGGATGTCTTACTGGAAAAATTTTGGCCTGTATTATACAGGAGGTCAGATTGGATGATCTAATGATTCCTTCGGGTCTTAAAATCTGTGAATCTATGAAACCAACTCTACCCCAGAGGTAGCTACATTTCAGTGATGGATGACCCGACTTTTATATACAGAGTTTGTAAAGCATATGATGAGCCTCCAAAATAATATTAATGAGCACTTGGATAACACGTAATATCAGTCAAGCAAGTACAAACATTAATGTAACTGTCTATGTACATTTCTAATGTACCCTCCTTATACTAGCTAGCCATCCTGTACAAAATTGAGGGTCACAATGACATATTTCTAAGGATATATTTTACTTTTCTTTATTTTAAGTCAACTTCTCATGCAGGATTATCTATCTAGGTTTTAGACCATGTTCACCACTGTTCTCTCTGAGCACCTGTCTTCTTTGAGAAATGCTATTAGCTTTACTTGCTGCTCTTTTGCTGCGGGAAAGGGAGTGACCAACAGTGGGCTTGTCTTCACTACCCGCCTGGAATGGCGGGTAGAAATCGATCTCCCGGGGATCGAATTATCGCGTCTCATCAGGACGCGACAATCGATCCCCGAATTGACGCGCGTACTCCACCAGCGCAGGTAGGAGTAAGCGCCGTCGACGGGGGAGCCGCGGCGGTCGATTTGCTGCCGTCCTCACAGCGGGGTAAGTCGGCTCGGATACGTCGAATTCAGCTATGCTATTCGCGTCGCTGAATTTGCGTATCTTAAATCGATTCCCCCCCCCAGTGTGGACCTAGCCAGTGGTTCAATTGCTCTCGCGTGGTAGGGCCCTGCACAGTTCAGGATCCTCCCCTGCTTAGAGCTGTACATTTGGCACCATCAGCCCCTCTTTCACAGCTGGCACTGGGAAGGGCAGAAGCAGAGACTTTAAGATAGCTTGGCCTTGCTCATTAAGGGTTCAGATAAGGACCAAGGATCCTGAAACAGATCTGGAATTGCACAGGAAGGCACAATAGGGCATGGAACATTGGTGTAGTATGTTCCCATCAGTTAGATGGGAGTAGGAAGTAGGCTACCACGTACTGAACCTGCTGTGGCTTCTGGGTGGCCTGTGCTGTCAGGTCCAGCCAGTTTCAATAATTTTTTTTTCTATTCTCTGACATTTAATTTGAAAACACATTAGTGTATCAAATTCTTCATTTGGTGTTTCATTGTATCCTTTTACAGATGCTCTACTGGAGTTGCTAGGTTCTAACCTCCTCCCTGGCTGCGTGGAATTACTGCTCCTTGCCCTACTCCATTTGGTTCTCCCAAGAGGTGGCTGCATTTCAAAGGGATATATAATTTGCAAAGCACTGTGGGATTGTTTTGGCAGAAAGACACTGTTATTAGTATCATGGGCATTTATTTTCAGATAACCTAATGTTTAATGTGGATGATTATTTTTTATTTGCATGACAATCCCCAGTAGAGATTGGAGCCTCCTGTCACATACACAGTAAGATCCCATTTCTGCCCCAAAGACAAGTATCAAGAGGGGAAATAAAGGGACAGTAGGGAATAGTGCCTGGCCAAAAGTCAGTGCCAGAGCCAGAAATAGATCCCAGGTCTCCTAAGATCCAGACCAGTGCCCTACCACTAACCACGCCGCCTTTCCAATAGAGTCTTCATAAGGTAGATTCAATTCTATTTAAATTCACAGTACCAGAAACCCTGTGCAATTTCAATCAAAAGCAACGAGAGAAAAAAGATTTACTACAAAAAAGAAGCCATTGTTCCCTGCTTCTATATTCCAGTCTAGCGTGGAGTGCTCAGTGGAAACGGGAAAGGACCTTATTGTAACAAGATGCTATAATAATTTTACTTGAAACCCTAAAACTAATTCAGGGCTCATTAAAAAAAAAAATGGTGAAAGAGAATGGTTTCTTTAAGATGTTCTTGGTCAGAGAATATGCTAAGCATGCATTTCTAATATCTGGGTGGGCAAACGCAAGTGGAAATTTCAATTCTACAGAGGCACGGAGAATGTGCTTCTGAAAATGTTTCCAGTCAAAAACATGTGAAGTGTGAAAGTGTGGTCTACACGGAGCGAAGGAGAGAGTGTGGTCTGTCACATCATCAGCTGGAGTTTGTGGCCTTTCTGGGTATTAAGTACGTTTGGTGTTTGTTGCCATGGCTCTGACAAAACGGACCGATGAGAACATCCATGTCTCGCTAAACTGCTTTTGAGGAGAACTGTGTGTAAGTTGCCTGGTAATTCCATATAGGAAAAACAACTATCCTGGAAGAACGTTATGGGGCTAAAAAAGTGAGGCAATTTGGACATACCAAGATAATGGCCCTTTCTCAGCAGCACTGAGGTGTGTGTGTGTGTGTGTGTGATTTAACTCCATCCTTAACTCAGCCCACTGTTACTGCTCATTATTTTTAGAGATGTAAATGTACAAGGTGTAGTAGAGAAGGCGCAAAACATGTACACTTCACCAAGAATTCACAGTGCAATCTGGGTCCCACTAGACACCCCTTGTGTGCACACCCAAGCGCGTTCCCAACAACGCACTTGGCTGGTGGTGAAAGATCCCAGACCTCTGCTTGCTTAGTCAGCGGCTTATCTCAGTATCTAGCTCCCTGAAGATGGTGCCAAAGCCTTCTGGGCTTGTCTGCATCCAACCCAGGCACCTCCAAATGGCTTTTCAAAATCTCCAATGGAAACCTTTCTCGCTGAGCAAGGATCATGAGCCGAGAGTTCACCCAGGCCTCCTGCTTGGAAATGGTGCCACACCATAGAGTTATGCAACTTCCCTGTGGAAATTATAAGCATTTCCTTGAGCGTTTTGGGAGTCTGGCCTCTTCTTTCACAGTTCTAAGGGCGTACATGGATGTCTGTTAAAGCCACTGCTTCTGAGCGCTGTGCTGGGAACAGTGAGATACCCACCTAAACAACAATGTGACTGCAATGTTGTAAAACAGCAACCGTGCCGAGACCAGGCAAAAGTGCAACAGTTCTTCATCTGAAACAGCCCATGGCCTATGGAGACAGAGCACACCACTGGTGATGACACTGGTGCTCTCCCACGGGTTTCATTCTCTAGTGCAGACACAGCATTAGAGGGATAGAAGACATGGCTCGCACAGGAGGGCTTTGGGAAAGCAGCGGGTTGTAAGGGGAGATTCAAAAGAAGAGAGGAAGGCCAGCTGGCTCATTTGAAACTGAGGCGGTCCCAAAATGAAGTATTTTTTCACACAACAAGGGTCAACCTGTGGAACTCCTTGCCAGAGGATGTTGTGAAGGCCAAGACTATAACAGCGTTCAAAAAAAGAACTAGATAAGTTCATTGAGAATAAGTCCATCAATGGCTATTAGCTGGGATGGGCAGGGATGGAGTCCCTACCCTCTGTTTGCCAGAAGCTGGGAATGGGCGACAGAGGATGGATCACTTGATGATGACCTGTTCTGTTCATTCCCTCCGAGGCACCTGGCACTGGCCACTGTTGGAAGACAGGATACTGGGCTAGATGGACCTTTGGTCTGACCCAGTATGGCCGTTCTTATGTTCCAGACAAAGGAACGGGAGAGCATGAGTGCACTGAATCAAGCGGGCCTGGCGTTGTCATCACGGTACCTGCTGGGATCACCTGCTGTTGAGCTCTGATCCTGAAAGCCCTTGCGCAGTACACAGAAAGGAGTGTGAAAGGCCAATATGACTGAGTGACAGCAAAGGTCTGAACAGAAGCTATACAAGGCACAGTGAGACTTAAGCCGGCACTTAAAGTTCATCAGGTGCAGAAGTGCTTTCCTGAATCAGGATCTGAGCTCAGAACTGTGGGACACACATAACGGTCTTGCAATCTAAATTAGTCAGATGGTGCAGATCAGACACACAATACAGCAGAGGACCCGATGTGACAGAATATATCCCTGTGTTCACGCCCGACACGCTATTGTAATAATCTTTGTACAAAGTATGCCTTGTAAGGTATCATTTAAAAACACATAATTTGCTGATCAATAATATCATGGCAAAACGCACATATCAGCATTATATGTCAAGTTATAGACGCAAACTGAGATTATGACTAAAAATAAGGTTTTCCAGAGAAGCCTGGGGAGTGACCAAACCAGTTCCTCAAAGACAAAGGGTGAACTGATGCCTCAGACAGGTGTAAACAAGGCTGATGGACCATTACCTGCTAAGTGGCCATTCTTTGACAGGAAAAGGGCAAAAAAAAAAAATCTACATCTTAGCAAAGAAACAACATGGGAGTTCCTTTCCACAGACTGCCTGTCACCTTGCTCCCAGCTGGTAATGCTTCTCAAAGGGGGAACACTGCAAGACACCCCTTTCTCTCTCCATGCCCACTGCATTCATGCCACCAAAAGCAAAAAAGGACTTGACTCTGGGAGAAGGGGTGGTGACCTACAGGCTTTGGTCAGGAAGACTGCTGAAAGCATATGGTGAGAAACTTTGCTTGAATCTGATACAGTTTGTTGAGTTAGGTATTACAGTCAATATCTTATCTTTATTTTTCTTGTAACCATTTCTGATCTTTATGCCTCAATTCCTTGTACTCAAAATCTCTCTTTGTGGTTAATAAACGTGTTTTATCTAATCCAGTAGGTTTAAATTGAAGAGTCTGGGAAACTCCATTTGGGGTGACAAGTTGTGTGCATATTATTTCTTTTCAAGAAACAACAGACCAAATATGACTTTTGTATTTTCCAGGAGAGGGCTGGGCAGTACAGGACATAGATCTCCAGGAGAAAATCTAAGAATAGAGGTGTGTTGGGGTCACCCTGCAGAATAACCAAGGCTGGTGAGAGCCAGAGCGTAACCCAAGGGTGGCTGGCAGGCTGCAGCTACAAGCAGACACTTAGGGTCTGGCTTGCGTGCTGGAAGGCTGTTTGTGAGTAGCCCAGGTGGGAGCTACTTCAGCAAGGAATTGTAAGACACCCACGATTGCAGGGCAGGGTTGACACTGCCCCCTCACTGTTCTGGGCTGCACCCCGGTATCTCACACCAGATAAGGTTTAAAGCCATGTTTTTCTTTTCAACAGGGTGTGACAACTAATCAAGCCCTATTCTGCACTGAATAAAGAAACAAGATTAGACATGCCATCACTGCAACGTTGTGTAGCTAAATATAGGAAACTATTTGGTCTCCCAGATTATGCAGCTAAGGGGAAGAAAAAACACAATCCCCCAATAAATTATGTATGTATGTAGCTTCCAGGGAATCCTGCTGTACTGATCACAAATTAAATGGACTCTGAGGTAACGAAAATCTGATCTGTCCAACAAATGAAAAATGAGTGTTACAGCTGGATATTGCAGTTAACTGTGTGCCCGAACGCCATCAGACACTTGGACAGTGCTCAGTGGAGACCTGCTCTGGAGAAGTGTGGCTGCGAGAAATAGGGATGTTGGTTGTTTTTTAAGCTCCTTACCGTGACTGGCAGGGGTGTGTGTTACATCTCCTGACTTGGGGTTCAGGGCGCATCACACGCTGGCAGTCACTGTCATTCACCAGCATCATGGTCTTGTTAACGATCCTAGTACAGGACACAATGGTTTTACGTTCACCTAAAAGTCAAACCAAAAACAATGGCAAACCAGTAAGCTAGTTAATTGCTGGAGGCTGTTAACTATTTAAGATCAACATGTTATTTAACAAATCTCCTCTACAGCTAAATTCTTTCTGCCTACCTCTACCTATGGCATACAGAACTAATAGCTCTGTGGATGTTTCTGTCTTCTCTGCCTTCTCTTTGGGTTGCTCTGTCCTGTCAGCAAAGGTGCAAATTAGGGCCCTACCAAATTCACGGTCCATTTTGGTCAATTTCATGGTCAGAGGATTTTTAAAATAATCAATTTAATGATTTCAGCTATTTAAAATTGAAATGTCACAGATGTAATTGTAGGGGTCCTGACCCAAAAGAGGGGGGCACTGCAAGATTATTGTAGGGAGGTTGTGGCATTGGCATCTTTACTTCTGCATTGCTGTTCGCTGGGCAGCAGCTCTGCCTTCAGAGGGGGCAGCTGCTAACCGGGAGCCCAGCTCTGAAGGCAGCACCACCGCCAGCAGCAGCGCAGAAGTAAGGGTGGCATGGTAGGATATTGGCACCTTTACTTCTGCGCTGCTGCCTTCAGAGCTGGTCCCTTGGCCACCCATTGCCACCCTTACTTCTGCACTGCTGCTGGCAGTGCTACCTTCAGAATTGGGTGCCTGGCCAGCAGCTGCCGCTTTCCAGCCTCCCAGCTCTGAAGGCAGCACAGAAGGGTCGCAATACCATGATCCCCCTACAATAACTTTGCAACCCCCACCCCGCAACCCTCTTTTGAGTCGGGACCCCTAGTTTGAGAAATGCTGGTCTCCCCTGTGAAATCTGTATAGTATAGGGTAAAAGTACATAAAAGACCAGATTTCATGGTGGAGACCAGATTTCATGGCTCATGATGCGTTTTTCATGGCCGTTAATTTGGCGGGGCCGTAACAACAATCACGAATGCGACTGCTCCAGCAGTGTTCGTATACTGAGCTACGTCTTTCAATTCTTAACGTAAATACAACCTCGAAAGCAATCTGCATTGGTTTAAGTTCCTCCTCCACATGCTGCTGGGACCCATACATCACCTAGCACAGATGCTCCGGGGAAGCAGAGTGGAGCCGGACAACCGGCCACCTCTGTGGATGACTAATAATGACCTGAGATCCACCACTTGGCCTGAGCTTCCTGTTGTACAGCTGGGCTCCTGCTGCTTCTTCCCCTTCATCCTGACTAACATCCAACTCATTTAATGCAGCCAAAACAAGGTTGAAAGGGAATGAGCAGGCCTCAAACGCTGCAGTTTGGGCTTACTCAAATTTTACAAGGGAATGAAATAAGCAGCTACAATATATATCATTTCTGGTCCTCAGGCCCTCTGGATGTACTACACGAAAAAGTGCTGCCAACTTGACACACCAGGCTCAAGAGTCTCTTCTTCTTCTCTGCTGTATCCCGCCAATTGGGGTTGGTGGCTCTCGTTCACCAGCGCCAAGTGTTCTTGTCACAAGCGGACACCAACCTTTTTCAAGTCCTCTTTCAGTGTCTCAAACTGCTTTCTTTAAGATCTTCCTCAAGGTCTCTGTCCCGTGACTACTAGCTCATGTAGTCTCTGGCCAATATATCCCACATCTCATCATCTCACATGGCCCAGCCGATACTCCCTTGGTTTTTCGTGTGTGTGTGTGTGTGTGTTGGGTGTGTGTGTGTGTTGGGTGTGTGTCTACCTTCATCATGGCTCCTACTGTTTCACTGCATAACTTATCAGCAATTATCTGACTCAGCATTCTCAATTTGGCAATGTGAGGTCGTTGTTCTTCTCGCTTCCAAACTGGCCAGCATTCCAACCAGCCTAATCCGATTCTTAATTCACACTGCTCTTTAGTTTACTTTGCATATTCTTATTGCAAAGAATTCCTATCACTCCCTCCACTTCCACCAACTGCTCTTCATGTGGCTGCTAGCATCCTCATCCACATTCTGATCATGGCTCCGCATTGAGCCAAGGTGTTCAAATTGTTGCATGGACTTTAATTTGATACCATCTAATTGTATTGGCTTCTTGTTGTCCCTCAAAGCATTCTATGTACTCCAGCTTTTGTGAGCTGATGCGGAAGTCATTTTCTTCTAATGCAGCCCATCGCAGCTCTAGGGCTGTTTCCAGTTCATACTTATCTTTGGGGCACAACATAATGTTGTCGGTGAAAAGCATGCTCCCCGGAGCCTCTCCCCAAATTTCCTGCCTCAAGGTGTTCATTGCAATCACAAATAAGAGCGGGCTAAGGGCTAATCCTTGATGTAGGACTACCCTCGCAGTGAATGACTCACTGTAGCCACAGCTGCTTCTCATTACTGTTGTGCTTCCCTGGTACATGACCATGATAGTCTGAACATATGACTCCAGCAGATTGTGTACCCATAGCCACCTCCATAACAACTGTCTAGGAATTCAGTCATAAGCCTTCTCTAAATCCACAAATACTAAGTGCAACTCCTTGTGTTTCTCTCCACATTTCTCCTGCAAACACATTTCTCCTGCCATTGTTGGCCTTCCTGGCACAAATCCAAGTTGATGCTCCAGCGCCTCCCAAAGTATTTTCTCAATAATTCTTTCCAGACACTTCAGGGCATGACTCATCAACTTGATGGGTCAGTAACGACTCCATATTTGCACATCTCCTTTATGCCTGAAGTTAGGGACCAATGCGCTCTTCCTCCACCCGCCGGGAATTTTTCCAGTACAGAGAATTAAGTTGAAAAAGTTTGTCATCATTACCACTCCTTCATGGCCTAATGCTTTAAATACCTCAATTGGTACATCATCTGCTCCCACAGCCTTCCCACGGTTCATCGTCTTTAGCACTGTCTGAGACCACTGCGGTGATGGGGCTTGTCCGGTTTTTGCTTGTGCATACTTCCCTCAATGGTTTCTTCACATTCTCTTTACTGAGCAGTTTCTTATAAAACTGCTGCCAACACCTAATGATTTCACCATCTTCCCCAAGTACTCTTCCATTTTCATCTTTGACACACTTCACAGCTCCCAAGTTCTCTGCGCTTCTTTGCTTCATCTTGGCTAATCTACATATTCCTTTTCCCCCTTCCTTCATTAGGAGTCCTGAGTAGTCCTTTAAATGGCTGACCCTTTGCTTCTGCAACTGCTCTTTTAGCTATTTTCTGTACCAGTCTGTACTACTCAGAACTTACCATCACTCTTATTTTCTGCCAGTGCCATTCTTCTTTACTGCTTCCTGCATGTCACTGGGCCACCACCAATTTCCCTCCCTTCCTCTGGCTTGTGCACTTTCTGTAATATATTTGGATATTTTCCCCAAATCTTATTGGTATAATCACGGCCAGTTTGGTTGTTGTCCAATCTCCATAGAACCTCATCCTTAAATTTCACACTCCGGCTCAAGACACCACACTCCAGAATGGTTCTACTATTTCCACACAACCTATGTCTCTGCATCAGCTGAGAAGGGGGCTCAACTCCACTGATGAACATGGCACCTTGGGCTTAACAATCCACTTTGACGTGAAGATGTTGTGTTGTGACAGTGAGATAGTTGCCTTTCAACACGGTGAGTCAACACCATGATGTCACAATGTAAACATCACCAACTCACCATGCAAACCTGCCCTAGTGATATTTATTTGGGGGAAACTCCTCAAGCGTCTTGCATTATAACCTTAAGTCTGGCAGTTTTATATACTTGACAAACCGAATGCTCGTGACCAAACAAAAAAAACCATTAAGACCTGTCACTGGAAAGTCCAGTGTGAATTAAGTCCCTGATCACACTTCGAACCATAAGTGAGTCCCAATCTAAAAGTCCCAAAGGGAAGAAGACCTTTCCACCAAGAACAAGTACTGAAATGTGTCTGAAAACCAAAGTGCTTAAGAACTGACATATCCGAGCCTAGTGATGGTGGGACCCATATTGCCAGAAGGTGATATTTGAGCCCCTAACTGTGTGGAAGGCCTATTGTACCTAAGACCCTGTCAACAAGTTTAAGACTCGCTCTCGTGAGGGCTCAATGACTGGGAGAAATTGTTATTGTAAAAAGAAAGCAAACAAGTCAATTTTTAAATCAACTATTTTATAAGGAAAAAAAAATACAGGCATTTAGTGTACTGAGGTTGAAGGATCCTGGGGGTGGCAAACCTGACAAGGAGTGAGACTTTTAACCTGAGCACTCTAACTCCTTTGTGGTATCTTCATGATGGGATGAATTGCTGGAGCTGGCACCAACCACTCAGTGCTAGTCGTGAAAGGAGATTGGCCAGGGGTGACCTGATTCCTTAGGGAGAATTAAAGCTGCCTCTCCCATATACGGAACGCCAACATATAGTGGCAGATGCAGCATTAACTGTCTTCTGTGGGGATCAAGTCCCCCTCTGGCTTCGTGAATCTATCCCAGAATGCCCCAGGAAAAATCAACTGAAAAGTGTGATCTGCAGGGTGCTAATGAGGTTAGCTGGTTAAGGGTTTCTGATGCAATCTACAGCAAATTGTCACAGTGCGACTGCTCCTGCTTCATCCTCGGAGAAGGAAGTTTCTTTCAGCAAATATGCATGCATGCCTGCGAAAACCCTGCTCCAAGAATCTGACTGAGCCTTGAGATATGGGGCTGCATATAAGTGCCTTGAGCCATCCGTGAAGCACTAAACCAGGTGCAGTTCCACTGCATAGTAATGAACCGACAAAGCAGCAGCCCTGCCAGAACACTGACCGAGTATAGACTGCACGGCTGCTGCTAACTCGGAGATCTGGTGAAAGCGAGCTTTCCCCCAATTGCCATGCCAACAGCCATTTCCGTAGCTTAGCCTTCCTCGTGATGTCTGTGCTTTGGCAGCGCTGCAGCCCGTGTTCTGCATTCACCTCTCTCTTTATTGCCTGCCTTGGCAAACACTGTACAAAACAATCCCACCACGTTCCCAAATGGCCTTACCTCCTCCACACTGCACACTGCATCCTTCCCATCCGCTGTGTGTCCAGATGTACAAAGAATCCTGTTGTTTTTCTGGCTCGCTTCTGTTTTCGGCGGTATAGTTGACAGGAATGGTGTATTCGTAATGAATTCCATAATTCTGGTCATGAAATAACAGCACCTGGTTCAGCAGCAGAAGAAAGGCTGTTATGATACACTGCACTGGAAAAGCCGACAGAGTGCAGAGATGGCAAAGCCAGCAATGCTGTCTCAGGCCAACACGTTCAAAGGCAGGTGCTTCAAGAAAGGCCCCCAAATCCTTATTTAGGCACTACAATCAAAGTGGCCTGATCTTCAGAGGTGCTGACACAAAGGAAAACCACAAGAGCTGGTGCTCAGAGCTTCTGAAAAAAAAAAAAATCAAGCAACTTATGGAGGTGTCCAAAACCAGACTTCGGTGTCTAACATTAAGTACTCACTTTTGAAAAATTTGGCCTTCGCTTTTTTTGGTCTCAGATGTGATGAGTTGGCTTCAAAACAGAATTAAGTCGACAGCAGGAAACATTAAATCAGATTGATGTTCATAAAGTAACTAATTAAGTTAACGATTGCATGGAATTAAGATGCCATTCATCATACGTGCCTTAATTTGTTTTGGGAAGCCAGGCTTGTTGCCAGGCCGATCTATTTATTCAGCCTTCTGGGAGGATGAGTGGGTTGGGAGAGAGAGGTGTTTTTTGAGTTTAACATCATATCACTTCACACGGGAATTGATTAATGCTGCAGAGAGGCGCATTTAACAGCTTAATCAATAAACAAGCCAAATCATCACCATGGGAAATTGTGCTGACAAGAACGAGTCTGTCCTGAGCTAACTGACAAACCCCACTAATAGGATGTGACTGTCTCTCCCCACACACAGGTATTTTCTGAAGAAAGAAAGAAGGCGCTGGGCTTTTTCACGTCAGGCATTGACATCCAAGTTTGACGCCGCTGCAGTGATGCTGAGGTGTGAAACCTGCTTCTAACAGGCTCATGTATGACCTCTCCAGCCTCTCTACTCTGTGAAATTCGCTAAAAGGGACCACTATAAACAAAAGGAGGGCTGAAAAAGGGTGCCTCATTATTAGTCATAATGGGCGTGGAGTTCCGATTCTACTTGGATCTACCCACTGGGTCAGATTTGGCTCTCGCTTTCACTGAATAACTCTGGTAAAAGGGGTCCCACCGGTGTAAAACGGATGAGAGATAAGAAGCAGACCTACTGCATCTTTTATCTGAATTACTGTGCTATGTAAAAGATCGACGGGAGGGTTTTACTAGCTGACTTTGGAGCACATCTATTTTCTGGACTAGACTCTCAGTGGGCGTAAATTGGAGTATCTCCTTTGAAGTCAATGGACCTATGCCAATTTACACCAGCTGTGGATGTGGCCTCTGTGATTTTTAAAAACAGACATAATTACTATTACAACATAACCCCAGTAGCATTAAAACAATAATTTGAACAGGAACCCTCCAGGCACCCAGGGTCGGCTCCAGGGTTTTGGCCGCCCCAAGCAGCCAAAAAAAACCCCCCAAAAAACCCACGATCATGATCTGCGGCGGAAATTCGGTGGGAGGTCCTTCGCTCCGAGCGGGAGTGAGGGACCGTCTGCCAAATTGCCGCCGAATAGCTGGACATGCCGCCCCCCTCCGGAGTGGCTGCCCCAAGCACCTGCTTGCCAAGCTGGTGCCTGGAGCCGGCCCTACAGGCACCCACAGGTATGCTCCTTTCTGACTGTTCATTGTTCTGGAAACACATTTTCAACCCGCTTAAAAACCCCAATCAAATAAGGTTTATATGCACCCATGACCTGGGATGGGGCATAAAATGATTGTACATGCGCTCGAAGCCTGGACTTGAGTTTAGAGCTGTCTGAATAATTGATATTTTGGTTCAGTAGCTGAAACCAAAAAAATCTCCCCAAAATTTCATTGAAGGTTGACCTCAAACAATTGTTTTTGTTTGTTTTTTCCACTTTTTATCTCTTTTTTTTTAGTTTTTCTTTCCAAAATAAATCCAACTATATTTCAAAATGAAAAGTTTCATTTTAATAAAATTGAAGCAAAATGTTTTGACTTTTGTCAAAATTTTTTCCAGCCAAAACTATTTGCTAAATTGGACCCAAATTTGCTAATAGTTTCAGTCAACTCAAAACTGCACTTCAGTGAATAAACTGTCTGAAAAATTTTGCCTGGTTTCATTTGAGTTGCAGCAATTGACTCCCTATAGATGAGCACTGTAAAGGCAGCAGGCACGCTGCACCTTTTAGTTGATCTCCACAGTAAACAAGTCCGGACAGAAAAGTATCTTCCATGAGGAGTGGGAAACAAAGAGAAGTTTTTGCTTTGGCTACAGAGGAAACGTTGTTTTTCATAGATTCTCAGGCCAGAAGGGACCATTGTGATAATCTAGACTGGCCTCCTGTACAGCACAGGCCATAGAACTTCCCACAATAATTCCTAGAGCAGAGCTTTTAGAAAAATAGCCAATGTTCCTTTAAAAATGGTGATGGAGAATCTGCCATGACCCTTGGTAAATTGTTCCAATGATTAATTATTCTTACTGTTAAAAAATGACACCTTATTTCTAGTCTGAATTTGTCTAGTTTCAATTTCTAGCCATAGGTCATATTAGACCTTTCTCTGCTAGATTGAAGAGTCCATTATTAAATATTTCTTCCTCCTTATAGACTGTAATCAAGTCACCCCGTAACCTTCTCTTTGTAAAGTAAATAGATTGCTCTCAAGTCTATCACTATAAGGCATGTTTTATTCTTAGCTTGAAGCCAAAGTTAAGCCCGCTATGGACCACATGATCATCATGTTTACAAAGCTTTCTGCAGCATCCAAAACATTAGGCAACAGTCAGCAGAGAAACTCAAGTCCTGCTCTGACTTTATTTAAGCACGCGAGGTATGAGCAGCCCATTCTATTGCACTACGGAAACAGTCATGTTTAAAGCATCTCTGTGCTCCGGGAGTGTTGGTTGTCCTCTGTTGCCAAGAGGAGGTCTAGCATAGGCCTAGCTACACAAACATTCATTTATCCAAGAAATATACTTACAGTAACACATTTGGAGAAATGCCCCAAATATTAAAAAACAGCTCCTTAAACGAGATCCTTATTATCTCAGTATGGAAACAAAACGAGTGACTCGAAGGGCCCATATGAAACCAATTTCATAGCCACATATAATATGCGTGTGTGTGTGTGTGTGTGTGTAATTGATTTCAAATGCAAGTCACAATAGATTCAGTGAGGCTTCTGGCTCTCTGTCAGTCATGTATGTTCCACCGTTGTTTAGACAACAGTTTTCTATTTAGAGGTAACTGGTAACCATCCTTCTCATTCTTGTTGTTGAAAGAATTAAAACCACTATCCTATTTCAGGGAAAAGATTAATATTTGAATTGAAAAAAGAGTTTCAAATAAATTATGTGCTGTTTTAAGTGAGCTTTGTTTATTACTCTCCCAATGACTTTGGGCTGCATATTTGTTCTAATGGTCCGATACTGGTCTCTCGCCCATCTTTAAAGCATATCTGGGGAAGCGGGAGAGAAAGGAAAAAAATCCTTTCTATTAATATCTGACTGAAAAGTCAGTTTGTATTACAGTAGAAACTCAGAGTTACGGACATCAGAGTTATGAACTGACCGGTCAACCACACACCTCATTTGGAACCAGACAAAACAGTTACCTACCTTTCGTCACTGTTGTTCTTTGAGATGTGTTGCTCATTATTCATTCCAAGTAGGTGTGTGTGTGCCATGTGCACAGTAGTTGAAAGGTTTTTCCCCTAGCAGTACTCGTCGGGGCCCATTGGAGTCGTGCCTTCATGGCTGTGTATATAGGTCCCTGCCGACCCACCGCCTCTTCAGTTCCTTCTTGCCAGATGTTCCGACAGAGGGGAGGCGGGTGGATATGAGCAACACATCTTGAAGAACAACGGTTACAAAAAGGTAAGTAGCCATTTTTTCTTCTTTGAGTGCTTGCTCATGTCGATTCCAAGTAGGTGACTCCCAAACAGTTCCTAGGAGGAGTCGGAGTTCACCGAGTCGCAGACTGCAGTCATCTCTAGCCTGACGAGTAATGGCATAGTGAGACATAAAGGTGTGGATTGATGGCCATGTTGCTGTCCTGCAGATGTCTTGACTGGGCACCTGCAGCAGAAATGCTGCCGAGGAAGCCTGCGCTCTTGTGGAGTGTGCTGTTAATGCTGAGGCAGGTATTTTGCTCTGTCGTAGCACATCCTGATACAGGCCGTGATCCATAAAGAGATCCTGTGGGATGACACTGGAAGCCCTTTCAGTCGCTCAGCAATTGTGATGAAGAGTTGTGTTGATTTTCTAAACAGCTTTGTCCACTCAATGTAAAAAGCTAATGCTTGTCTGATATCCAGGGAGTGGAGCATTCGTTCCCGGTTACTAGCATGCGGCTTAGGGAAGAGCACGCGAAGAAAAGTGTCCTGAGTTGCGTGGAATTGCAAAACTATCTTTGGGAGGAAAGCCAGGTGTGGCCGCAACTGCACCTCGTCCTTATAAAAAACAGTATAAGGGGGCTCGGGTGTCAAGGCCTTAAGCTCAGACACCCTCCTGGCCGAAGTTATAGCCACTAGAAATGCCACTTTCCAGGAAAGATAGAGGAGAGAGCAGGAGAAAGGGCTCAAAAGGAGGGCCCATCAGCTTTGAGAGCACCAGGTTAAAATCTCATGGGGGGCTCGGCTGTCTTACTTGAGGGTACAGTCTATCTAGTCTTTTGAGGAAGCGGCAAACCATGGGGTTAGCAAATAGCAGAACCAGGATGGCAAACCGAGATGGCGGCCAGGTGCACCTTTCTTGATGACACTGCCAGGCCTTCCTGTTTTAGGTGCAGTAAATAGTCCAGGATGAAAGGAATCGATGACTGTAACGGCAGAGTGTCCTTTTGCAGTGACCAAGTCGAGAATCTCTTCCACTTAGCCAGATAAATTGCTCAAATGGATGGTTTCCTGCTGCCAAGGAGAACCTCCCTAACAGAGTCTGAGCATGCGAGCTCCAAGGGGTTTAGCTACAGAGTTTCCATGCTGTGAGGTGGAGAGACTCTAGATTGGGATGTTGGAGGTGGCTGTGGTCCTGTTTGAGCAAGTCCGGGACCAGGGGCAGTGTTATAGGTGTGTCGACCGACAGGTCTAGAAGCATGGTGAACCAGTGTTGACATGGCCATACTGGTGCTATCAACATCACTGATGCTCTCTCTTTTTGGACTTTCAGCAAGACCTTGTGAATGAGCAGAAAGGGCAGGAATGCATACAGCAGGTGCTCCAAGGGAGGAGAAAGGCATCTGCGAGTGAGCCAGGGCTGTGATTCAGGAAGGAACAGCACTGCTGACACTTCCTGTTGCGCCGTGTTGCGAACAGGTCTATCTGGGGAAATCCCCACCTTTGGAAAGTGTTGGTCACGACATCCGGGCGGAGGGACCACTTGTGATTGTGAAATGATCTGCTGAGATGATCGGCCAGTTCGTTCTGGGAACCTGGGAGATACGATGCCTCCAGATGTATCGAGTAGGCAATGCCGAAGTCCCACAGCTTGAGGGCTTCCTGGCACAGGGGAGAGGAGCAAGCACTACCCTATCTGTTTATATAGAACATCACTTTTGTATTGTCTGTGAATAGTGATACACAATCCTGTCTAGGGGGAGCAGGGTAGATGCAAGGGGTAGGCTGCGGCTTAAAATGTTTCCTCTGGGGGGCTGGTGTATGAAGCCTCAGGGACTTCAGTGTTGCCCGTGAGTCTTTAAGACTATGGAGCTTAGAGTCTGTTTGCTCTTAGAAAAGCCCTAAGCAGTCAAAAGGCAAGTCTTGAATTGTCTGCTGGATTCTGTGCGGGAGTCCCGACACCTGAAGCCATGAGAAGGAGCTGTTGACTATGGCTGTTGACATAGTGTGGGTTGCCGAGTCCGCCGAATCTAGGGAGGCCTGTAAGGAGGTCCTCGCAACAACCTTGCCTTCCTCGAGGACAGGAGCAAACTCTGAGCGGGAGTCCGCCGGCGGTAGCTCCTGGAATGTGGACAACATGTTGCAAAGGTTAAAACTGTAGTGGCTAAGGACTGCTTGGCGGTTGGCAACGTGAAGCTGGAGCCCCCACGGGAAAATAAACCTTCCTACTGAAGAGATCCAGCTTCTTTGCCTCCTTGGAGTCAGTCCCGGTTGTCCTTGCCTTTCCTTTCAGTTGGCAGCCGCCACCACAGAGTTCCCGGCTGAGGGTGAGTGAAAAGGTACTCATACCCTTTTGAAGGCACAAAGGACTTCCTCTCCACCCCTTTGACTGTGGGGGGGAAGAGAGGTGGGCATTTGCCACAACACTTTAGTAATGTTATGGATGGTCTTAATGAGGGGCAAAGCTACCCTCGAGGGACTTTCAGGCACCAGAGTGTTGATGGTAGGGTGGGTCTCCTCCGACACCTCTGCCTGCATGCCCAAATTCTGAGCCACCCTTCTGAGCAACTCCTGGTGGGCTGTTGTCCATGGCATCAGCGTGGTGGATGTGCCCACCACTGTCTCATTGGGGAGGATGAGGAAGATGCCTGTGGGAGCACCGGGTCTTCCTGACTCTCCAGCCTGTGGAGATCCCCCTGTGCCGACACGTCTTGCGTGGTGCTGGGAGCGGTGCCGGCTTCCAGGCCTGTGCCAGTCTTGGTGCCGGCCTCGGTGCTGTGTCCTGCTGCGGTCTCGGTGCTGGACTGTGTGCCCATCTCTTGGCCTCGTGGAGGTGATGATGATGGAGGGGCCTGTGCCTCCAATACCACCGACAAGGATCTGGACCCCAACCCTTGGGCTTGGTGATAGGCCCACCGGGTCCAGAAGGGCCACTGAGCCGGCGCCTGACACTGGGTGGCCACGGCATCATAGGCAATGTCTGCAGTGGTGCCAAGAACGGTGCCGAGAGCAGTGCTGGCTTTGCTGAGAGCCGTACGACTCTGCCTCTGCGTCCGACGAGGACTCTGACCTCGGCGACCAAGGCGGTGCGGAGCAAGATGGTGCTGGGGAGCGGTGCCGAGGGGAGGGTGAGTGGTGCCGCATCATCACTGGCTTGCCCTTAGAAGGCACGGTGCCTCTTTGTGGTGCCGGCGCTGGTGCTTGTGCCATCCCTATAAGCTGCATCAAAGGTGTCCGGCATGGAGGGAACATCTAACTCCTCCATCTGACACTCCCGCACCAGGAATTCCACGAGAACTGAACTCAATGGACCTCCCTGTGAGGCCGGAATTGATAGTGCTGGCTGAGTCAGAGCCGGAGTAGGGTGTTCTGGCGTGGGATGCACCTCCTCGCACCTCTGCTCTAGTGGGAGAGTGACCTCTGTCGTCCTTCTTCTTGTGTGGCACTGGTGAAAGGGAGCGGTGCTGGGCACTCACACCAGAGGAAGTCGGGAATGGTGCTGAGGGTCCCTGGAGCCCAAGTCCTTTCTTGGCGCCGCAGCCTCTCTTACTGAGACCGGCGCACTCCACACAAAAGGGCTGGGCTTAAAGTCTCTCTCCTTCTTAGTCCTTGGGTGGAAGCCTCTGCAGATGTTGCACTTCTCAGTCTGAAGGGCTTCCCTGAAACACTTCAAGCAGAAGTCGTGTGGGTCTCCCTTTGGTATAGGCTTCAGACAGGACCCACATGATTTGAACCCCTGAGACCAATGCATGCCCCGGTCCCCAGGAAGGAAAACGTGGGGGGAGAGTCCCCAACTAAAACTTATCTTAACAAAGTATGAACTACTGAAAACTAACTAATACTATGTTTTTAACTATTTACATATACAACAAGAGAAAGTCCACTAGGTCAGTGTTTCCCAAACTTGGGAAGCCGCTTGTGTAGGGAAAGCTCCTGGCGGGCCGGGCCGGTTTGTTTACCTGCCGCGTCTGCAGGTCCGGCCGATTGCGGCTCCCACTGGCCGCGGTTCGCCGCTCCAGGCCAATGGGAGCTGCTGGAAGTGGCGGCCAGTACGTCCCTCGGCCCGCGCCGCTTCCAGCAGCTCCCATTGGCCTGGTGCGGCGAACCGCGGCCAGTGGGAGCCGCGATCGGCTGGATCTGCGGACACGGCAGGTAAACAAACCGGCCCAGCCCGCCAGGGGCTTTCCCTACACAAGTGGTGTCCCAAGTTTGGGAAACACTGACCTAGGTGATGGTTTGCTGTAGCAAGAGAAGAGAGCTGCTCCAAGGACCGTCACTGGTGGTAAGAAGGAACTGAAGAGGTGGCAGCTCGGCAGGGACCTATATACACCGCCATGAAGACATGGCTCCAGGGAGCTCCACAGTTGACCCGATGAATACCGCTTGGGGAAAATCCTTCCAATGACTGTGCACACGGCGCGCACACATCTACTTGGAATGGACATGAGCGAGTACTCGAAGAAGTAGTAGACAATCAGGCACCAGCAGAGCCAACAACAACAACAAAAGCAAATACAGTACAGTACTGTGTTTAAATGTAAACTACTAAAAAAAAAGGGGGGGAGTTTTTTAAAAAAAAGATTTGATAAGGTAAGGAAACTGTTTCTGTGCTTGTTTCATTTAAATTAAGATGGTTAAAAGCCGTATTTTTCTTCTGCATAGTCAAGTTTCAAAGCTGTATTAAGTCACTGTTCAGTTGTAAACTTTTGAAAGCACCACCATAATGTTTTGTTCAGAGTTACCAACATTTCAGAGTTCTGAACAACTTCCATTCCCCAGGGGTTTGGAACTCTGAGGATCTATTGTATAATGAATAGAGCTTATGGAGAAGTTTCCTAGGAATACAACCTTTTTGTTGTTATTTTATTGGATATTTGCGGGGAGGCGGCTGGTTTTTTTGTTTCAGTTAAAAAAAAAAAAGAAGACACACAGCAATGCTCAAGTTTTCAAAACTGACAGCACCAGAATCTACTGCTGTGAGCCTCAACCAAGGAAAACCTTGGAATAGTCAGAACTAGCCACAAAAGGCACAGGAATCTTACACGACGTTTTTACAAACCTGAGCTCATGCAAATTCATATTTTATATGGTGCCCTGAGGGCAGACAGTTCTTCAGTAATATACAGGCTACTTTGTAAGAGGTTTGGTTTCAGGGTGGAAAGTCTGGATCTAAGCCAAACTGTGAAGCTGACATTCTTAATGTTGAAGAAGTCACCATGGAAATTTGACTTTTAAAAAGCGCTAATGGAAAATATAGGCCCAAGTCTTTTGTACAGGTTTAGCTTTACATGCACAAACCATGAGTTTCATGAATACATTAGGGAATTGCAGGAATCCCCAAATGTGCCCTTTTGAATACTGAGGAATAATCTCAGTTCAGCTTTGCCACTGGCCTGCTGTGTGACCCATGCAAGTCACTCCACACCTCTTCCCTAAAATGGGAATAACGACACTTCCCTTCCTTTGTAAAGCATTTTGAGAGCTGCATGGGAAAAGCAATGTGAAGAGGGAAGGGTTAATATTCTTATACCTTTTTGTGAAAAGTTCATGGTAGCTCTGAGCTTTTCAAACAGGACAATGAAAAAGAAAACTAGAGCAGCGCAAAGCAGATTAAAAAGGGGCCCTACAAATTTAGGTGAGGAAAAGCAGAGAGCCGTTTGATTTTTAGCAGCGTCTAAAGAAGGGTTGGGGCGGGCAGACCCTGGCAAGAAAGTCACAGAGAAAGGAAACAGTGCCTAGAAAAATCAAAGTGGACAGAAAATAGAAGTTAGAGGAGCTGTGCATACTTCACAATATGCTGTGCTTTTATAGTGTCTTCTATCCCAGAATTGCAAAGCCCTTTGCAAACATTCATGTATTAACATCCACGGGAGGCAGGGGTATTATTATCCCCGTTTTATAGAGGGAGAAACTAAGTCAGAGAGAGATTACATGACTTGCCCAAAGTTACACACTGAGCCAGTGACAGCGCTGGGAAAAGCTTCCTAATCTCTTGACCCAAGAGGTCTCTTGACTCACATTGCTTCAGTGTTTATAAAATAACATCCTGTGTAAATAGAAAGACTATGTTGAACCAGAGCAAAGAAATTTAACAGTTCTCAATCTATTCAATATATAATTCAAGATGATTTGTGTGTGTAAATCAATATACAGTGCCAAATTTGCACAGGTCATGTGTTTGTACATACACAAAATGTGCATCTTTTATTATCTGTGTGAGCAAAAGGTCATTTAAACAGAGAAACATACACTGGGTGAGTCAACTAGGAGTCAACAACGTCCTTTTACATGTGCAAATGGTTATGTGCACAAAACACAGAGGCCCTAGGAAAACTGGGTCTGTACCAGTGTCTATGTCTCATTATGTAATGTACATCACAGTATGACGCTTTTATGGAGATTGCAAGCTGACACGAAAGAGACCTTAAGTGAGCTGTAAGCGTTGCCCCTGTAACCCTGCAAAAGAAATCAGGGGGAGAAGCAATAGATTTTCCTTAAAACCCTGGGGAGGAAGCAAATAGTTTAAGTTGAACTTTGAGCTTGGATATAAACCCTTTATGTTGCATCACTTAAGAAACATAAACAAAGGATATAAAGTTACCATCAAGTGCAGTGGTATTTTAGTTGGTCCTTTGGCAGACATTTTCTCCCATAGACCCCTTCGCACGTACCGGACAGTAGTGCCTGCGATCTGAAACTCACCAGGAAGCTCAATTTTCCAGTCGCTGTTAATGGATCTCTTACTGGAATCTTTTAAAGCTGGAAAGAATCAAACACAATGGAAGGAAATGAAAGCAATTCCATAATTAAAAGATAGACCCACAGTGATTCAGCATCAGCGCACTTCAACAGCAAGATGCAGAAGCCTTGTACCAGATGGGAGTTTAAAGGAAAAATAAAAGTATTTAGTTTTAGCTGAGGAGTTACAAAGTAGCTAAACTGTACACATTCTGCAGTTCAGTGTAGGAAGGCCTCTCTAATTACATTAAATTGCTATTAGGTAACATTAATGTCATGTAAACTGGAAATGCTGAAGTTTTGCTACCTTAATTGTTCAGATCTGATTTCTAAAGAATCAAAGTCCTCTGGATTCTGAATCGAGACATTTTCTCTGTCACTCCACTGCCAGGAAATTAAAGGGCGGGGGGAAGAGGGGGAGAAGCAGTGCTGTGCGGCACCCGTTTACAAATGAAACGGAAGGAAGAATGATCACACGGTGTCCTTGTAAAGATACTACTAGTACCGGGCTAGATGGCCCAACTCTAACTTACACTGGGGGACTCCTGCATCCAGTCATCCCACTGCAATCAGGAGTAATAGAATGAGTTCTCACCAACATGAGCAATGCTTGTACAATGTATTTGCTACCTGATGCATATCAGGAGAACATACATATTAAAAGCATATCCTCACAAAAGTTTATGTCCAAAATTTCTCTTCTGTAAAAGCAACTAGGATTACTAGGAAATTTTCTATTCACTTTCAATGAAACGAGCTTTCATTTGGGTTTAAATGTAACCTTGGAGTATTGGAGCATTGTGCTAGTGCACAAGAGCCAGAATGCTAAAGTGACTAGATTCTGACTAGGAAAAGAATGGAACTTACTAGCCCATTTTTCTCGTTCAAGCTGAGTGAAGTTCAAACAGTAAACAGAGAGGATAATTAGTGAACAGTCAATCAGATGCATATAATTACTTCAATAATAATCGAATATGTTATTAGTAATACAAGTTACATTTTAGATGTGCAGCATCATTACATTTATTTATATATGTATGTGTATATAAATAAACTGTAATGTGCTTTACATTTAAAATATATGTATGTAAACTTTAAAATAGCATTAGTAATGAAACTGTTCTAGAAAGCAATCTTCTGTCATTTGGGATTTTGGAAATTAATGTTTCCTCCACTCAAAGCAACTACATCATTATAAAGGTTACATTCAAGTCTAAGCACTCATTTTCTAACCTTTGAAAGAGTATTGATGCCGGTAGATTAGATAGATCTAGACACCCGGATACCAAAGCAGCAAGCACAATATAAGAACTTGATAGAACAGAATAGCTATTTGATCCCCTTTGATTGTCTGAGGCTTGCAAACCAGCCATAAACTAATCTCATGCTTTCCTTTCTCTCCTTGAAGCTTGCAGACTTGCTGTGTTACACTTTCAAAGCTATTAAAATTGGCAGCTGTAGAGTGAAAAAGAATCAAAACACTGCTGGCTTTAAACAGACTCCTGGTTTATGAGACAAGACTTGTACATTATTATCTAGGCTGCCCATCTTGCACCTGATTGAAGTCTGACAGTTTAGCAGTTGGGTCCAAGAAATTCTTGCTGAAATCAGTAAATAGTGAAATATATTCAGAGCTCCAACCATTTCAGAGCACTCATCTTTCATTTAACTCTCACCTTTCCTTCTAAGTGCAGCAACACAATTTTTGCCTAGTATTTTTTAAGTTTTCCTAAATAATTTCCTAAACCTTTCTTGGGTAAAAAGGAAACAAAAACTCTGCGTTGGATATGAGCTCCAGAAACATATTTGAAGATTAGCAAGCATCAAAGAATATATATATTTTTAGTTTATGTGGGCTTCCATAATGAAGATGTTGGATGGATTCTTTAACCCAACTCTTAGAGCCGAATCATAAAGGAGGGGTCAAGGTGTGTCAGGAACAGGAGGAGATGGAGTGGACTGTGTTATGCCCAATCCTCAGCCAGGTGTGTGTCCCCTATGGGACCATTCCAGCTAGCACAATTTAGAGTTGCCTGTAGGCTGCTCTAAATTATTTCAGAGGCCATTTTGGTCCTGGCAGACCCAGCATCAGGGAAACAGAAAAGTAGCTTCCAGCCATTTCCTCCATTCCATCTACAACAAGCTTATGTTCAGCATCTAGCCGGATGTCCTGTCTGCTCTCAGGCCTGCAACGTAGGGAGCTAAGGCAAATGATGCCTTGGCAACTCTTGGTCTTGGTGGAAGCAGGTCAAGCTGTAAAGGTGCAGAAAGAGCAGGTGATAAAAAAACCCTTTTCAAAAATCTTTGTGAGGTGCGCATGTGTGCGAATGCTGTGCAGGGCTAGACCTTTGACAGTCCTGTGAGGGCTAAATTTCCACCTGCCTGAGTGTGCCTATATGCCTTTTGAACACAAGCATCCTTTTGGATGGACAGAAAAGTGCTGTTTTAGCCAGAACCTAAAGCCCTGTAGGTTTACTAGGTGAAATCTCTCACTGAGCTCTAGTATTGTGCCCAGACTGATGTATATACTCTCATGTCTGGGCACAATACACCAGAGCTGGATACAGGGACACAGTTTATTAATTTGGGGCCTGATCTAAAGCCCATCCAAGTCCTTCCCTTGACATTGATGGGATTAGTATCAGGCCCTTGTACGGGTTAACCACAAATCAACAGGGCCTCCATCAGTCAACAAATACCCCACAGCTCTGAGGCTATGCCTATGCCGCACACTAAGTCTGGGTCTGTGGGACCCGGTGTTTCCAAGCCTATGCTTGAGCCTCCATGTTGCATGGTAGACCTGGGACCTGGGTCTCAGAGCCGTGCTAACGCATCCATACTGCACCATGCAGATCTTCTGACTCGGGTCTGCAGCCTGACCTGTGTCCACACTGCCGAATGACAGGGCCTGGACCCGAGTCTCAGAAGGTATATCTACACAGGGATAAAAGACCCAAGGCTGGCCTGGTTCAGCCCTCAGGCTCATTGGGGTAAGAACTCTGGGGATGAAAAATTGCTGAGTAGATGTTTGGGTTTGGGCTGGAGCTTGCGCTCTGGGACCCTGCAACAAGGGAGGGTCCCAGAGTTTGGGTCGAGCCCGAACGTCTACACAGCAATTTTTAGTCCTGCAGACCAAGCCCAGTGAGCCTGAGTCAGTTGACTCCGGCCAACCACAGCTGTGCCATGGGTCTTTTATCCCCATGTAGACGTGCCCAGAGAGACTCAGGCTCCGATCCCTAGCCCCCAGCAGGGTCCTAGGGCCTGGGTGCTTGCTGACCTATGTCAGACTGATTTGTGTGTGGATGGAGAGGGGGCTTGGGCTCAAACCGGAGTAAGAGTCCAGGCTCAGCGTGCAATGTACACATACCCTAAGGGTCCAAACCTGTTTCCCTTTCATATCCCACTGAAATTAATGGAAGGGTTGTGTGCATCAGGACAGCACCAGTGAAGAAAACTCCTCCATAAAATAACCCAGTTGTAAAAGCAAGACAGACCCTCGTGCAGGAAGTCAGTCATTTAAAACTACTATTAAGAGGCAAAGGTATTTGGAATTTCATCTATTTCCTTCCCGAAAAGGCTACTGTATGTACAAATGCTACTTCAACACTCCAGCTACTGAAAGACGATTCCGTCCGCGGGGATGGTGAACAACTGCAGCTTTTCAAATTAATTTTTGTGACTTCCAGATTCTTCAGATTACTGGGGAGGGAATGTTATTCCAAGGACTTTGGGATGAAAGCAAACGTACTGAGAGGTAGAGGAGCAAGCTGGCAAAGCCTGATTTTATGGGAAGAAAATTCCAGGCCACAATCTCTGTGGAGAGTCAAGTGCCACGTATCCAAACCGTTCTGCCCATCCAGTTACTGGGTATTGAGCAGAGTGGCCTGCGGGTGTTTTTCATCTACTGCAGTGTTTCCCAAACTTGGGATGCCGCTTGTGTAGGGAAAGCCCTGGCGGGCCAGGCCGGTTTGTTTACCTGCCCCGTCCGCAGGTCCGGCCGATCGCAGCTCCAGGCCAATGGGAGCTGCTGGAAGCGGCGCGGGCCAAGGGACATACTGGCCACTGCTTCCAGCAGCTCCCATTGGCCTGCAGCGGCGAACCGCGGCCAGTGGGAGCCGCGATCGGCCGGACCTGTGGTCGGGGCAGGTAAACAAACCAGCCCGGCCTGCCAGGGCTTTCCCTATACAAGCGGCGTCCCAAGTTTGGGAAACACTGATCCACTGGATAGTTTTCTAATTTCAAGGTTAAGTGTGTCTCCTGGCCAGACTGTTCTTTAATAACATTTTTCTTAACCATTAATGATTGAGTCCCAGTTTATTAACTTTCTGTCAGAATTATGACCCTTGCTTCTAATTAACTAAATGAGCAGGGGTGTGACCCAAACCCCATTTGAATTAATGGAAAGGCGCCTAACTTGCTTGCTTGGATTTCGGATCAGGCCCCACCAACTAGCAAGCTCTGCATGCCTTTGGTACACTCCATGTTGTTCTTTAATATACTTAGAAGGTCAGGACATGAACCTCCCCGTCAACGGCAAGACACCTCTGACTTGCTTTTATAGGGGGGAAAGGGGGGGGCGCATTAATCTAGTGTGAGTCATGTTTGTAATGACAAGAGACCATTGCCTATAGACCTGCCCTTGCCTCTGGCTGCTCAGTAGTCAGGCAACATTTGACGTCCATAATGCGGCTATTACTAAGTGGTGTGTTTCAAGCAACTAGAGGCCAGATTGCCCCCCCACACACACACAGGAGGGGCTGAGCAGGAGGAAATTTCTGTGAGGTTCTCCTTCATGAGGATTCTTACCAAAGTGTTCTGACAGGGCACCGAGTTTACTCCCCTGGTGGAACTGGCAAGAGGTCTGACCTCATGGATCCAGAGAGCTGGAGAAGGTTGAAAGAGACCCAGGAAGAGGGCTGGTGCGTCAACACTCTGCTGCAGACTGAAACTGGCATAAACAATGGCTCTGAGCAGCACTGAACATGACCAGCTCAGGGATAATACCGTATCCGATATCTATTGGAATATGGCTACTTACTGAGATACTCAGACAAGCATGCCTACTCTTGTGAAAAGGTCCATGAGAGCTTTAATGAGCAGAAAGGCAGCACGCTGCGCTCCCTAGGACTAGGAATCCATTCTGATTCAGAGGGAAGATCGCCCCTTGCTGAACACCAGCACTCCATGTTTAATCTCTGGGGTCTTCCATCTGGGGAATGGTCATGTCTTACTTGAGGGAGTCTTAGGGTTGGCAAGCTTTGATCCCCGCTTCCTCAGCATCCAAGCAGAACGAGCACTAAGGAACAGCAACAACATTTAGCTCTTACCGCATGGAGTATTTTGCAAGCAGGGATCTCAAAACATTTTGCAAAGGAGGGAAAGTATCTTTATTTCCATTTTGCAGACAGGAACACTGAGTCACAGAGAGGTGAAGAGGTGTGTACAGGATCATCCAGCGGCTCAGAGCTGTGAACAGAACCAAGGGGGTAGATTCTCTTCTCTACCAAGACCTGCTTGACAGTGTTGGCAGGTCGAGCTCAATCAACCAGTGAGCTGGGAGGAGCCACCATTCAGATCCTGCTGGGCAGGACTTCCTGCAGAACCCAGTTTCATGGGGTCCTCAAGGGGAAACCCAACCTAAGCAACCAGTGGCGATGCGGATGAGTCGGTGGCTCAGAACTCCCAGGTTCCAGTCCAGCAGCGTCTAACAATTTCCTGCGTTTAGGGGAATTCTCAACTTGCAGTTGTGGCCAGATTGCAGCTGAAAGGGTCCAGAAAAAGGGCAGTGAATCTAACCCATTGTCTCCTGACTCCCAGTTCAGTGCACTATCCATGGAATCACGCTGCCTCTAAGTATCAAGTCAATTATTCACAAGATCCTCCAGCATCTTCCCATTGCACCAGAAATGTCTCACCAATCACCAAACCAAGTCTCTTCACCTGACCTGAATCCCAACTCTTGTCTGTATAAGATTGTGATCGCTGGGGGAGAGGGAAGATGTCTACAGGAATGGTTAACTGTAAGTAGATAGGTCAGACTACCACTGGGATGTGGTTTCACTCAGGAGGTAGCAGGCATTTGCCTTGTCTCATGCTTAGCTTTGTGGCTCAACATCGTACAGTAGAGGATTAAAACAAAACCAAAAAGCCCTTAACGTCTCTTTTCCTTTCAGGCTGGAAGACAGGAACTGACTAATCAACCTAATCCTAAACCTGGCATCCAGTCAGATCTTTATTTCCACTTGCAGTTCCTCCAACTCACTTCCGAGCTCATGGACGCAAGCTGCCGAGGCGTTTCCTGTTCAAGGTGGTTCTTTAGCATGAAAGCCAACCGAGCGAGCCAGCCAGCCAGCGTGGGCTGAACGTAGGTGGAGGGAAATGATTCCGGAACTGCTCCCAGCAAATGGAATAATGATTCCAAATTAAGCAGGGTTCCAAAGTGCTGCACCCAGCCCTGAGTGGAAACAAGGCTGATTGGACTAAACTTTATGAGTGAAACTAACACAGGGAATCTTTCCAAAGTTAGACCCTTTGTTATAATGACTGCAGAGTCCTTGTGCCTTATTAAAGCTACAGTGCCTGGAATTTGATTCCCCAATTATTGTCTTGTATATCTTGTTGGAGACTCGCTGTTGCTATCCTTGGGCTTAGATTAACAAGGCACTGCATATTTCTTCCTCTCTGATCACGGACATTGGAAACAGACAGCTTTGGAAGACACAATAAGATCCTCCTGGCTACTGAACATGAGCTACAGAGCTGAAAAAATATTGGGAAACTTCAGTGTAGCAAGAGCATCATCATGCACTGCAGCTGGGAAAAAACTCTCTTGGCCCTTTATTTAAAGGCACAGACATTTTAACCACTCTGCAAAACTGGACTGCAAGTATTGTGGGAAGATCCCGGTCTCAAGGTGTCTCAGCACTCCTGCTCCAAGTGCGGTAGGCCAGAGATGTGCAAAAATAGAAAATATATAGGGAAGAGCTGTTTGGACCTTTATGAATCTCAAAACTGGATTGGTTCAAGTTTTGGAGGAAGATCTCTGGGAAGGAACCAGTCTCATTTTATCTGAACTGTATTTCTTACCTTCAGATAAGGTAGATGCATGCAGGGGCAAAATGTGCTCTCAGTCATAGCCAAACCTGTTGGTGTAGCACTCGTTGAGGTTACATCTGTGCAAGTGAGCAGGGTTACAGCATTGTAACTGAGGACCGACTTTAGCCCTAAATATTCAGTGCAAGCTTCTCAGATCTAGAACTCCAGCTGATAAAACTAAAACCCGCTGATAAACACTCTATATGAATCCCATGGAAACAAACAAACAAGACGGGCTTCCAAAAGCAGAATATTTGCAAAGCTCGAGGAAACACTGGCTCTTATTGTTCCACCAGTGGCTTGATATGTCAAACATCTTATGTGTAGGCGTAATCTTCTTCCAGAAAACTGGCTGCCGCATTAGCAGAAATAACAGCAACAGTGACACATGCTTCCTACAAAGGACTGGTGCCACAAATGCGGTTTTATCATACAAGGCGCAGCACACCTCAGAGTTGAATGGCAGGGGCTGTTTTTTTCTTAATTGCATTTTAGCTTTATTCATCACGTGGTATGTACTCAAGAAGACAGACAGGGCAGATGGGATGACAGCCAGGGAGAAGCTCGCTTGCTGAATGTGCCTTGCCAATTCTGGTGTCATCCCAAAACACAGGAAAATAGCAGAACTAGTGCAAAACTCCTAAGACACAATCATCCTGCGAAAGCTTTCTGCAGCATCCTGTATCCTGAGATTTGCAACTAATTGGAATCTAAGAAAAAGAGTTATGATGAAGGAGCGCATGGGAGTCAGGAGACCTGGGTTCTATTTGCAGCTCTGACACTGACTCACTTTTTGGCCGCGGCAAGAGTCACATCACCTCTGTGTGCCTCAGTTCCACCATCTGTAAAAAAGAGGGGGTCAAATGCTCCTTCTCCTATGTGGAGTTTACTGCCATTCTCTATTATTTGTTCTGGTAGCACCCACCACCGGAGAGGGCACAGTTCCTGCGCCGAAGAAGACTGGAAGAGACGGAACAGGCGGCTGGGACAACATCTAAGTAAGGTGGTAACACACTGAGCGGTCGGAGTGAGAACCACATAACCATTAATCCCAGTTTGCCCCAAATGGGAATACTCTGGTGAGGAAAGACTGCAGGACATGGCCCTAATAGAAGCACTCCGTTTTTGTGCCGAGGGGTGCCAGATAAACTGATGGGCAAACAGACAGAAAATAAAGGATTCAGGGGGCGTAAATGCTTATCGATAGCAACAAAAATCTGGAGGCAAACCTGCTCGGAATTTTAAATCACAAAGGTTCAAACAAACATCAGAGACGACTTCGATTGTTCTCTTCTCCTGCCTTAACGGGACATGGAATTGTGGCACAGTATAGAACAGTTAAAAGCTTAGCTCAGCTTGTTACCTGGCTTGCAACAGTGTTTCTATGTGGCCATGCATCTATCTACAGGTTTGGATGAGAGGAAGGATGGGCCGGTGATTAGGGTGCTAGCCAGGGAATTTGGATTAAATTCCCTACTCTGCCACTTCGTCTTTCTGTTCCTCAGTTCTCCGTCTGTGCAATGGGGATTGCAACACTTCCTTACCTCACAGGGATGTTCTGAGGATAAATTCATTAAAGTTGGTGATACAAGGATGATACTATGAGGATGGGGCCATGCATGTACCATTGTAGATGTAACGATAGTGTACCTACCTATAGCTAGCTATAATTTACAAGGACGCTACACAGCCATAACTGTAGGGGTTAATCATTTTATAATAAATTTGCTGACCCTGTAATAGACCAAACTACAATATCTGGGGCTCCCCCAGGGCCACATCCTCCTTTCCCTTCCACAGGTGCAATGCCACTGACTTCAGCGGGACGGCAGGGGTTTAAACGAGGGGAGGACTAAGCCCAGTATTTCAGTTGGCTGCCTCACAGAAATTCAGAGTAAATAACATAAGCACTGGATCGATGGCTGCAGCCAGCCCACCTCAGGCTGTGAGCTCATTACAGGCTAAGCAGGGCTGGGTCTTGGATGTAAAGCAAAATGACAACCTAGTACTGCAGGAAGTGGCCCGGGCAGCATGGTAAGTGTGTTGGGGGAAGTCAGCTGCATTGTCCTGCCTCACTCCTAGTTTGAACTGGGTGCTATGTTCTTCCTACCCAAATGGCGGCTGTTTCATCTGAACACCACATTCTTCCTTACTCCTCCCCCTAAACTGTTGCACAGTGTTGTTGTGTGCTATTAGACAGCTCCTCTGTTCCACCCCAGAGCAAAGTGCATGTCAGGGACTCGTCTACGCATGTAAAAATGCTCTGGGATTCCTTCGGGAGTGAACAGCACCCTACTGCTGTCCGATATTAACACGCTGAGCAAACCGCCACAGAAAGGGTGAGACATCGCAATAAGAAAGAAACGTTAGCAGCCAATTCCTGCAAACGATGAACCTGTGGCCTAACTACTCCTATTGATCATTTAGACAAAAGCATACACTGAGTTTAGAATCAAAGCATTTTTCTTTTTTACCCAGAAAACTGTGGGCAGGTTTATCCTCCACCACTCGGATCCGTCGAGCACCCGCAGGGATCACAGCTGCTTCAATATAACCTAGGGCAACAAAAAGTCACATGGATGAGAGTCTCCCACGGCCAGCCAGAGGCATTCTGTAATTTAGTATCATCCCCCAAAAAATCAACTCCGCTCCAGCTTTTGTAATGGTGGGAAACACTTGAAAGGTAGAAGCTGTTTTGGCAGCCAGGTTTCAATGCGGTGACTTGCGTAGCAAGGGCGAATCATTACAGCTTGAGGAGAGGGGGAAATGTGTGTACACATCCTTAATTGCAACTCTTCTGGCTTGTGGTTGGTTCTATTAAATCTGTTCCCGTGCATCATGTGTGGCATCTACCGGAATACGTTAGGATCCTACTGGAAGCTGAAGCAAAGGTGTGCTTGCCAGTAGTTACAATGCACATCATAGGAATAGAAGTGTCAGTGCTTCGAAATTAACACATCTGTGTTAGCGGTTATGAAAACGCTTTCTTTGGGATATAACCTGCATTATCATTCATATTTTTAAGGAAAAGAATGAGCTATTTGGGAGACTGCTAAAACTAAAACATTGCAGGAGTCAATGATGAAAACTGGTATAAATCTATTTGCTTTCACTGGCATGTCAGTCCCTATGAAACAGTCCTATATAATTTAATAGACTACCATCTCCTTCCTTTAGAACTTTTAAACCAAGCTGCAGAATTCTACAACCAGGATTTAATTCTACAGGATAGTTAAAAAAACATAAATCTGTAGGACTGATCTCCTTCAAATGATACTTGTAAGTTGCATGTGGTTTATTTATTGCTTTTAAAACCCCCTCAAAAATGTTATGGTTCAATTCAGAAATGGACAAAAACCAAAACCTTAAGACAGGGGCACTCTTGACCTTTGGAGTCATTCGTGTGTGGGTTCTGCTCCAAACTTCGAGGCTCAGCCCTAGCTTTAGTCTAAGTCAGGGGTTGGCAACGTTCGGCACGCTGCTCGCCAGGGTAAGCACCCTGGCGGGCCGGGCCAGTTTTATTTACCTGCTGACGCGGCAGGTTCGGCCGATCGCAGCCCCCAGTGGCCGCGGTTGGCTGTCCCAGGCTAATGGGGGTGGCGAGAAGTGGCGCGGGCGAGCGATGTGCTGGCCGCGGCTTCTCGCCGCCCCCATTGGCCCAGGACGGCGGACTGCAGCCAGTGGGGGCCGCGATCGGCCGAACCTGCCGCGTCAGCAGGTAAATAAAACTGTCCCGGCCCACCAGGGTGCTTACCCCGGCGAGCCGAACGTTGCCGACCCCTGGTCTAAGTGATAGGCAAAAAGCAAACTACCTACTAATACCTGTGTCAAATATGAAGCAATGAGACTATCTTGGAAACCATCGTGACTAGGATTTGATTCTTTTTAATTGGCCAGACAGTTTATTTTTCAGTGTGTAACTTGGTTCCTCCCCCTTCCCACCTTTTCTTTTAAAACACTAATAGTTTATTCTGTATGCTTTACCTTCCCTTTTTTGTTATACGTGCTAAGTGATATGCCCCTATAAAAATAGGCCGAAGCTGGAGAATCACTAGTGTAAGAGTAGTGTTTGGGACTATTCCTTTAGAATTCAGCAGTACTTTGGTTTTTTAAGGGTAAATGCAGCTGAACTGCCGTGGTTCTGCTTTGTACTGGACTGAGAGCAAGGGAGAGAGAGTGACACACTGCAGAACAAAGGGCCTCTCTCTGTTGAGGCTGCATGGACTGTGGAGGGTGTAGCCTGGGATGCGGTCTTGATGTGGCTAGTGAATCCATCATTATATAGATCCCACACACCTAACGCCTGCCTGAAAGCCTTTCACTTATGGGTTCACACAGGGGCCTCAGCCCATGGTCTTAGCCTACCACAGTCGTGTCAATGACGCAGCTGCATAGCCACCAGATTAATGGGACACATGGATTCCTTCCCACTCCCAACCCTTTTTAGATCACCTGTACAAAGCATTCCCACTGGGGTGTTGGTGTTGGGTTGGGAGATGATTTGGCCAATGACAACCATCTCTCTCCTTAGCCTCTCATCTTTTTAAGGTAGCCCCTATTGTTCTGGTACATTACACTAATTTGTATTGCCATTTTACCACCTCTCCTCGCTCCCCTCAGCTCAGGTCGTTTTCCTTTTGCCCCCCACTCAGGAGCATCATCTCTCTTGTTTTCTTCTCCCCTGCTCAGGTTACTTCCAAAAGCTAGTCAATCATCCTTTGCAGGGAGAATCAAAATAAAGGGAAAACAGGATTCTGAACAAAGAACCTCCCCTCATGTCAGGCTGATGAATTCCCCATTCTGCTAATTACAAAGCATGCTCCATCAGTAATACTCACTACTTCAGGGTTTGGCTTTTATGGCAATTGTGAAATCTATAAAAATCAAAGAAAACAGATGTTGGACATTAGCCTGGATCCTACTGGGAGTTGGTTTTTTGTTGGTTGAGATAAATTACATTAAGAGCAGCACATTCTAAAATGCCAAACATCCCTTGTTGCACCCCATGCATCTGCATTCAAACCCAACCAACTATTACGATCAGACACGAACATACAGCAGAGTGATTAATGACAATATGTCACTGTAAATGGACCCTAGAAACACACCTGGCCACCATGTTAGGAAGCCACTTTGGAACATGCCCAAGTATCACGTATTTGTTGATGTATTTACTGTGGAGGATGATAATTATGTTTTAAATCAAAGGCTCAGAACTACCTTCTGCCATGACCAGATCCAAAAAACCACTGACGTTAATGGAAAGGCTCTCACTGATTTCACTGGGCTTCAGAGCGGACCCCTGAGGCAGTGGTAGCCTGGCCTGCGTCCTGCTGTTTTTGCAGTGTGAGAGGCATGGCGTTACTCTTGAGGTTCTGCTAGTGCCACAAATATGCTCTCATTTCACCACTGCGGTGCGAGAAAATACCGTGTGTAAATGCTGCCTTGTACATTACTTTTGAAATGTTAAATAGTGGAGTTTAAGATATTAACAGGGTATTAGTTCTGGAGACTATTTAGTTTGGTCTGATACCAGATTTTTCGCCTCATGTAATTTCTAATCCTGATTGATGGCACCAGGGGTTGTATTCACAGCTCCTGAATAAAAACAACAAAAACACACCTTACTGTACTTGCTCTCTGAGATTGGGTGACACAGAACCAACTATTAACATTTTGTTTTCTTTAGGGAACCAAGTAGTGCCGGTCTAGGCTTGTGTAGTTTTGAAATGTTCTTTCAGGGGACAGAGTAGGTTCCTTGGGCATGTCCCATAGAAAGCATCTGTAGCTCTTAGCCAGCATACGGTGTAAATCAGTGGTCAAAATCCTACTGCAAATGCATTAAATACACCCTACATGCAAACTCACCATAAATATAAACTCAGATTGCTCCCAGCCGGGCCTTAGAGCTAGTGACATGCTGTTGCTGCAGGGATTATAATCCCAATATTGGAGAATGTTGCCCCATAGTTTTCGAGGCATGTTTTCTATCACAAATGGTAAACCGCAGATTCCCAGAAAGATTATCAAGCATTAGATATTAAGCCAATGTTGGTCCAGAGTCAAAAGCCCGTCAAAGATCTGTTAGGTAACTTGGGGGTAACTGTTTGCAATGCTGGGGTCTGCACGGTCGAGTTAAAATTCTGTTTAGGTGAGGAGCTGCTTAAAGACTGATGAGATCTGGCAACAATCAGGCAGTGGTTCTAGTTATTTTAAGATAAAGGTTGGAAAGTATAACTGGGGAATTTCATTATTTCGTCATTTCTAGAGCTGTATGTCCTGTACTCCCCCTTGGGAACAGCTATTTTGGCATGCAACAATCTTTCTGGATAATCTGCGTTACATCAGTGTCCCAGGAACGTAAGGCTGTGATTGAGGGGAGTCCTAGATACATGTTCTATGGTGAACTTGTATTAGGAGAGATACCAGAACGAAGAGGCGGCTTTGTCATTAAGCAGATTAATACATGTATGGTGGCTACTGTAGCTTCACTTAAACACTGGAGAGATTTGCAAGAGGAAAGCAGGCTCAAACAGGAGAACCCACTGTTAGGCAGGGTTATTAGTCCCAGAGAGGAGAGAGGTTAGCACGAATTTCAACGTGGAACTGAATTACTACAAAACTGGTTTGGATGTTACTGGAAGACGAACTCTCGGGTAGAGGAGATGTTACCCCATGGCTGCAAGTGCTGATCTCTATGCAATGTACCTTTGTATCTTCCTACTAGGGGTGTATCACAGTATGGGTAGAACAAAACCCACACTGCTGCACGATCCCAACTTTTGGATTATGTTCTGCTGCAAGGTCCCAAGTTGAGAGCTGTAAAGACTGGACTCCTCTAGTTATCTGCTGAACATGTACCGCACAGACATCCCCACTGTCCTGGGGTGGCAAGGGCAGTCTCCATAGCTCTTTCAGTCCTTGCTCCCATTGCCAAGAGTGCCAATCAGTACCTACTGGGGGTGCTTTGGAAACGTATCCATTAGACGCTGCACTGAGACTTAAGAGCTCGTTTTTTGAGCAGTCAGAAGATGCTCATGACTTGCCCTCACTATCGGTCGGGGCTGAATTCCATCTGTTGGCCTACAGGTGACAACCTCCGCACCCTCATTACTGATCTTCTCTGTATTCCACTGTCCCTCTAGCTAGATTTTGTACGGAATGTAATTCTTGTTGTTGATCAGAAAATAAAAGACAATTGACTAGTTTATCTTCTTGTGTGCATGAGAATCCTGGTGATTACCAATTGCAGGTACCTACCCACCACTGTTTACTTCCAGCCATGGGGTAGCTAGCCTGGAGGAAAATCATTTCATCGTGAAGCCATGGACAGATTTCAAAGCCTCCTGATATTGCTATTGAGTGTCAATTTGGTGGTAATGATTCCTATAAAGGACAGCCGACTGGTAAGTCACCCACTGCCCTGCGTTTCTGTCTGCCTTTCATCACCTGCCCATTTATCCTATTAACAGAATTTTCTTGCATGTGCTGAGAGAAGAACATTCCCAGGCTTAAAGCACCATCTCTCAATTTCCTTTTTATTTTAAATGCACTACTGTCAAGGTTACAATTCTGCATAAAGCGTTTGATTTCTTCACCATATTAAAAACAGAAACTGCTCATGAAGAAAAGTTATTGTTATAGCAATTTGCCTAGTTCATTTAATTATTTACTGCCATCTGGAGTACGGACTTAAAACGTAAGCCAAACAACTGCAGCTTCTCTTTTGGGTCACAAGACAGAGGGCATCCGTTCAAATCTTCCCATGGCCAGGGAAGAGCAATATAGATGCACACATGAAAAAATGACTTATGTGGCAGGTCTCTAAGCGTTATCTGTATGGCATTGGAGTCTGGATGGGAATCTTACAAGGAGGAAGGGAAGGGCCAGACCACTAGCCGGTGTAAATCAGTATAGCTCCATTGGCTCCCAGTCTACATTACTGAGGATCTGGCGTAAGTGCAGAACATGATTCTGAACACAATTTGGGGATGATGTCAGAAGGTCAGAGATGAATTTTAAAACAAAGTTTGTGGGGTTTTTTTTGGGGGGGGGGGGATTTAGTTCCCAGAAAACAGAAGGACCAACAGGCATAGTACTGAGACAGGTACCAAGTGTGCAGAACCTCTGAAAACTTGGTGGCACTACAGAGATGGGCTGGAAGAGAAGAAACAGGGCAGGACTTGATAATGGGCTGACAAACATGGTCTTCTGGTGGCTAGGCAGCTCCTTTCAAAGGCCAAGGACCCACGTGCTGTCTCTCCAATTCAGGCTAGTCATGCTGAAAGTAGAAGGCTTTAAAGGGTATCCATGGCTTTTTATACGATGCAGTCTCCCCACCCAATCCAACCAGGAGGAGGAGGACAGAAAACCAACACCCAACAACAGCTACCCAATGACACCACACACAGCATTCAGGCATCTTACACGAGAAACACTTGGGAACAGCCTTTGCCTTTGCCATCACACACGTGGAAACCTTCTTACAATGACTATTGGTTACTGAGAAACAGAAAGGAGTTGGCATGGGTTTAGTCCAGTTAATAGAGCTCGACAGCATGTCTGCAATCACAGGACATACAGGGACCGATCCTGCAGTCAGTGGAGTCCCACGTGCACAGCAGCTGCAGGATCTGGCCCAAACGTTGTAGGTGCAATTCTCAAACTGATACTTCTTAACAACCAACGTCTTGACATTTCACAGCTATTCTCTTCTGAAATCATAAATCGACACACTTAACACAGGGGCTTTGGGCTTGACCCTAATCAAAGCAAGTCAATGGGAGATCTGCCCCTCTCTTCGGGAATGATTTCACTATCCAGGCCCTGATTCTGCTATCGGGACTCATGCTGCTTAGTCACATTAGGCTTCAAATTTAGGCTTTGTAAAATCTTGGATTTTAAACATCATTAAAACGCTGATTTTTTAAGAAAATCCATAGATATTTTCTTAAACAAATACATGTTTCCTTGTGGTGTTTGCAACCTGAACACTTTGTGCCAGTGCATGAGACACAGAACGTGAAACTGACTAAGGTCCTGGTCCCGCAAAACACTTCTGCACATGAAAAGTCCCACTGAACACCACAGATTAACTCACAGGGCATAACATGTAAGCGGAATCGGGGTCTGGACCCATAAGTGAAACCAACATGTCTAATTTCACTGTCTATGCTGAGAGAAGTGTAAAAGCAGAGAGAGAATAAATAGCAAAACTATTTCGGGTTATTTTTCACACAGTGTTTTAATCTACTATTTTTCAGAAAAAAAACTGCAGCTAGTCTTTGTGTCAGGACATAGTATAAATAAGGATTTTTCCAGCCTTTATACAACTATGCAAGATGGGCAAATGAAGTATTTTGAATGGTGAAGCAACGTTTTAGATAGGATCGATGTGTCTCTCTCTCTCATCTGGCTCCAGATATTCAGTAAAGAATGAGGGTGCAATAAAGGCTTGTACATTATAATATTAACGCTCAACATACCGTCTGGGTACGGTCGCATCTGCCCTGTCTCTAGAGATGGGGGAACCCCTGCTGTACTCATCTGGTTGACAATCAGCAGAGAAGGTTCAGTCCCTACAGATCTGCCATGGGGAAAAGTCACTGAATGTATTGAGAGCAGCCCACCTAACTGAAAACAGGCGTATACCACTTTTAAATTCTGGCAGGGACCCAGAAGGTTGTCATCTATCTGGGTCAAGTCTTTTTGTTGCATGATGTTTCATGGTGATTTTGATCCGTAAATAACAAAGATAGGTTTCCCTTCAAAAACATCTACGAGATACACTTATTTCCAGCTAGCACTGCTACTACAGAAATGGCGAATGTTTTTCCCAACTAAAACAACCAGGGCGCAATTCCCATTTCCTGCAGGAGACATTAGAGAAGCAGTGAAACTGTAAACGAGGCATACATTTGTTGATATTCAGATCGGGAACTGCTGTAGAAGATGGAGCAGTGGTTTCACCACTGGCATCAGCTATAGATTTAGCCTTGGTCTACACTGGGGGGGAGGGGAGGGGGAAATCGATCTAAGTTATGCAACTTCAGCTACGTGAATAACGTAGCTGAAGTCGACGTACTTAGATCGACTTACTGTGGTATCTTCACCGCGATGAGTCGACTGCTGCCGCTCCCTTGTCGACTCTGCCTGAGCCTCTCGCCGTGATGGAGTACAGGAGTTGACGGGAGAGCGCTCGGGGGTCGATTTATCGCGTCTAGACTAGACGCAATAAATCGATCCCCGCCGGATCAATCGCTGCCCGCCGATCCGGTGGGTAGTGAAGACATCCCTTAGCAATGTAACATACATTTCCAACACAGACATAGGAGGTATGGCACAATTATACCACCAATGCTGTTCCTTTTTAACTGTAGAAGTTGCGTGCAATATTTTGTGACATGCTCTGAGAGCCCTATTCTCAAAGCACAAGTGCATGCCAAAAAAGTTAACCAAGGCAAATCTTTTCCTTAGTCTTGCACAGCCAAGATACAAACTTCTCACTACCAACAGCTAGAAGCTAAACGGAACACAACAGTCAGAGCAGTAAAAACTGCAAGCCGGAAATCATATGACAGATCGGCCTGACAATGGAAGTGCACAAATGAACTCCAGAAAGTATTACTGAAGTTTGCCAATTCCACCTGCACCTCAGAGGTGGTGGTAGATCTTAGCTACCTTCACAGATAAAGTAGGGGAAGGAGGTAGTAGAAATTAGAAAAGAGAATCAGAGACCAGCTTTGAAGTCCTGATTTAGCAACGCAGTAGAGCACACACTTAACTTTAATAATGAATTCAATGGAACTCAAGCATGTGCTCCAACGACATCTTTAACTGCTTTGCTCAACTGAGTCCCAAAACAGCACATGTTGAATGTGCTTTGCTTTTGCTTCCCTACATGCGGAGATGGCAACATTCATTTAAATATCGGTCGTTTTGCCTAAATACTTCCTCCCTCCTGCAGTGGATCCTAAGTCTAAATTTCCCCCGCACTTTGCTTGACCAGGATGAACGGCAACAGGTCTCTCCTAAGTGTGGAACAGTGACTAAGGAAGAAGGGTGAATTCACACACAGTGGGCGTGCAAAACCAGAGGGGACAGCTTGAGCTTGACCGAAAACAGTCTTATTCCGATGCTTCTCTGTTGCTGGTGTGAAGTCAGTATAAATACTCCGAGAGTAGGGTCCCCTGGTTTAGCTGAAGCGGAGATATCCTTAGCATTACATGAATCATCCGGGACGTACACAGGAGCTCTCAGTCTAAATGCCGAAATCAGCTGTCCCTCCCACAGGAGGAGACATTATGATTATCATGATTTTTTCTCTCTGATTTCACATCAAAAGTACCTGTAACATTCAACAGGAACTGCACAGCGTGACTTCTTTGAGCTCAGTAAGGAGGCAATGGCCAATCTTGGCAAACAGGAAGAGGCTGCAGATGGAATTCCACTGTTGAACTAGTTCTTTAATAAAACTGGAACGTGGTTAAGGAAACTGAACGGCAAAAGGTGTTATACAGCGCCAACAGGCCTGACCCTGTGAAGCCCTGAGCATCTTCAACTCCCCTTCTCAAGAGGGACTCATCACCTCTCAGGCAGGGCTGGCTCTGGCTTTTTTGCCGCCCCAGGCAAAAAAGCCTCCCGCTGCCCTCCCCTTCCCCCCCCGCGGGGAGCACAGCAGGGGAGGGCACAGAGTTGGCTGCGGGCCTGCTCTCCCCGACCGGCTGGCGCGCCGGGGGGAGGGCAGCGAGCCCGCCGCAGCTCCGCTAATCCCGGCGGCCAGAGCACCGGGGGAGGGCGGCGAGCCCAGTCACGGCCCCGCTCTCAGGCTGGAGCGCCGTGCCGCCCCCCTCCAGGTGCCGCCCCAAGCACATGCTTGGTGGGCTGGTGCCCGGAGCCGGCCCTGCTCTCAGGATTGGACCCTTGTAGGAACTCTTATAGCTTAAACACTTATTCTGAAAAAACTGAGCGATAAGATTAGGCATCGTTAATAACTAAAGAATTGACCATCTTATTCTTGTACAGCTATTCACTGATTCAGTCTCAAACATTTTCGCAGATTTCTTCTGGGCAACAAACTGGGTCAGAAATACTAGCGTCAATTAGAGTAATTCCACTGTGAACACTGTAGCTACTCTCACCCCTAACTTACATCAGTGTCAGCGAGAGCCGAATCTCATGGACAGCCATAACGCTCCCTGTGTATCAACCTCTAAAAATATTCATTTCAAATCTTTTTTTAAATGTACAATGGCTGTTTGATCAGGCGCCACATTAAAAGTAGGCGAGTCACACAAAGGACAAGAGTTGTCGCTAGCTCTCTAACTCCTAGATGCTAAGCAGTTCAGACGAAGGCAGAGCGCTTTTGCAGAATGCGACTCACCCATCCCCTTGGTGTGGTTGAAGTCTCCTTTCACCACTTTACAGGTTTTGCCATCTCCATTGCAGATTCCACAACGATCCTCTTTGGCAGCTGAGCCAATGATCCCATCGCAGCCGATTTTCTAATGACAACAACCAGAGGCCCTCGTTATTTCATTTGCAAGGCTAAAATGTCTCTAAACTGGGCTGAGCCCCGGATAACATTAGATTGAAAAACTGAACAGGAAAAGAATGTTGTGAGTCAGGAGAGCATTCAGTCAGTACGGCATTGGATTGGTTAGTCAGCAAAACACACTCGTTCAATAGCAAATGCACAAACCATGTTATAAAAAGCTTCACTGTTCTAAGCAGCATCATAAAACCCTCGCTATCCAAAGCACATTGGTGATTTGCACTAACGTGTTTAAATATTAACAGATTACAAGGATACTCTGTATTTTATAGCAGCTTCCATGTGAGGTTCTCAAATAACTTTACAAATATTAATTAACCTTCGTAATATCCTTGTGAAACAAGTATATTCCAGGAGTCCCATTTTGGAAATGGGAAAAGAAAGGCATTGAGAGGTTCCGTGACTTGCCCAGATTCACACTGGAAGCTTAAGGCAGAGATAGGAACAGAATCCAGGTATCCTGAGTTCCAGTTTTATGCCTTAACCCAGCGTTTCCCAAACTTGGGATGCCGCTTGTGTAGGGAAAGCCCCTGGCAGGCCGGGCCAGTTTGTTTACCTGCCGCGTCTGCAGGTCCGGCCGATCGCGGCTCCCACTGGCCACGGTTCGTTGCTCCAGGCCAATGGGAGCTGCTGGAAGTGGTGGCCAGTACGTCCCTCGGCCCGCACCGCTTCCAGCAGCTCCTATTGGCCTCGAGCGGCGAACGCGGCCAGTGGGAGCTGCGATCGGCCGGACCTGCGGACATAGCAAGTAAACAAACCGGCCCAGCCCACCAGGGGCTTTCCCTACACAAGCGGCATCTCAAGTTTGGGAAACGCTGCCTTAACCACAAGTTCCTCCAAGATTATGCTTGAGGTCCTGATCTATTGCTCACGGAAGCCAATGGGCATTGTATCAGGACCGCGCCGAGGACACCAACATTCTGTACTGAAGACTCAGCATCTATTACATTTTCACTATTTGAACTGAATGGCTCAGGATGCTAGCGCACAGGTCCACATTTTCAGCAGGTCCCATTAACTGAACACCAGAAACCCACATTTATGTTATCAAGAATTTAGGGTCACAATAAATGTATCCAGAATTTAGGTTCACTGATCTGTAAGTGCAAACTGCTATATGCATGCACAGATGTGACATTTTGCCAATGCTCCCACGGTATTCAGTTTTGACTTTTTTTGCACTTAAATGATCCCAAAAATATTTAAGTATTTAACCCAATGCTTCAGTTGAAAAGGCATTTGGATTGTAGTGATAGTCACGATTTTACATACATGCCTAAAGCAGTGACCACTAAAAATCTTTACCATTTCACCCCATAAGCAAACACTAGGAGATTGTGTGTTCTCCCTAATCCTTGCTCTCATGGTGGAACCCTGACGAAGGAGCCCTGACTTTGCGGCTTCAGACCTCATGCCAGGAGGCACACTCCTTGACGCTGAGGTCTTGGGCGGGGGAGGGGGGGGGGGAGGACTCCCCAGCCTGAGTCCAACAGGGGCCTCAGTGCTTTCTCCATGAGGTGCTTCTTAACCTGGAGTTCTGGCACCTCGCAGGTCTGGTTTGGAACCGAGTGACAGATACTGCACGTAGTGGAGGTATGAGCTTCTCCAAGGCAGAAAAGACAGTGCTAGTGGTTGTTGCTGACTGAGAAGGAATGGGGGCAAGAGAGAATTTCTGAAGCCTGGTAATCCTGGGCATAATCTAAATCAGGGGTCGGCAACCTTTGGCACGTGGCCCATCAGGGTAATCTGCTGGTGGGCCGTGAGACATTTTGTTTACGTTGACTGTCTGAAGGTATGGCCCCTCACAGCTCCCAGTGGCCGCGGTTCGCCATTCCCGGTTTGCCGTTCCTGGCCAATGGGAGCTGTGGGAAGCTGTTGCTTGCGTGGACCTGATAATGATAGATAGCACAACAGCCTTGACTGATACACTCGGCAGGAAGGCACATATTTTCAGCTGCATTTGAACAACCACAAGCAACTGGATGGATAAAGGAAATGTGGCAAGCACTTCAACCAACTTTATTGCGAGTGTTATGAGACCAATCCACAGGGCTGTAGAGGAGGATCAACAACGCAGGGATGCAAAGGACCAGATCTCTAGATCTACAATGGGGTCCTTCATAAACCTTAAACCACGAGGACGATGTAGGACAGCCAAGTAAAGATAAGGAGGGGGACGGCTATGTGCTTTTCATGTTTTTAAGGCAAATTTCCACACAGGGATGCTACCTAATTAATGCCCCATAAGTATGAGTCAGGCCATGTAGGATCGTGAAATAAATATAGAATGCGCCTGGATACGTCAATGTATTTCATATAGTAAGTACATAATGATAGTAATATAGACATGCTGATTCTAGCTCAGCTGACCAAATTACATAGAAGAATCATAAAAAATTAGGGTTGGAAGAGACCTCAAGAAGTCATCTAGTCCAACCCCCGCTCAAAGCAGGAACACCACCAACTAAATAATCCCAGCCAAGCAAGGCCTTAAAAACCTCTAAGGAAGGAGTTTCCACCACCTCCCTAGGGAACCCATTCCAGTGATTCACCGCCCTCCTAGTGAAATAGTTTTTCCTAATCTCCAACCTAGACCTCCCGCACTGCAACTTGAGACCATTGCTCCTTGTTCTGTCATCTGCCACCACGGAGAACAGCCGAGCTCCATCCTCTTTGGAACCCCCCTTCAGGTAGTTGAAGGCTGCTATCAAATCCCCCCTCACTCTTCTCTACATGCAGAACATGAGAAATTCTTTTAGTGGAGAGCTGATGAGGTACTTTGTTTTTCAGAATAATCAATTATACCCGGACCCAGAACCTTTCTGATGAGAGTTTACGATGTGAATTACATCACGTACAAGTACTGCCATGTCAAGGAAAGGATGAAATCTTAGAGTAGCCAGGCTCTCACTATGTCAGAGACATGTTTGGAGTAGGGATGTACCTGGATTTCTGTGAGTTTAACCAATCACTTCAAAGGGAGCAGAGTTAGGCCAACGCTGACCGCTTAGGAAAATCCCACCTCTGGAGTACAGTCAACAAACTATCAGATGGGACCCAACCCACCTCTAATCTAATGGGCACATTTTTATGGCTCGAGTTGCCCTGCAAATCAGAAAACACGGGACACACACGGTTAGGTGTTACCCTGCAGTATAAGGCATATGTGATGCGCATGTTAATGACAACATCCATTAGAGACACACTCAAGATCTCCCGAAAAACAAAGGTGCAACAACAGCTTCATCACGGCCACGGACAAAAAGCGTGAGGAGCGGCTCTACTGGAAGCAAATCGTGTTTCTTGGGCAACAGGCAAACCATTTCCCACACACTGACTACCTCATTTTGCTGTGATTTCAGACACCTCTTGATTTGTATGCTCCACAGGTCTGATAGCACAGAGGGTGGGAGTGGGCGTGTCCAACACATCATAAAGTGCAAAGCTGATAAAGTAATTTTATGGGTTTCTGTCTTTCACTCATGCAGAAAAGAGGAATGTGTCAAACAGCATTGCTTCCCACCAGGCTCCTGCTGGAGGATTTAACGAACGAACGGCTCCCTCCTTCACCAGAGCAACATACAAGCGTCGTCCTGTAGCACGTGGAGACTACACTCGCAGCCCCCAAACCTCTTGCAGCTTTGAAAAGCGTCTGCCATCTCAACGATACAAACATTCTCTGCTACACCTGGGAATCACAAACCACTTGGGATTTGGTCTTGTAAACTGTTGCTTAAAAAGCAGAATTTTTTAAAAAAAGCATAAAGCATTTTTTGGCTTCAGAATGAAAATTTCTGCATTCTCATTACTTTATAAGAGAAAAAAAACATAGAAGCACTTTCTTCATCTGTATGAATATTATAGGCCTTGCTGTTTGCTTTTCCTTCCCCATGCTTGCAAACTGCTTCCAAAATAAAAGAGGACTGAATCTTTTTTATTGTGAAATGGCTTATGTTAAGAATTTAGAGTGTACTGCTAAAAGAGGCAAAAGTCACACTGAGTCTTGATGGGATTTCTGCTCCTAAATCATTTCGATGCTTTTGAAAAAATCCACCCTTATCGCTGCATTTAAAAACAAAATAAAAGAAGCAAAAACAGAACCAATGTCACTATAAATGGGAACGAAGAATCTCCCAAAAGTGTTTGCAGAAGTGGGCTCTTAATTGGCAGCATGTATCTTAAGCTTTGACAGAAGCTATGGAGCACTCTAGGGTTGGAGGATACTGCTGGTTCATTTCATTGTGGCTGGATACTCTATGATCCCACCAATCTGAGAGAGAAATAAAAAGGAAAGGAAGTAACTTTGGCATGTTTTTACTCTGTATGCAATGCACAAGATGGTCCCCGCTGGAGAAGAGCGTACTCAAGCACCTGGATGTCTTCTGTATTTCTTGGGGAGGACAAAAATGGATGGTAATGCTGGTGTAAATACCATCGGCTCATCTGGAAGACCTCATGGCTGACTTCTCCAGTATCAGCCCTGCTCTTGAAGCCCTCGGGATTCTTGCCCGTGGGGATTTCATTGTGCACGCTGACATCAGCGCAGTACAGGACTTCCTTGAAGTGATAGACTCTGGACTTTGCCCAGTGGTTCTGGCTCCTGCCCAAATTGGTTGTTGAAAGCCAGAGGTGTGGCTGTGGTACTGTTATTATCACTTTGTACAGGGAATATGATGGAGGCCCCCTATAAAAAAAAGTGCCTTGACATGGGAGCGGTTGCCAGCTGATTTTAAAATGGGGTTTAAAACCCTATGGGATGGGCACCTGGCTATATTAGGCCCCTTGACGAGACTCCTGGTGGATGTTGTGCTTTGACACCACCCATGTTTAGGAGTAATCCATCACTCCTTATGCCTTTGCTGAGTGAGCCATATAGCATGGAACTCATTCTCTTTGAGCAGGCATCTTGGTCCACTCCTCCCTCCCCTTTTTAAATAATTAAACATCGGAAAATATACTTGATGGGGGGGTATTTTCAGTTTCAATCGTTGGCCCTTACATAGGAACCTTCCCCTCTCCTTTTTAGTGATACCATAGCATTTGGATTCCTAAGCACGGGGTCTGGTTTGCATATTATTGGGGTATTGTTTTAACAATGATTTTATTTGTATTTTGAATGGCTGTACAAGAGCCTCGGAGTGTGTGTGTTTTGCTATATAAATACAATTATTATTGTTCTGTACACCCAACCCAGTGTCAGACCTGACATTGTATGTTCACGGAATTGTAATGCTTCCCAGATGCGGAGCTAAACGAGCTGTCTCAATGGACCAACTATAAATATTGATGCAACATGTGCCAGTCTGCAAATTAATCATGTACGGAACATTCTGGTTATACCAGACTCATGTGCATTGCCAACTTTTCTCCGTAATATCCAGTGTCCATTTATAGTTCAAGGGATGGGACACATGAAACGGGAATGTACACAGGTGAGGAGGTGATGTCAGACTGGAAGTTAAGAGAAGTCTCGTTTCTTTACTGAAGACACAGCAGCAGGCAGGGTAGTGGGTTATGGGCTTCGGCTGCGCTCCGTGAATGGAAGCTACCCGAGGACGCTACTCCGATAGCTCGTTTGAACATTACTGTCTGCTCCGTTTCTCTTCCATTGGGGTTTTACAATAAATGGGGGTGCTATAAACAAGAGTAGAAATCAACAAAAAAAACCCTCTGTCTGTGGGGAAAGTAAACGTTGCTCCAGCCAGCACCATCGGCAGCATTTTCTGGACCTTCAAAGTTTGCTTCAATCATGGAGCTGCCCTCGGGGTAGGGTAGGTGGGCAATGCCCATCCTGTTCTGAATTAGATACACTGACCTTTACCCATTGACTGCATCTTTGTGCGTCTGTATCACCTACCCACTTCGCGGTCCCCCAGCCTACAATTATTTATTCACTAGAGTTTCTCCCCAGAATGGGATTCAATGTGATCCTCACTTCTTCTGGATGAAGTGCATCTGAATGCGAGATGGCCGCTTTGCAGGATAAGCCTAGCTCCAAAGATTATAAAGCAAAGAGGAAAGCCTCCAAGGGAGGTGCCATGTTGTCAGTCACTTGCCCCATGTGCTCTTTCTGAGCTAACCTCAGTCATCTATTTCCCAATTCAGTAAATGGCAGTGGGACTGATGGAAAAATAGTCGGTAGCGGAACACAGCAAATCTACAGCAGACTCAAAAGTGGTAGGTCTTTAAAAGCTTAGTTAGACACTACAAATACTTATTCCTTGTCTCTATTCTATGTTCACCAAGAGCACCAGTGTGTTTGTTTTCTAGTCTTCAGATTACATTATCACAGAGCCCTGGCCTGTGTGAGGCAAGTCACAGAACAGTCCCAAATAAAGCATGCTAGACTTTGTGTGCACTCTGTAAGATTAACTGAAGGACAGGCATAAACGTAGCTGCACAGTGTAAAATTACTTGTGATGGAACATTTGGGAGCAATGTTTGAAATGCAAGAACACAAGTCCTGCATGGAAAATAAGCACGAGGATGCAAACAGTTAATTGCATGAGCAAAAATATGCAGAATGCAAAAAAAACGGGTACTGATGTGCACAAAGTGTTTCCCATCACCAGTTTGTGCAGGCAATGAGCTATTTTGCATGTGCCCTTTGTGCCCAAATGAACCTATTTTGCATGTGCAATTTAGAACCCTATTTTTGAAAATTTCTCCATTTCTGGGGAATTAGCACTGGCCCTTAACACATTACGACAACAATCATTTGAAAGAAGTCCTTCTAAGACAGATTTGCTGCCCCATAGGCAGCAGTGTATTATCAACGAGTAAACTGCAGATTTGCTAGCAAGCAAGAGAATCCATGATATGGCAACAACTTTACAAGAAGGCTGTGGAAAAGCCCGAACATCCTCACATCATAAATTGTTAAATCGCAGAAAAGGCTGCTCTTGATCTGTCGCCATATTCCACTGTATGGGATTTGGTTTTCAAAAGGGTCTTATAAAACATCTTGAAGTACAATATCCAGTCCCCATCAGAAAGCTTTTCCTCCTTATTGTCAGCTTCAGTCTTGTGATAGCTTACTAAGCACGGAGTACGTGCTTTGAGAGAGGCCAAAGCTAAATGCATGTGCTCCACAACTGAGCTGCTAGATTATTTCTGATCTCTTCTCTTTGGCACACTTGTGTAACAGCTGAGGGCTTTCCTACTATTGCGTCTGCCATCGGTACTATGCTAACACCAGCAGGACCAAGGTAGCAAGCAACTGAAATGCTTCAGAAATGGCAGAGCTGCCATTATTGTATTTCCTGCAAGGATACACAGAGCAGAGAGTTCAGACAGGACCAAAATCTTATGAATTTTACAATTCATGGAATCTTCATGATAGATTTGTTGTTGCTTTAAAAAAAAACAGTAATGACAGGAAAGCGATCTGAGATTCGGGTTACACTCTCATCTCCAACACAGCCTGAAGTATGACAGTGAAAGTCAGCTAATTAGAGCGCTAGGTACCACCTGCAAGGTTTGCAGTTTTACACTGACTTTATTCACGATTACAGGCACCTGAGACTGTTGCTGATCTCCAGAAAGGTACAGATTTGCAGCAGCCAAGAACACAAGGACAATAAGGAACTCCATTTAATAGCAGGTTAAATGCATTTTCCAGCAGAAAATGGCAAATCCGTGCATACACACTGAACAACGTCTGTAGTCTGCTAAAGAGACATTGCTAGCAAATGCATTCATCAGTGCTATAAAACATTTCTAGACAGTCATTGTTTTATACTGCTCGCTTCGGTTTTAAGACCAACTCTTGAGGTCACTACTAAGTTTTTAGTTAGCCCTAAGCCAGGCAATCTCACAAGAAGTTTTTCCAAGGCTTTCATTTTGGTGAAACTGACCAAGAAAAACGCTCCTTTTCCATTATTCAGATCTGAATCCAATCAACTTGCCTCTATCAAAGGAAGCTGGAAGCCAACTGCATTCATAAAATGTAAATGAAAACAGAATTTTAGGCTTTCACTCCTAAGGGGGGTGTGATGAAGTGGGAATGTTCTTAATGTTTTCGCTGAATGCTGTGTGAGTGCCTCAGTTTCCCCTACGCATTTCTCTAGCTTCTAGAGGTGTGGGATTGTTGCAGAGCACTAGGGGGCCAGTGTGATCCTGTCTGCACAGAGAATGGCCGACACCCTGTTTCCAGGCAACTAATGGCCTGGGCCCCTCCTCTGCAAAGGTGCCAGCTAAAGGTGTTGAAGTACAAAGAGATCAGGTGACCTCCTGGCTCAGGAAAGAGACAAAGGGAGAGGAGGGGCTGGAGAGTTTTCAGTTTAGAGCTGGCTGGGAAAATGGAGGGGAGGCCAGACAGACCTCCTGGCCTCCCCTGACCCCCCAAGATGAACCTGACCGAGGGGGTCCTGTTGTCTGTACCTGCAAGACCTGCCTTGAACTGTGTTCCTGTCGTCTAAATAAACCTTCTGTTCTACTGGCTGGCTGAGAGTCATGGTAAATCGCAGGAAGCCGAGGGTGCTGGGCCTTGTCTCCCCCAAACTCCGTGACAGGGTGCTGGGATACTTTGAGGTTTATTGGATGTGTTGTGGTTCTCCCTCCCTGTCTTAAAAACTCCTCCATAGCGAGCAACTTTGCTGACTCTATCTGAATTCATTTTGCAGCCAGAAAAGACGAGATTTGTTTAGGAGAGTTTACCGTTGAAGGAAACAAGGAAAGGGGCTGTTTAGAAGAACAGTCCAGGAATTCCAACAGACAATGGTTCCCGCAAATGTGCACATTACACTGGCAATGTGCCATCCCTGCCATCTATAGCCTCTAACTACAGAGGCATTACACGGCATGAAAAATACATCTCTGCAGCACCTGCATTCCATTTCATCACTTACTATCCTCACCAGGTCCCCTGTAACGCCTGCTTCGAGGCTTTGTACACCCGTATGTGACCAGTAAATTAATACACACCCTAAACTGTTCTGTCAGGCAGCTAGTTAGCTGAGTATCTCCTCTAAGTGGGATGTGCTGTCATGTTCAGCAATTCATTACACTAAGCTACTCAAACAGAAGACCAGTACAAAGGAGTTCATGCGGCTTTAAAGCCTTCCCGGGTTGCATCCATCATTATGCATTTTCTCTGAGCCAGATGCAAACGGACTGAATGTTCTGCAGCTGTCATCACCTCTCCGCACAGTTTAAGACAGCTGCCCCCGAGCTGAAGTGTAATTCACTTTTCATGATGTATCTCCAAAAGACTGTGCGCATAAAGAATTTCATTGGGAGGGGAGCAGGCTTCTACTCCCGGAAAGAAGGAAACGTGACACTTGATTTAGCATTCACAGCTGATTTTGAGCAGCCTTAAGTATGACACTGGCTAGGCCAGTGCAATGGTCATTGGTGTGCATCTGGGAGGTGCACAGCTGGCCTTGCTAGAAAAGGTTATTAATGGCATTTCTTTGGAGGTGGTTGGAAAGGGAAGAAAATCCGTAATAGGGATGTACCATGAACCTGCCTATGTCAAGGGCACCACATGGTAACATGTATAGAGAAAATAAACCCCCGTGCCTGGTTCCCTAGCAAGGCGCTGTTACTGATTCCTCCTCTGAGCAAAAGAGAAGGGCTGGGTTAAATATGTCCCTCTCAGGGCCGTTTGGCAGAGAGAGGCAGGAAACTTCCCTGCATGTGCTACCCACATGGCAAGGTCGAAACGTGGCAGTGAGAGGAGAAGCCACCAGGCGGTTATCCCATTTCTGCACAGGGAGCAGAGAACGGTTGAACAAGGGAGCGCAGTCAGGGGAGCTGCTCCTCCTGTGAATGACCTGGTGCTGTGCCCCTTAACCACTACGTCTTAGGAAATACATGACCGAGCTTAGAACTGGTGCTGAGGTTACGGTGCCAGATCTTCAGCTGGCACAAATCAGCATAGCTCCGCTGAAGTCAAGGCAGGTGTAGGCTAAACATCAGGAGAGATGTCCCAGCAGATGTATCAGATTGAGGAAAAGGTGCCAGCCCCATCACTTGGCACATTTAAAACTAGACCAGATAAACCAGCGAATGAGGTGAAGGGAAAATCCAGCGTTGGCTGGGGACGGACTGGATGACTCAACAGGTCTTTTGCCAATCTAATTTCTGGGGCAATGTCAGGAATCAGGGCCTGCAGCAGAGCTGTTTTCCGGGCAGTCTCATCAGTACATCTGGTCTGCAGCAGCTGCCTGATTAGCCACACAATGTGACTGGTTGCTGAGGCCAGCAGGCCAGCTCTTAAGCCAGCAACAGCGGCAGCTCGCTGGCTTCTCAACACTCACACCCCCACTGTGCCTGCTTTACCTTGTTCCTGTTGCTCCTGCCTTGCACCCAGCCTTGCCTCTTTCCTGTCCCTCCCTCGAGCCCCTCCTTGCCTGAGACCATGTTTGGTCAAGCTCCTGACCTCCAGTTTTGACCCCCAGCTGCGGCTCCTGACTACTGAGTCCAGCTCGACCCCCTGGCTCTGGTATCCAGTCCGTCCTCCGGTTTTGAACCCTGGCTCTGGGGACTGACTCCGGCCACTAGGCCTGCTGCCCGCTCCAGCCACGAGGCTAGACCACCCTCATCCCAGTTACTTGACAGTAGAATCCCAAATGCACTGTCAAGCCCACGTATGGGCCAAACAGAGAAGAACCACAGAGTTTCTGCCACGATGGAGGGTCCACACGGAAGGACTCTGTGACCCATGGACACTGCAGAGGAGACATTGTGGTGGGTATTTAATTACGGCTAGATTCTGGCTGGTACGCAGTAGTATGCAGTATCTGCATCGCTCCCAGCTGCTTTCTTCGTCTTCAGAATATCAGAATCCTAGAATATCAGGGTTGGAAGGGACCTCAGGAGGTCATCTAGTCCAACCCCCTGCTCAAAGCAGGACCAATTCCCAACTAAATCATCCCAGCCAGGGCTTTGTCAAGCCTGACCTTAAAAACCTCTAAGGAAGGAGATTCCACCACCTCCCTAGATAACCCATTCCAGAGCTTCACCACCCTCCTAGTGAAAAAGTTTTTCCTAATATCAGTTTTTCATATAAGAAAACCCACCACTCAACTCCTAGCTGTTATTGGTGTGAGAAAATGTGAATTGAGTGTAACCAATGCAATGAAAACCACCTGCAAATAGCCTGAAACAACAGCTCCAAAAGGTGGGACTAGCCCCATTCCTTTCAGTGGGTCCTAAGTCAAATGTCCAATGAAGAAACTTTCAAAGCCTACATTGTTACCAATTTGACGGCTCATCAAAGCAGGTAAGACAGGAAGCAAAGGATCACACTATGAAGAGCTACATAATCTGCTCCGAGTGACAGCTCGTTTTGGTGCTGAAGTGAGTGGGCTCGAGACACACTACTGCTCACTGCCTAACTCGCTAAGAGGAAGTCAAGTCCGAAGAGCCCAGCAGAGCATGAATGATCATATTTTGAACCTACTGAAAGTGGCATCTCACGTTGGTGCCTCAAGTGGGTGGAGCTTATTTTCTGGGCAGAGTTTGGAAGAGTACCACTACCCTTCCCACACCCTATTTCAATTCCTGATACCCCACACGAGGCAGGGGTGGGGATGGGCATGCTAAGGGCATGGCCAGTGAATTTCAAGCATAGCCAAATTGCACTGGATGGGAGAAGTGGGCTTTTCCACTATTCCCATCCACAGCCTGGAGTAGCCAGGCACAAGCTGGCCATGTGGGTCAGCAGCCCCCAAAGCATAGGATGGGGCTGAGGATAGCTTCTCTCAGCCCTTCTGCACTCAGCAGTTTCCTTGCACTGAAGCATGCTGAGCTGAGCTGAGCTGGGCCGTGCTCCAGCCCAGTGCCTCTGGGTCAATGCCTGCAATTTTCTGAGGCTTTATAAACAATTTGCTTTGTAAGCCCATCTTGGTATTTGTGGACGTGCTGAAAAGGGTTGTGACGTCAATAACATAAGACACATACAACAGGATAGTGGCCATTTCAATCCCGCGTGTGGCATTTCCAGTTCCTCCAACAAGCAGCCAAAACGCAGGAGTTAAACAGACCAGATGACCCACTAGCTGTCCCTTCAAACCCAACCAAGCTGTTGACTAGACGGGATGGGATCACATCCTAAAGCATCTCCAGCTGTTCAGTGACATGGTCTTATATCTCAGGAATTTACCACAGCTCTTCAAACAACACACACGATTAGGAAACCCTTGCAGTTGCTTTTGCGAAACAGAACCACATCGTTATTTCACAGGCGGGCTCAGAGCCACCCTCAGTGACGCTGGCTGATCATAAACCACCGACCCAGCTCACCGCAGCCCAGGACAATAGATAGACTTGGAAAATAAACAATAGAAAGTTACTCCACCTGGCACTTGCCGTGCACGCAGAGGTCAGTCTCATAAGGCCCACATGGAGTACCATCGAGAACCCTGTCTGCCACCAACGCAGGGGACTCCTTCCCCAGAGGAGAGCAGAAGAGTTCACACGGCTTATCTGAAAAAATACACAAGATCGGCAACTTCATTCAGGAGCAACAGCAGCATTTAGACAGAGCACCAGAATGTCCGATGGAACAAGATGCATGAATCTAGTAAGTACGTAACACAGACTCTATACAACTACGCTGACAAGTACAGATTTATCGATAACGCTAAGCGGGCTCAGATTCTAACGGTCTCCGCTTTAAGGCTGCTTGACCCATTGTTTCCATTCAAGCCCATCATTCTACCTCGCCAAGACGCACTGTTTATCTGAAGATGCAGAAAGGGTTAAAAAGCGAGAGGTATGGGAGACTTGAATCATCGGTGATACTTGTCATTTTAGATCCAAATGAGTAGCTTACTTGAGCAATTTTTCCTTCTCTTTCTGTCAACTGGGCTTATATCTTTCCCTGCGTAATTCCAATGCACAATCCTTGGTCTCTAGAATGGGCACAAGCAGCTCACTGGGAACATTTCATTTACAAAATTCAAGCTGGTTCTAAATGGACACATCGATCGTGTGATTTGTGTCTGTTTCTTGACTGAGCGTAACGCTTGAAACCAGGTTTCCAGTGAGCACATGTGTGTTCAGAAATTTAAAACTCATTTTGCACAAATATTTGCTAAAATTTTGCTTTGCTGCCAGCAAACTCGCTTGCTAGAAAGCAAACATATATTGTTGGAAAAAGATGAGCATTATTTGCCCATTCTAGTAAGAATATATTATATTGTATGTTTAGACATTTACTTTGGAGGGAACTGTGGGGTAAATGTTTAGACATTTATGGGGAGGGATAGCTCAGTGGTTTGAGCATTGGCCTGTTAAACCCAGGTTTGTGAGTTCAATCCTTGAAGGGGCCACTTAGGGATCTGGGGCAAAATCAGTACTTGGTCCTGCTAGTGAAGGCAGGGGGCTGGACTCTGACCTTTCAGGGTCCCTTCCAGCTCTATGAGTTAGGTATATCTCCATATATTATATTTTTATTATAACTAATAAGGGACTAAGAGGCTCAAACTATACAATTAACAGCAGGTGCCAGGGTTCTCGTGGGTATGCATTTGCAGAGTGAGATGTTTTGATTTCCAGAACTCACTCCTGCTCTCTGCTGCACACAGACTGTACCGAAGGGTATGTCTATACTGCGACCGCACCTCGAGCTGACACACCCGAGCTAGGTTTAATCTAGTTAGCTCGGATCCTGGAATAAGGAAGCTGCAGGGTGACTTCAGCGCAGTAATTATCTAGGGGGCCGGGTGGGTTTGTACAGCCAGTACTGAAGTCTGTGCTGCCATAGTTTCACTGTTCTGGGACCCGAGCTAGCCTGGGTACATCAATTCAAGCTGTAATCACAGCCTACGACTGCCGCACAGACATACCCAGAGAAAGAACCTACTGACATTGTGATGTCGGTTTTGGCCTACACCAAAGCCTGCATCCTCCCCAGAGCTCGGTAGTGTTCAATTTACGAGACGGGAGGCCAGGTTCTTTGATACACTAAGGCCATTTGTACAGGTCTCTTCCTGCTCTAAATTCCCTTTGAATTACGAACTTGCCTCGCTGCAGCCCATCTCTCTAGTATGTCTGAGCAGAGTTCTAACGCAACGGAGAATCAGGGCCGGCCAGAGGTTGGTTGAGGTCTGTCTCTATTCAAAGGCTCAAGAAACCTTCACTGTGTGGACGCTTGGAACCAGAGGACAAGACACGGGAGAACGTGGTTTGGAATTGTTTATATACTTAAACCAGACCTGTCAGCACTCCAAGAATGCCAAGCCAACCTGCACCCTGCCCGGCTGTCTTGCTTTAGGGAGGCATCACAGGTGCGTCCTATCAGTGCTCAAAGTCCTTGCTTCCCACCCTACCCCATCAAATCAAAGCAATTTCTCACTAGCTGGATTTTGATATCATTTTCTGTGAAAGCTACACAAGGACTGGCCTGCATAGGGGTGTGCCCGTCTGGTTGTTTCTGGACAGCCTCTGTTCCCGCAGCTGTGAACAACTCTGAGTGCCTGCTCTACCCACGTGGCGGGAAATATTTCTAATTCACAGCCTTAGCTCAAATGAGCCGTCCTCCTCATTATGTACTGAGGTATGCCGGTGTCCATTAGGAACCGTATGGCAGGCAGAGGGTCTGAGCATATACTCCCCTGCACCTTTGTAAAGCAGAACCGACCCTGCTCAAGTCAGCGGAGAGCTTTTGGTTTTTTAGCTCCTCCCTCCTTAATTTTCCATCAGGCCCAAGAATGGCAATATCCCTCCCCTCTTGCTGAAGGCAGCCCCCTTGGGGGTTTGCCAACACCTCTGGGAGTGCAGGTTGCAGAGGGGCTCTCAAAAGCAGGGGGTTCTTCCACTCTGTTTTTCACATGGGGTGTCCAAAGCACCCACAGCCCCTGCTGGCCCAGAGAAGTGCCCTAGCTGATTTCTGGCTGCTCCTAAAGCCAGACTGATGTGGCACCTGCAGCAATAAGGCAAGAGGAGAATAAAAAATGTTAGTGCAGCATGTGACCTAAATGGGTCAAGTATCCTGAATACTGTTCTGCAAATGCTCCCTAACAGAAGTCTGTGTCCTCTTGGGGAGAGCTGGGGTGCTGACTCCATCAATGGAAACAGAATCCCTGCAAGGTGGCGGCGTCCCTTTAAAAAAACAACAACAACAACAGAGCACTCCCTTCCTAGAAGTGTGTGATGAGAGCCACGGATGGCAACGGCACCGTTATGAGCAGGGCAGTTATGATGGATTTCAGCGAAGTTGGCAGCCAAAGCACAGGGACTGTACATCTCAGAAGTAGCCTTCACAATGGAGCCTTTTTATTCAGGAACCTTTGAGAGGTGCCGAGTTGCAATTTCATAGGCTGCAATTACTCCCGGCATCTGTTATTTTGCTTCCTTGAAAAGAGCTTGTGAAATGTTCTAAACGGTTTATGGACGACGGCTGCTTCCGCGGAAGGAAAAACAGGGTTTTTTTTTTGACTACATGTATATTTATTCAAAAAAACCTAACAGTGCAAACAGCTCAAGAGCTCTTCTGTTATCGCGTTACCCCCAGTCAAAGGGGAGACAGGCTGCCCTGAGGATGAGAGAGCTTCACCCAGGCTTCTGCAGGAAGTCATGTTAGTGATTCAATGGGTGACATTTTCCCTATTCATCAGCATTCAAACTGTTCTCCAGCACAGCATCTAGGGTGCACCAGCGTGAGCCCAGCATGGCATCTAGGTTGCACCGGGATCCTAGAGTGCCGTCTGTTGTAAGAAACATAAAGCCGAGGATCTGATTGTAACAGCAACCGTTAGTCAGTGGATACTGGCACCCATGTCAGCTAACTTGGGCCAGGAAATAAAGTTCAGTCTCCCCCCAGTGCTCCTGTGTGTCACACCCAGGATTACCAAACACCTGTGATCAATCGAGAACACACAGCTCTTTCCACATAGATTTGCTAGTTTCCTTCACTTTCCATCCCACGCTGCTTTGTAATGTTACCATGCCTGAAGGAAACAGGTGCCAGGTTCCACAGGTTGCCTTCACGGAGGGTAAAAACGGTTCCTGTATATACGGCTTGAAAAGCAATTTGGAACCTGTCCAGATGAACGTAACTGCGGTTTTCACTGCTTCTGCACAACAGCCCTGTATCTCTGGGGCTCGATCAGCTTCTTTTTTAAACTACAAATTATAAAGGACTTTGGGCCAAATTCATCTCTGCTGTAACTTCATTGAAAGTAACAGAGTTACACCACGGACCACTTTGACCCTGTGCATTAAGCACCGAGTGAGTAAAAACGGCAAGGAATCCTGTGATTTGTACGTAGCATTGGATGTGAAGCTTCCTCAGTGAAGAAGTAGAGAGTGAGTAACCACATGTGGTGTCAACACATTAACGCACCTTAAGAGCTAAGATCAATTCTCAGAGAAAACTTCCCGTCAGCCTGCAATGCTCACGAGAATGGGAGATTCACAGACGAGCCATTTGCAGAGAGACCATGCCAAGAGCAGAAGGGTTTGGACTGCATAATGCAGAGCAGCTGATGGGAATTGGATTATTCTGGAGGGAAGAGGGAAATGGAAGTGGTGGGTGGCCAAGAAGGGCGGTAAACCGCACAGTGAAATTGTTAAGCAGGTTCTCGCTTCTGCGAGAGACTAAAGGAGGGAAGTTGTACACGCGTATCGAGCAGAAAGAAGCGAAAAGCCAAGGCTGCTGGACCAATACTTTTAGCGATGTGGAGGTGGGAGGAGAACTGAGCTAAGGAAGAGGTAGGGAGTAGTGGTAGGGTGATATTAATTAATAATGGGCACCTGTCAATCAGCCTCCTGGGTGCCAAAATAATCATCATCATCAGGGTGGCCAAGGTCCTGGAGGGACCTGGGGATGAGGCAATAGTCTAGTGGAGCCCCGAGAGGGATTTAAGTAGGAGGCCCTGCAAACCAAACTACGCGAGGAAGTCACATGAAGAAAGGCACTTCTGGGTCGGAGTTCTTAGAATGACTGTAATATCTGAACTGGGTCTAAGGCAAAAAGGTTCAAAACTGGATGAGCATCTGAAAAATTGGTGTATACACATGAATTGTTGGCTTTAATGGCACTCCAGTGCGGGTTGTGTATTTGCTAGTTTTTAGGAACAAATGAGGCCTATAAAAGTGGGATGGGCTCCATCTGCACAGACAGGGCATGCATACACTAGTAATGGGGAGCTCTGTTTGTGGGAGTGGTGGAGATTAAACTAGCAGACAAGGGAGGAGGAGACATCAAGGAGCCATACTGCAGCCAGCAAAAAGGAAGAAAGCTAAAATAAACAGAGAGGTGGGCAAGGCAGAGAGAGAGACAGTCTAAACCTGTACGGGGAAGACTCGGGAACAGGAACTGAATACCTGGAGGGCGAATAGCTTTCAGCCCAGCAGTAACAAACCAAAGCAAAATTCCTAGGGGACCCTGAGTTAACAAGTACAGGTGGAAGGAGATGTTTCTCTGAAACTTTTAGGTAGTGACAGAGTGACATCTGGGAATTTGTATCCAGCCCTGAGCAATGGAAAATATTATAGAAATGGGGAAGATACTGAACAGCCGTGAGAGCAGAAAGAATGGGGACTGGAACATGTCCTACTTGTTTAGGAATGGTCTTAGCGTCCAATGCAAGAGCAATTGAAGGAAAGAAACAGACAGACACTACAGGCCTGATCCAAGGCCCACTAGAGAATCCAAGTGATTTTAATGGGCACCGGATTGGGACCAACAGGAATTAAGGTGAGAGAGTCGGTAATAAACAAAAACTCTCCAGGGCAGGAACAGGAGGACCAGGATAGGGCTAGAAGATACACAGAGGTCAGACACGTCGTTATAAGAGAAGCTATTGAAGAGAATAATTTCTTACTCAAAGAAGTGAGGATGCGCCTCAAGAAGAATTCTTCCATAATCCCGGACCTGAGAAGTCCCTAGGTAGGGCCCGATTCTGCAAAGTGCTGAGTGCTGTTCAGGAGGTTCTGCACCTCCTGCAAGATCAGGACTCCAACTAGCCAGTACACCTTTGGAAACCCTGGAGCAGCAGCAGTAGGGGAACCCTGCCATTCCCCTACTGATTAGAGAGTTTGCAATCCCCTATCACCTCTGCCCTCTTTAGGTGGTTCCTTGATAGCTGGGCTGGGCAGTCACAGGTCTCATTTTCAAGTAGTGATACCCAGAAGTACCTGTTCTCCCCCCCCCCCAATCACTGGTGTTTTCCTTGCCTTCTTTTGTGAGAAGAGGGGACTTGCAATATGTTTCTGATGCACAATAATGTTAATATAATTAGGCAGCTTTCAGCTAGAAAAGGGTTTTAAAAACTTAATTAATAAATGGGGGGTCCAGATGAGACCTTCAAAAACATCAAGTGGAGGTAGGTGCCCAAATCCCATGGAATTTCAATAGTTTTGGGGCATCTACCTCAGTTAGAGTCACTGGAAAACTGCTGCCTAATTGTGTAATCATTTTTAAACAAACCCCACTGGGGCTGGGTGTGAGCCTCTCTTATTTATGCAAAAGAAATAAAGCACAGAACTTTTATATTATTCACCATGGCCCAAACTAAGTCCTGGCATAAATGTTTGCAATTCCTTTGGAACTGCTGACACCAGAGCTGACTGTGGTCCACAGCGAATAATACAGCACATTTCTGCAGACTTTTTTTGCATAAGTAACGTTATGTGCTGGGATAACATGAAGGTAGTTTGCTGTTGTTGGCTTTGATGAGAAATGAGCCAAGACTGAAATATGTGAGCTGATGTCCAGCGTTAACCTTTTCTACCCACTGCAGTCTTCTCAGCTGTGCGGTGAGGCAGGCCTGGCTTTCAGCTGAGGGACTGCTATCGTAGAAACAGCTCCGCAGCATTGCTTTCCGGGCAGGACAGGCCAAATTTTGCACAAAGATCCCTTTTCCTGGTGGTTCAGCAAGCAGTCCTGGGGGCCTCTAAGCACTGGTGCTGGAGCACCGTGCATCAGACCTGATTTGTTGGGTGCTAATGTCTGAAGGGGACAGAAGCTGCCAGATGTGTAAGGGTACACAGCAGCTGAAGGTGTAATTTGCAGGTTGGAGAGATGTATGCACGCTAGCTTTGATCAAACCAGTGCACTATAAATAACAGCGTGGCTGCGGCACAGGCTAGCCACCAAAGTACATACCCTGGGTCTCAGATGGGATTGTACTCAGGGGGCTACCACTGCTGTTTTTAGCACACTAACTCGGTCAAAACTAGCGCCTCTTGTCTATGCGAGCTGGAAATAAGGAGCTGCAGGACAGACACTCAGTCTTGATCAAAAGCCCTGCTCTGCACCATTTCAGTACGACCACGAGAGGATCAGCCCACACGCATGTGGCCGTGTATATTTATCAGCAGATGGCGATAACAGGGGCCTGTTTCTCTGGAAACCAGCTTAGTGAATCTCATCTTTCATAGAACCTAATCATTTCAGAATGACTTTTCAAGTCCGCCCAAGCAAGTCTCAAGACTTCGCCAAGGAAAATTGTTTCGGAATAATGACAAATTTAAATACAAGTAGATGTACAAACATGCTGAAGCGGGCAAAGAATCATGCAAGTAACATCCTCCTTGCTTTCAGTTCCCGATTTTGCTTCTATTTCCTCATGTTAAAAATGATCAGAAAGCTCCAACTCCCATGGTACCTGCCTGTTCAGATGGGGACATTTTAATTAGTTCCATAACCTCTCCCAGGCTCTCAAGGGCTGTGGTTACATCCCAAGGCTGGCTGTAGAACTGGCCTGCCCAACAGATCTTGTTGAGAGGCTAAAAACAAGGGAGACAAGATGGTCATGAGAATCAGGAATTCCCTTTAACTGCCCTCCAGATCTCCCCTCTGGGGATAACTCCACAGCGGTCTCTGCTGACAAATGGGGGATCAATCGAGACGGGCCAAAAAACCACGGGAAAAAAAAAGTGGTGAGGAACTATATAGAAAGTTGGTGAATTTACCATCAATGATGACAGCTGTCAAGAGGCTTTTCTTCTTGTTGGTATATCTGTCATGAGACTGGCATTGCTGGTCCCTGAAGCTAGGCGCTCCTTTAGGGCAGGGTAAATTTTCACAAACTGTGTGTTCCACACTGGCTCCCCGGCAGTTCTTGCCTCCTGGCCCAGGGCTATAATGGGGAAGACAGACCAGTTATCAAGTGGGAGAGGCACAGGTATTTACAGGTACACGGTCGCTTATCTTTCTCTGTCCAAGGCAACTACTCTAAGCTAATAGATTGCGCCATTCCCCTCAGAGATCCCAACTGCACACGTACTTACCGTCGGCCAAATTCTGCCCTCGGATATTCAAGTAGCTCCCACTGAAGGCAACACAAGCTTTGAGATCACATCTGAAGACAGAATTTAGCTCTATGTTGCACATCTAACTGACTCATCAGAAACTGCCATTTGGAAACAAAGATTAAAGCCAGGTCTTTGGAGAGATGTGCTCTGTAGGCATAAATATAATGCTGTCCATACTATATGTATTTTGGATGAGATGTAAAACCAAGATGCTAGTCCATTGTGGTCATTAATAGCCCACATGTAAGCTGGTGGGCTTGTTGGTGGGGGAAATGATCAGCCCGTGCCTCAGTGTGATGCTTCACAGGGGTAGCCACGATTGTGAGGCACCTCTCTACCACCTGCCCTTCATAAATAAAACATCTTAGAAACACAAAGGAGGATTTCTGAAGCCCATGTTATAATACAGACATTTATCACATCCTTTCTGAAGTCTCATTTCTTTCTCATAGACTCATAGACTTTAAGGTCAGAAGGGACCATTATGATCATCTGGTCTGACCCCCTGCATGCTGCAGGCCATAAAACCGTCCCTACCCCTTCCCTGGACTCTGCTGCTGAAGTCCCCAATCCTGTGTTTTAGTGACTTCAATCGGCAGAGACCCTCCTGCTAGTGATCCCTGCCCCATGCTGCGGAGGAAGGCGAAAAACCTCCAGAGGCTCAGCCAATCTACCCTGGAGGAAAATTCCTTCCCGACCCCAAATATGGCGATCAGTAAGAACCCGAGCATATAGGCAAGAGTCTCTAGCCTGACCCCTGTTAGCCATTATACTATTTACCTACCATTGCTTGGTATTCCTTGACTACTATGTTTCACCATTAAACCATTCCCTCCATAAACTTATCTAACTTAATCTTAAAACCAGACAGGTCCGTCGCCCCCACTGTTTCCCTCGGAAGGCCGTTCCAATATTTCACCCCTCTGACGGTCAGAAACCACCCCTCTTTCTCTTTTAGGCACTTTTCCCCTTGAGAAACAGGGAATCAAAATATACAGCAAGAACAGTATGCATGGTGCTAGGCCATGTGATCACAAAGAGAAGATACACTGAAATCCAACAAATATCTCTCTGTATTTTTTTTCCCAATCCCCACACTTCTCAGGACAGATTTTTCACCCATTCTCCCACCAATTTGGAACAAATGTAACATAAAAGCTCCAGCTTCAGCATAAAAGTAGTCTTTTCTAATGTCCATTTCCTCATTGAAAAAAATATTACAGGTGAGCCCGCCCTCAGTTCCTTCTCCAACCAAACATCCCTAAAGGCCCGAAAGCAAAAGGATAGGAGGGCAGGTAGTGGAACACCCATAGAGGGACATAGCTTGAAGAACAGCAGTTATTGCACAAAGTGAGCAACCTCTTCTCCATAGAGTAGCACCCCTATGGGTGCGCCATTTCCGGTGACTTCCGAGCAGTATTCCCAGATGGAGGCGGGAGCTTCAGAACGAAGTCCAGAACTGAAGACAGTACTGCAGAACCAAGTGCCATGGATTAAGGCATAAATGTTTTGAAAATGAATGTACTGACACCCGTGTAGTGGCCTGGCATATTTCAGATACTGGTACAGTCTTCTGTAATGTTGTAGATCAGGTTAGTCAATTATTTTTTTCAAGATCCAAATTTCTTGGTCAAGGTATAGTCAAGATCCAAACTCCAGAGAAGAAAATAAAAAAACAACAACAATAATAAGTAAATAAAAAGATTTTTGGGGTCTATTCAAAAGCATCTGGCGGTCTGTCATAGATGTTGCTGAGATCTAGTTGAATGTGCTATCCACCCTTTGGGGCGGATGAATGCCTGCAGCATCATAACAAGTGAGAATACATCCAGATATTCTCTGGATAGTCTCTCAATAGAGCTCAAGGACCCCTGTGGATCTTTCCACAAAGGAAACGAAGCACTGAGGTGACTTCCTAAACTGCTTGGTTATATCTAAGTAGGAGGCCAATTCTCTTCTAACATCCAGGGTACGTAAATAAGATTCCTGTAGAGAACGATGTGGCTTTGCGATAAACACTGATGAATGGATTGATTAAGGTGGAACTCTGATAGAACCTTAGGTAAGAATTTAGGGTGGGGATGAAAAGAAACCTTGTTCTTAAAAAACACCATAAAGGGGGCGGAATCTACCACCAAGGCTCCAATCTCCCTAATGCTACAGGCTGATGTGATGGCAACTAAAAAAGCCATCTTTATGGATAAATGCAACAGAAAACAGGCTTCCCTTGGTTCGAATGGAGGTATCATAAGGTAAGAGTACCAGGCTGAAGTTGCAGTTTAGGGAAGGGTTTCTCATCTGTGGACAGAGAATCCCCAAACCCTTAATAAACAAGGACAATACCAAAAAAGCAAATATGGAGAATACTTCTACTGGAGGTGAAAGGCTGATATTGTGGTCAAATGGACCTTAATCAAACTAATGGATAACCCTACAGATAATCCTACAGGTAATCCAGGATGATTGAGAGTGACACCGGATCAAGCAGGAGACCGTGACAACAACGCCAATGGAAGAATCTCTTCCATTTCTGCAGGTAAGTAGTGCAGATTAATCTCTTCCTACTATTCAATAACACCTGTTGTACTTCCAAAGAGCAGGAGGAATGTAACCCCATGAACCATCTAGGAGCCATGCCCTGAGGTGGAAAACTGCTAGGTTGGGATGAAGCACCCGACCAGCATCCTGTGACAGGAGATGAGGAATGGTCGGGAGCTCAAACAGCACTTTGACAACTAGGTGAAGCAGGTAAGGATACCAAACTTGTCTTGGCCAGGTCAGCACTATAAGGATAATTCTGACTCTGTCCTGTCTGATCTGTTAATCTCCCTTAGGGTACATCTTCACTACCCGCTGATACGGCGGGTAGCAATCAATTTATCCGGGATCGATATATTGCGCCTCGTTAAGACGCAATATATCGATCCCCGAACGCGCTCACCGTCGATTCCGGAACTCCATCAGAGCGAGCGGCGGTAGCGCAGTCGACGGGGGAGCCGCGGCCATCGATCCCGTGCCGTCTGGACCCCAGGTAATTCGATCCAAGATACTTTGACTTCAGCTACGCGAATCAGCTACGCTATTCGCGTAGCTGAAGGTGCGTATCTTGGATCGATCCCTCCCCCCGAGTGTAGACCAGCCCACTGTATCAGCGGTGTTGGAGAAACACATAGAACAGACCCTTCTTCCAAGCTAGAAGAAGGTGTCTCTTAAGGAGTGGTGGCCCAGACCTGCTCTTGAACCGAAAAGGGGTCGCTTCCTATTCCTGGAGATAGCAAAGACATCCACCTAGGGCAGTCCGCATTTTAGGAATATGCTGTGGAGAATTTGGGTGTCTAGCTCCCAATTCATAATCCTGGGAGAAGTGTCTGCTGAGGACATTGGCTGTGGTGTTCTGTATGCCTGGGAGGTAGACTGCTGAAATTTGGAGCTGATGAGCTATGCACCGATTCCATATAGTTTCATGGCTTCGGAGCACAGAGCAGGGGATCCTGCTTGCTGATATAGAACATGGAGACTATGTTGTCTATCATCACCCTGATTGATTTGCCACTGATAAGGGGGTGGAAAAGAAGGCAAGAATTCCTGACAGTGGTCTTATAAACTCTTGAAAAACAAACACTTATCTCCCCAGTGATATTGGGACATTGCAGATTCTGTCACCAGAGCAATGACCTTAACTAGCATCTGCTTGTTGGGGACACTTCCGGTCTCCCACAGACATGTGAGAGGGAGCAGATGCACTGGGACTGACTCAGAATTGTTCTGGGAAGACTTGTGTTTGGAGCTTTAAACTCTTTAAACATATACTGGGTGCTGCAGACACTCAGCCCTGGTGACTAGAAACACTAAGCAGAGTTTCTTACTACAGGAATCTCACCTTCACATATTAACTTGGTTTCAGCAAACTCTATTCTGTAAAGTAACAGAGAAAAAGATGGGGTGTGTGTGAGAAAGAAAGAAAGTGTGTATGTATGTGATAGAACTTATAGCAGTAGTAAGCCAGACACAGCAGGACATGTATTTTACTGTACTCTTAACAGTGGTTCTGGCTTTAATCTTAAGATTTCATTAACACGTGAGACACTTTATGAATTCACTGCTAGGAATTTAAAGACAGCAGCCCTTATTATGGGCATTATAATATAGTAAGGGCTAGATCCACTAAAGTACTGAGCTTCCCCAAATCCAAACAAAGTTAGTGGGAGTTAAGGGAGGTTATCACCTTGCAGAATTAGGGACTAAGACAAGCATGCTGTATGGCTGAATGTAACTGGCAGCATGGGCCTGCCCCTCTAATTATGGAATAAAATGAATGTGCCTCCCACAATGGAGTGGCTCCTGTAACAACAGGTGTCTCCAAAGCACGCGTCAGGGGAGGAAAGCATGGGTGAGAGCTTTGGTTTTGGACAAATATTAAATATATTTGTATTGTCTATGTAATGTTCCGTTTATAACACATGCAAATATCTCTCTCCCCCCACACAAGCACATATAGTGACTGTGCCAATATCACACCATACGTGTGTGCAGATATACACATATATATCTGTGTATGTACACACACACACACACACACACACACACACACACATTTATATACGAGGCCCCGTCACCTGTTAGGAATATCCAACTGAACATTGCTCAGGGCCTTTGGATACAACACATACAATTATATCCTACACACAAAATGTACATACACACACACATTTCAAAGACTGCTTTTTAATATAGACTCTCTGCAAGGTAACTTATCTGTAACATCACAGTGATGCCAGGTTAAATCCACAAATCAACTTTGAGAATGAAACCTGGATCTGGATCCAAATTTTGTCAGTTCAGCCCATCTCTAATAAAACTCTTTGGCGTTCACAACATTGGGTTCACAACATTCTCAGGTCATTACGATATCAGTAGGCTAAGAAAGGTGAAATTCGAAGCACAATGGAGCTTGTAAAGATGTTTTCAAAAAATATTACTATATTAACACTTGTTGCTGAGAACAGAAAGGTTACCCACAGTCTAATTTAATTTAGTCTGATCTACCAGTATACAGAACTAATGTGTCTTACGTACATACTGTTGGTAAATCAAACAAAATGCAGATTCTGCAATGAAAATCCATCTACAACTTGTATCTGTTAAACAGCATTATGTTTGGATTAATAACCTGGAACTACTTCCTACCTGATCTGGTTCAAAAAAAAAGTCTATATAGGGGGCTCACACTCCACAGTAATGGGGCTAAATAGAACCCATGTTTGTTTATGTGCTGAGGTTTGTTTGTTCCTGTTGAGGTAGGAAATACAGTACCCAGGTATGTATAATCCAGGAACTCATGTCCTTTATTTATAACTGAATTATACTCTGATTCTAAAAATACAACTCCATTGGCATATGCACACAGGACACTGGGGGTTTTCACTGCTGAACATAAAAAAAAAAAACAGCGATGATCATACAGGCATATCCCTTCCTACTTCTCTGCAAATTATTTTCATGTGTTTGCTGAGTGCTTCCCTTTTCCTGCTTATCACAGTTTGTGACTGGCTCAAATGTCAGCTGGCAGGAACATGAACACACGCACGCGCACACACAAGATAAATCTCCTAGCCAATATTTTTGGACAGCGAATAAACCAGCTGCAGAAGACCACGGGATGCAGCCAGGAATATAAAGTGACAGAAGATCACATGTGTGTCCCCCACCAAGAATGTATACGAGCAAAAGAATTTCAAAATCAACATGCAATCTTGGAGACTGCAAACTCTGTAATTTAATAAGTGAGACAATGAATGGGTTTTGGTTTGGTCAGCAGGGGCGGCTCTAGGCACCAGCAAAGCAAGCACGTGCTTGGGGCGGCCCCATTTGCAGGGGCGGCAGGGATCCAGCATGGGAGCTGAAACCCAACAGGGGGCCCTGGGAGCTGTAGTTCCTTGGTTAGCTCCCTGCCTATAGAGCCAGCCCTGGAGCAGGGAAAGAACTACATTTCCCAGCATTCTCTTGGCCACTACCAACAGGAAAGAGGGGGAGGAAGTGAGGTAGCTGAGACCTCATGCTGCAGCTTGCTGTGAATGGAGAGCTGCACTGTGAGTAGGGATACCATATTTTAACATTAAAAAAATAGGACACTCCACAGGGAGGGAGGGTAGCCCCACCCTGCTACCATCCACTCCCTCTGACTGCCCCCCACAGACACCCCAACCCATCCAACCCCCCCCGCTCCCTGTCCCCTGATCACTCCTGCCCCTAACTGCCCCCCAGGACCCCACCCCCTATCTAAGCGCCACTGCTCCTTGTCCCGATTGCCCCCTCCTAGGATCCCTGCCCCTAATTGCACCTTGGAACCCCATCTAAGCCTCCCTTCTCCTTGTCCCCAACTGCCCCCTCCTGAGACCCTCCCCAACTTCCGCCCTAGGACCCCACCCCCTACCTGTCCCCTGACAAACCCCCGGGATTCCCATGCCTATCCAACCGCTGCCTGTCCCCTGACTGCCCCCCACAACCCCGACCCATCTAACCGCCCCTTCTCCCTGCCCCTGATTGCCCCCCGAACCTCCGCCCCATCCAACCCCCCCTCCCCCAACCCCCTTACCGTGCCACTCAGACCAGCGTGTCTGGCTCCGCGCAGCGCCAGACACACTGCTGCATACATGCTGCCGTGCTTCCCCGCGGAGCCACAGCCCCCCTCAGCACCTGCCTTCCAGATTTGAACACCTCAAAATTCAGGAGTGCTCAAGCTCAGTTTGGGCAGCTGTTACTTCATTTCTCCCAAATCAAATATACTGATCCACTGTAACTTGCTGTAGAAAAAGTAGGATAAAATTGAGCAAGAAATGCTTCCCAGTGGTTATTAGGACTGGAATTGCTATTTTCAACAGCCATTGCCTTTTTGTTTGTTTGTGTAAAAGGAAGACAGTGATATTGCATTGGCAAATTCCCCATAGAAAGAAAGAGTGGAACAAAAGAATAATAAAGGCACCTCAACTTTTCCTCATTTATGTAGGACAGTCTTATAATATGCATCCAGATATCCTCCAATCACACAAGCTGAAAATTGTTCCACTTTACTGCAGTTCTGTAACCATATGGGAACCAATCCTGTCTGTGTTCTGTGCACATCTAAAATTCCTGCTGAATGACCCGCCCTGGGAGCGAGTTACCAGTGACCCAGGGCTGCGGCGGAAGGAGGGTGCTGGGGGGAGAGAGGGAAGAGAGCCCAGGGCTGGGGCGGCAGGAGGTGTGTGTGGGGGGGCAATGGTGGGGAGGAATGAGGGAGCCCAGAGCTGGGGCGGCAGGGGGTGTGGATGGGGAGGGAGAGCCCAGGGCTGGGGCAGCAGGGGCGTCCTGCGAGGAGCCCAGGGCTGGGACGGGGGGGCAGCCAAAATTTTTTTTGCTTGGGGCGGCAAAAAACTTAGAGCCGGCCCTGTTGGTCAGCAGTATGGTTAAGGACAGTTTCAAGTCAGCTGCAACTGCTAACAAAGAAGTCACATTGGTCTCTTGTTCAATAAAAAGGGAACAGGTAAAATAAAGCCTGGACTTTACAGAAATGCAATTACAACTCAGCATCGCTTCTCTGAAGCGATTGTCTTGCTCTCCACAATCTCAGGTTTCATTTAAAAATAAAAATGCTGTCCTGGTTGTGAAGAAGCCCTCTAAAACAGGGATCGGTAACCTTTGGCACACAGCCCACCAGGGTAAGCCCCCTGGCGGGCCGGGCCAGTTTGTTTACCTGCCGCGTCTGCAGGTTCGGCTGATCGCGGCTCCCACTGGCCACGGTTCGCTGCTCCAGGCCAATGGGGTCTGCGGGAAGCAGCGCGGGCTGAGAGATGTGCTGGCTGCCACTTCCCGCAGCCCCCACTGGCCTGGAGCAGCGATCCGCGGCCAGTGGGAGCCGCGGTCGGCCGAATCTGCGGATGCGGCAGGTAAACAAACCGGCCCGGCCCTCCAGGGGGCTTACCCTGACGGGCCGTGTGCCCAAGGTTGCCGATCCCTGCTCTAAAATATGAACAGACTGTAACTGATGCAGAATTTACTCTGCAGAGCGCTTACAACAATAGCTATGCCAACTGCCCCACTCCTCTCAGTGAGGGGTTATGATTCAGACACCCAGCGACGATCATTTAAATGGCAACACTGTTAATTGTTTCATCCCTCATACACGTAAGGAGAGGGAGGGTCACAGATCTGCACCACATCCCCTAGATCAGTGATTTTCAAACTTTTTTTCTGGGGACCAAGTTGAAGAAAATTGTTGCTGCCCACAACCCAACGGAGCTGGGGATGAGGGATTTAGGGAGTGGGAGGGGGCTCTGGGCTGGGAGAGGGGGTTGGAGCACGGGAGGGGGGTCAGGGCTCTGGACTGGGCGTGCAGGCTCTGGGGTGGGGCCAGGGATGAGGGATTTGGGGTCCAGGAACTGGTTCCGGGTTTAGGGGGGCTCAGGGCTGGGGCAGGGGGTTGGGGTGCAGGAGGGGGTCAGGGCTCTGGGTTGGGGGTGCAGGCATGAGGGGTTTAGGGTGCAGGAAGGGGTTCCAGGTTTGGGGCAGGGGATTGGGGCACGGGCATGGACTTACCTCTGGCGGCCCCCAGTCAGCGGTGCAGACCGCGCTGCACCCCAGAAGCGACCAGCAGCAGGTCTGGCTTCTAGGTGGAGGCACGAAAATGGCTCTTGCCTGCAGCCCCAATTGGCTGGAGCCAGTGCCCAGGGTGGGGGCAATGCACGGAGCCCCATGGCCCCCCTGCCTAGGAGCTGGACCTGCTGCTGGCCGCTTCCAGGGCACAGCGCGGTGTCAGAAAAGTTAGGCACTAGCCTGCCGGGCAGCACCAGCGATGGGACTTTTAACGTCCCGGTCAGCAGTGCTGATCAGAGCAAGGCAACCCAGCGCCTTACATGCTGCAACCCAGTACTGGGTCGCGACCAACGGATTGAAAAACATGCCCTAGATGATGGCTCATTCTGGTGCCACAAGTGGCTGGTGTTTAGGAGATACCATCACTTATTTACCTTCCTGATTCAAAGAGGCAGCAAGCCCAAGGACCGGCCCTGGAGATATTCAAGCCCCACTGAGTGGAGCCAAGCAGCGCATACCATCATATTATGAGTATCTGTCCCTCCCTCAGTCTGACTCCTGCATTCAGAAGTATCACTATGACCATATTATAGATGTGGGAACAAACATTCGCCCCTTGCCTCAGCCCATCTAATCTCCATTCCTCTCCCAGCAGAGACCCTGGTCTGTGTGGAGAGGTCTCTGCACAGCCTGGGGCCGGGACACCAGCTTAGCCCTGACCCAGCCTGTGCACTGATCAAGAGGAAATACAGTTTCATTTTCATTCCAATCAGCATCTCATTTCATGTTATGTCTGTGTTCGACTTGGGACAATAGGATGCCTGAGATGGTCCCCACCGCCCTTGTGTTTAGCTGCCCACTGCGTGCCTGACCCTTTTTTGCCACCCTTGCAGCCACATTTCCCAACATACTGCACATTAAAGCGTCATGAGGACAAGACGACTTACGGGGGATTGTCGCATTTCCGCTGTCTGAATCGGGCACCGGTGCCACATGTCCGGCTGCACATGCTCCATTGACTCCACATGCTCCAGTCTCCATCGACGTGCTCAGGAATGGGAGTTTTACTGACGCATTCCCCAGCTCGGCACCACTGAAACACAAGGATGGTAGCACAGCACAGGCAAAGGCCCCTGATCCCGCAGACACTTGTGCACGGAGTTAATAAGACTATTCCCAAGCATACACTCACGCATGTGTGCAAGCGTTTGGAGCTTCAGAACTAAGGAAAGCAGGACATGCTTTGGTTATGGCTGGAAAAAAGGAAGTGACGTGTGGAAAACGGAGCTTCCTCTTCAACCAGTGTAAACCAAAAGGGTTTACAGTGACTGCAGGATGGAGCCCTCTGTTGTAACTTGCACAATAACACAGACGATTACCTAAGTAATTCATAAATTCATAGATTCCAAGGCCAGAAGGGCCCATTGGATCACTTAGTCTGACCTCCTGTAGAACAGGCCATAGAACAGTGGTTCTCAACCTATTTGCCATTGTGGGCCACACATGCAGATCCCTGTGTGTTATGTGGGCTGCATTCACACAGTATATATACTGCCTGTATGGCCCTGAGGATGTTCCATGGGCCGCAGCTGTGTGCTGTCTGGGCTCCAAGCGGCCCACAGATTGAGAACCACTGCCACAGAACTTCCCCAAAATAATTCCTAGAGCAGATCTTATAGAAAAACATCCAATCTTGTTTTGGAAATTGGCAGCGATGGAGAACCCACCATGACCTTTGCTTAACGGTTAATTAACTTCACCTTATTTTCAGTCTGAATTTGTCTAGCTTCAACTTCCAGCCACTGGATCAGGTTATGCCTTTCTCTGCTAGACTGAAGAGCCCGTTATTAAACATTTGTCCTTGTAGACTGTAATAAAGTCACCCCTCAACCTTCTCTTTGTTCAGCTAATTAGACAGAGCGGCTTGAGTCTATCAGTTTAAGGCAGGTTTTCTAATCCTTTAATCATCCTTGTAGTTCTTCTCTGAACCCTCTCCAATTTATCAACATCCTTCGTGAATTGTGGACACCAGAACGGGACACTGTATTTCAGCTGCAGTCATACCCAGGCCAAAAACAGAGGTGAAATAGCTTCTCTGCTCCTATTGGAGATTTTTCTGTTTAGTCATCCAAAGATCTCATTGGGCCTTTTGGCTGCAGCATCACACTGGGAGCTCACAGTCCCACCACAACCCCCACATTTTTTTTTCAGAGTTACCTTTTCCCAGGATACAGTCCCCCACTGTGTAAGTATCAGCTACAGTCTGTTCCTACATGAATACATTTCCATTTATCTGTATTAAAATGCATACTGCTTGCTTGCACCCAATTTACCAAGATATCCAGATCACGCTTTATCAGTGACCTGTCCTCTTGGTCATTTACCTCTTATTTACCAATTTGTGTGTCATCTGCACACGCTATCAGCTGTAAACTTCATTCAGATACTAGGACTTAATCCACACTCTCGGAAGAAAGTGGGTTCAAGAAATTGTATCCAAACACAACACCTTCATTACAAAGGTTTCTTACTGCACATACATCATTGAAACAGTCTGGGCCTAACTCAGTTACACTCCTATATAACCTTAGTGATTCCAACAGGATTGCACTGGGTTGTAATTAAGGGTTGAATTGGTCCATTTTCTTGATCTATGGGGGATGTAATACAATAAATCATTTGGAGCTAATGTATTCAACAAAAGCACATGGGCTAAAATTCTTTCCATCTCCTGCACTTAACAGTAAGTACCAAAGAATTTTTAATTAATTTATGTATCTTTCATATGCATCCAGAAAAAAAGATACTTAGTTTCCAGCTTTAGCAACAACTCCCTAAATTAATCTCCCTCATCAGGTAAAATTTAAAGTCTAAAATCTACTGACAGTTAACGGTCTAGCATAGAAGTCAGGTATTTGAGTAATGACTGACATGCAATAGAGACCTGCTAATACAGGTGTTTATTTTCTTTTCCATTAACCATTTTCTCCACCACACTGAACTGTGGAAAGTCCAAATATGCCCTAGCCATCTGGCTAAGTCTGCAGGGCCCACTAAACCCAGAAATATTCCTAGGCAGAGGTCTTAAAGAAAAAAAACCCTAACTGAATTGGAACTCATTACGAGCTACCTTATGTAACTGCACCATTATATTGGCATAACTCTTGCCCTTCCTCCTCCTCCCACAAAGTGTCTGTTTAAACCTACCTGCTACATCATGTCTCACGTTTAGGGCCAGGTTGTGCTACTCTAACTCACCCTGAAAAGTAACGTTCTCCTCAAAGAGTCCCATTGAAATGAATGGAACTGAAGAGCATCTTACTACACGACGAGTTACAGTTGGCCCTTAGACTGTAAATTCTTCAGGGCAGGGACAACCTTTTCTTCTGTATTTGTACCTAGTACACTGGGGTCTTGATTTCTGTTGCGATCTCCAGAGGCTACCGCAATACACATCAAAGAAAAGAAAAATAACTTAATGCCATTTAATCCAGCTGTTAATCCAGCAGCTTGTACAAATCAATCAGAACAAAATATGGGTTTTTAGTAAATCTTTCACATCCTGGAAACATCAGTCCGCAGACAACACCATAAAAAGCAAAACAGCGGCAGAGCATTTTGCTTACCTTGTCTGCGCCACATTCTGTGCCATCCAGAGGGGGGTCCAGCTTGGTTTTACAAGACGTGTCTCCTTCCACCAAGCACCACAGCCCAGCACACATCAAATGCTGCAATCACAAGGCCAAAAAGTGCGGTTATTGCTTCTGGAGATGTCAGCTATCATTATGGGATACGCTGTAAAGTTCGGTCAGTCTCTCTAATGTGAATCCAGAGGCATCTGGTTGGTTTTCGATCTATTATTTTTTAAGAAGAAATTGACGCTGAACGGGGAAGGGAACGACGAAAGAGATCAATGGATGCAGATGCATGAAAAAGGTGCATCATTTAAACACATTTCTTTTCATAGGAATATACCCAGTCGAGCTACCAGTGAGTCACTTCATTGTTTTTAATAACATACGAATAAATAGAATATGGGCTACATGGGCAATCCCTGCTGAACTTCTACCTTGCCAAATCAGCTAGCAATTTCTCAAAGGTTTCATGGTATAAGCAGGTCTTGACGGGGGCGCTGAATGAGGACAGGGCTGCAGCCTCATAGTCTAGTTTGGAGACAGCGTTCCATGCAGCATGGGAGAAAGCATGAAAGTCGTTGTGTGAGAATTGGACAAATGAGCGATGGTTGGCAGGGGCAATGCAATAATATAAAAAAAGCAGATAAGCAGGTCCTGATGGTGAGAAGAGGCATCTTGAATGTGATGTGTGGGAGAAGGAGGAACCGAGGAGATGTGAGAGAACCAGCAGAAAAGGGCTAGAGATACAGTGCATCTTGACACCAGACCTGAAATGAACTCTGGCTACCATTAACACGACTGCTCTGTCTGATCAACGGACATTACTGGGATACTGATTTTCACCATGTTTGCGTGACCTGTCACGTCAGAAAAGTTTTCTGAATTTGGGGGGGGGGAAAAATCCAAGAAAGAAAGGTCTTTAGATCTTTCACGTTTTCTGAAACATCCACCCTGCTCTGCAACCTGTATAAGTGGATGATTTGAACAGAATGTTATGTTTGCACCAAAAAAAAAAAAAAAAAAAAAAATTAAAATAAATAAATAAAAGCTACATTTCTTTCCACTATTGTTCACATTTCACTGTAATGGTAAAAAGATGAGAAGCTTGGCTCTACTGCCAGCTGGTCTTGTCAAGATTTATTGCACCTCATTAAATAGTTTGAGTCAACACACTTGAACCTTATGATTCTTCCCCAATGTAATAATATGTGTGCAGACACATGTTGGTATGTATATATCAAATATGCTTGCGCAGCACAGAGCATAATAAATGGAAGAGAGAAATCCTGCCATAAAGGGAGATGGGGTTGAAAGTACTGAAAAACCGGTTATCACAGCAGTATCTACATCCTGTTTTAACGTCACATTTTCTTCTGGAATGAGGATTTTGCATTATTTAAAGCAAAAGAACATTTAAGAAAGCTATAAGCAGAGCTTGGAAGCACAGCGCTTGTTAAATAAAAGCCAATCAGAGTTTTCATGGCATCCATGTCTCCTTGAGCGGGCTCCTGTGAAGCAGGAGATGGATTGAAGATTTCTGCTGTTTGTACTGAACTATCACTAATTATCACTTTTTCCAAAGTTGTTAAATTTCTTTGCAAACATCAATTAACCCTCAAGACATCTTATACAGTAGCAATACATTAGCCACATTTTATGGATGGGTACACGAAGGCATGGAAAAGTTAACTCACTGCCAGACAATACACAGCAAGTCAAGAATAGATTGTGGGAACTCCAAATCCCAGTCCCTGTGCGAGACAACCCTTCCTCCCTGTTGGGTTTGCACAGGATTAGAAATCGGATGGCTTAGCTGTCCCATTTCATTGTCAGAAAGTGATACATTGCGTACTAGCAATGAAACCTTTACACCAACGAATGTATTTTCCTTTACATCTAAGATACTGTATTGAATTAACATATTTTATTGTATTAGGGCTTTATACGGCACACTGGCAGCTAGAACACAGCTGAGTTATGAAGACTTATAGATCACACTTTATATTAAGGTTTTACTTATCAATGGTTAATAAAGAACTGATAAATAATTAATAGATGTATAAGTATGTTACAGACTTTAGTACCAGATTATTTAAGCACAACAGTAGAAGGTGTTATACATACACTTACAAGCTATGGTTTTAAGCAACCTATTGGCCCACTGGACTGTATAAACTATGCCAGTTGATTAGTCATTTATTAAAACATCTATTAATAATTTCTCAACCCTTCATAAACAGAACCTAACTATAAAGCATGACCGACTTTACGAAAAAGAATTCATTGTCCCAACAGGCTCGCTGTTCTCCCTAGATGACTGTGGGCAGGGATGTTTCCAGAGCCGTATCTGTGACTGTTGGTTCCAAATCACCGTAGGGTAAGACTGCTAGCTGAAACGAAGGGCGAGGGTGGAATTGAGGGATGCAGACAGACTGGCATCATTTTGGTATGCTTCGGCCCTTCTCCTCCAAGCTTGGGATGCTCACTGTACATCTACACGGCATACTCCTTTCGGCAGTGTGCAGAGTACGTTCGCTGCTCAACCAGCCAGCACAGCAGTGCAGACGGTGAGGCACTGCTTGGGCGAGTAAATTCATGCCTAAACCCTGTGGGTATGCACCCTATACGGCTCTCTACACACCCAAGCAGGGCCTGGCCTGTTTACGCTGCTATTTTTAGCTGTGTAGTATCCTGCTGCCTCTCTGCTGCTGGCACCTTTCCCCGCCACAGGGAAAGACTCTGGCGACAGAAGCAGTGGGAAAAGGCTCCAGCAGCTGCTGCCAGAGCGTTTCCCCGCTACCTCCCCACAGCAAAAGCCTTACACTGACGCTCAGAGCGACATACCGCCACGTCGATGCAGCCTGCTTTTCGCTGCGCCGTGTAGCGCCACATACCCTACATGCTGATGCAAGGGGTGTGCAGTGTAGACGTACTCACAGTCTCACAGATTTTTAAGGCCAGAAGGGATCATTACGTTCATCTAGACTGCAAAACACGGGCCAGAGAACTTCATCCAGTGATTCATGCATCAAGACCATGCCTTCTATTTGAGCTACAGTGCATCTTCTGGAAAGACATCCAGTCTTGATTTTAAAGATTTCATGGGATGGACTATCCACCACATCCCTAACTCAACTCTTCCAATGGTTAATTATGCTCACTATTAAAAAAATGTGCTTTATTTCTAGTCTTGGATTTGCCTAGTTTCATTTCCAGCCACTGGATCATACAGTCTATGTAAATCACACTGGGCTAAATCCTGCCCTTAGAACATAAGAACAGCCGTATCGGGTCAGACCAAAGGTCCATGTAGCCCAGTATCCTGTCTACTGACAGTGGCCAATGCCAGGTGCCCCAGAGGGAGTGGACCAACAGACAATGATCAAGTGATCTCTCTCCTGCCATCCATCTCCATCCTCTGACAAACAGAGGCTAGGGACACCATTCCTTACCCATCCTGGTTAATAGCCATTAATGGACATAACCACCATGAATTTATCCAGTTCTCTTTTAAACACTGTTATAGTCCTAGCCTTCACAACCTCCTCAGGTAAGGAGTTCCACAAGTTGACTGTGCGCTGCGTGAAGAAGAACTTCCTTGTAGTTGTTTAAACCTGCTACCTATTAATTTCATTTGGTGACCCCTAGTTCTTGTATTATGGGAATAAGTAAATAACTTTTCCTTATCCACTTTCTCCACATCACTCATGATTTTATATACCTCTATCATATCCCCCTTAATCTCCTCTTTTCCAAGCTGAAGAGTCCTAGCCTCTTTAATCTCTCCTCATATAGGACCCGTTCCAAACCCCTAATCATTTTAGTTGCCCTTTTCTGAACCTTTTCTAGTGCCAGTATATCTTTTTTTAGATGAGGAGACCACATCTGTACGCAGTCTTCGAGATGTGGGCGTACCATTGATTTATATAAGGGCAATAATATATTCTCAGTCTTATTCTCTATCCCCTTTTTAATGATCCCTAACATCCTGTTTGCTTTTTTGACCGCCTCTGCACACTGCACGGACATCTTCAGAGAACTATCCACGATGACTCCAAGATCTTTTTCCTCACTTGTAGCTAAATTAGCCCCCATCATATTGTATGTATAGTTGGGGTTATTTTTTCCAATGTGCATTACTTTACATTTATCCACATTAAATTTCATTTGCCATTTTGTTGCCCAATCACTTAGTTTTGTGAGAACTTTTTGAAGTTCATCAGAGTCTGTTTTGGTTTTAAGTATCTTGAGCAGTTTAGTATCATCTGCAAACTTTGCCACCTCACTGTTTACCCCTTTCTCCAGATCATTTATAAATAAGTTGAATAGGATTGGTCCTAGGACTGACCCTTGGGGAACACCACTAGTTACCCCTCTCCATTCTGAGAATTTATCATTAATTTCTACCCTTTGTTCCCGGTCTTTTAACCAGTTCTCAATCCATGAAAGGGCCTTCCCTTTTATCCCATGACAACTTAATTTATGTAAGAGCCTTTGCTGAGGGACCTTGTCAAAGGCTTTCTGGAAATCTATGTACACTATGTCCACTGGATCCCCCTTGTCCACATGTTTGTTGACCCCTTCAAAGAACTCTAATAGATTAGTAAGACACGATTTCCCTTTACAGAAACCATGTTTACTATTGCTCAACAGTTTATGTTTTTCTATGTGTCTGACAATTTTATTCTTAACTATTGTTTCGACTAATTTGCCCGGTACCAACGTTAGACTTACCGGTCTGTAATTGCCGGGGATCACCTCTAGAGCCCTTTTTAAATATTGGCGTTACATTAGCTAACTTCCAGTCATTAGGTACAGAAGCCGATTTAAAGGACAGGTTACAAACCTTAGTTAATAGTTCCGCAACTTCACATTTGAGTTCTTTCAGAACTCTTGGGTGAATGCCACCTGGTCCCGGTGACTTGTTAATGTTAAGTTTATCAATTAATTCCAAAACCTCCTCTGGTGACACTTCAGTCTGTGACAGTTCCTCAGATTTGTCACCTACAAAAGCCGGCTCAGGTTTGGGAATCTCCCTAACATCCTCAGCCGTGAAGACTGAAGCAAAGAATCCATTTAGTTTCTCCACAATGACTTTATCGTCTTTAAGCGCTCCTTTTCTATCTCTATCATCGAGGGGCCCCACTGGTTGTTTAGCAGGCTTCCTGCTTCTGATGTACTTAAAAAACATTTTGTTATTACCTTTGGAGTTTTTGGCTAGCCATTCTTCAAACTCTTCTTTGGCTTTTTTTATTACATTCTTGCACTTAATTTGGCAGCATTTATGCTCCTTTCTATTTGCCTCACTAGGATTTGACTTCCACTTTTTAAAGGAAGTCTTTTTATCTCTCACTGCTTCTTTTACATGGTTGTTAAGCCACAGTGGCTCTTTTTTAGTTCTTTTACTGTTTCTCTTAATTTGGGGTATACATTGAAGTTGGGCCTCTATTATGGTGTCTTTAAAAAGCACCCATGCAGCTTGCAGGGATTTCACTTTAGTCACTGTACTTTTTAACTTCTGTTCAACTAACCCCCTCATTTTTGCATAGTTCCCCCTTTTGAAATTAAATGCCATAGTGTTGGGCTGTTGAGATGTTCTTCCCACCACAGGGATGTTGAATGCTATTGTATTATGGTCACTATTTCCAAGCGGTCCTGTTATAGTTACCTCTTGGACCAGCTCCTGCGCTCCACTCCGGACTAAATCTAGAGTTGCCTCTCCCCTTGTGGGTTCCTGTACCAGCTGCTCCATGAAGCAGTCATTTAAAGTATCGAGAAATTTTATCTCTGCATTTCGTCCTGAAGTGAAATGTTCCCAGTCAATATGGGGATAATTGAAATCCCCCACTATTATTGGGTTCTTAATTTTGATAGCCGCTCTAATTTCCCTTAGCATTTCATCGTCACTATCACTGTCCTGGTCAGGTGGTCTATAATAGATCCCTAATGTTATATTCTTATTAGAGCATGAAATTTCTATCCATAGAGATTCTATGGAACATGTGGATTCACTTAAGATTTTTACTTCATTTGATTCTACATTTTCTTTCACATATAGTGCCACTCCCCCCCCCGCACAACCTGTTCTGTCCTTCCGATATATTTTGTACCCCGGAATGATTGTGTCCCATTGATTGCTCTCAGTCCACCAGGTTTCTGTGATGCCTATTATATCAATATCCTCCTTTATCACGAGCCACTCTAGTTCACCCATCTTATTATTTAGACTTTTAGCATTTGCGTACAAGCACTTTAAAAACTTGTCACTGTTTATTTGTCTGCCCCTTTCTGATGTGTTAGATTCTTTTTTATGTGAATGTTTATCATCTGATCTGGCCCTTACATTATCCTCCTCCATCCTCTGCTCCTGACTATAACCTGGAGATTCTCTATCATTAGACTCTCCCCTAAGAGAAGTCTCTGTCCGATCCACATGCTCCTCTGCAGCAGTCGGCTTTCCCCCCCCATCTCCTAGTTTAAAAACTGCTCTACAACCTTTTTAGTGTTTAGTGCCAGCAGTCTGGTTCCACTTTGGTTTAGGTGGAGCCCATCTCTCCTATATAGGCTCCCCCCATCCCAAAAGTTTCCCCAGTTCCTAATGAATGTAAACCCCTCCTCTCTACACCATCGTCTCGTCCACGCATTGAGACTCTGAAGCTCTGCCTGCCTACCTGGCCCTGTGCGTGGAACTGGGAGCATTTCTGAGAGTGCCACCATAGAGGTCCTGGATTTCAGTCTCTTCCCTAGCAGCCTAAATTTGGCCTCCAGGACATCTCTCCTACCCTTCCTCATGTCATTGGTACCTACATGTACCACGACCACCGGCTCCTCCCCAGCACTACACATAAGTCTGTCTAGATGCCTCGGGAGAGCCGCAACCTTCGCACCAGGCAGGCAAGTCACCATGCGGTTCTCCCGGTCATCACAAACCCAGCTATCTACGTTTCTAATGATCGAATCTCCCATTACTAACACCTGCCTTTTCCTAGCAACTGGAGTTCCCTCCCCCGGAGAGGCAACCTCAGTGCGAGAGGCAACCCCAGCACCGTCTGGAAGGAGGGTCCCAACTATGGGAAGGTTTCCCTCTGCTCCCATTGACTGCTCTGCTTCCCTGGGCCTTTCATCCTCCTCAACAGCACAGGGGCTGTCTGACCGGAGGTGGGACAATTCTACAGCATCCTGGAAAGCCTCATCAACATACCTCTCTGCCTCCCTTAGCTCCTCCAGTTCCACCACCCTGGCCTCCAAAGTCCATATGTGGTCTCTGAGGGCCAGGAGCTCCTTGCACCGAATTAGGGGAAGCTTAGATGTACAATTGCGCACAAGGGCAGGGGAAAGAACAGAAAGTCATAGAAATCTAGCAGCCTTATGTATGAATTGAGTTGCCAGCCAGAATTCATCCAGAGTTCACAAGATGTGGTAGGCAATAAACTCAGTTAACATGTCCAGCTATGTGCCATGAGCTGGGGGGGGATCGTTGGACATAGCTAACCCTCAACAGGTACGTGTGTATGGGCAGAATTTGTTTCAATGAAGATACCAAAATACAATTCAATTCATGGATAGGACTGGCACAAATACTCAATCAGACACACATGCTTACATAGAAAAATACTCTGAAAAAAACCTTTATCATCAACATCAACCTTCCTGAAATCTCCTGATTCAGGGATAGAAAACAGGATTTTTATAGAAGCCTTATTTTTGACTCCTAATAATAAATGCAAAGCATACTTCAGGAAAGAGCTACAGAAAAACGTGATAATTACACTACAGCTGGGTCCTACTGCCACACCATTACAAACCTTAAAATCTCGTTAGTGTCATGTCATGCGTCTATGCCATAAAGACACTCAGACAAAGGTTAAACCATCAGCTGTGGTGCTTTATCATGTTCATTTCAAAAGAGATCATACACCCTCTTCAGCTAAAATATAACCGCAAACAAAAAAATCTCCATTAAAAAGTCATTTGCATTCAGTGTTGCTGGGGACTATTAAAATGAGAAATGGCAGGACTTGACAGAAAGATTATTTGTATATTTGAGTGGCAATTCAGAGCACAGATTGATGTACAATAGGTCATGAAAGTTGCTGTACTACAGTTAAATTGTAAATTCAGCATTTGGCACTGGAAAGCAGGTCTGTCGGTGATGAACAGTCTCCTCTTTGAATAGGAAACTATTGAAGCGGTTGGGAATTTTCTCAACACAATGTTTTTTCATTTGAAAATGTCAATTTGTCAAAACCGAAACTGTGCACAGGAAAGGGTCGGTTTCGACCAGTTTCCTGATTCAAAAAATTTGACAAAGTAGTTTTGAAATTGTCAAAACATCTTTTCGCTTTGAAATTTACACACAAAAATAAAGTACATTTTTTAAAAGGTTGAAATAAAAATGAAACATTTCAAAGTGATCGAAAGGCAACATTTCAATTGACCCAATCTGGAAAAAAAAATTGGATTATAAATTCATGAACATTTTTGAGATTTCAACTTTTTCGACTCCCTTCAGGTTGGGAAAAAATTAAAGATCTCAAAAACTCAAGTGGGAAGAGAAAATCCATAGCATTGCATAGCACTAGAAACTATAGTCGAAGGATGTGCATGTGACACACTGTTAGGAAGCTGAGGAGGTGGTCCAGCCACCAGAGAATTACATTTATTATAGATTGGGGACTCATTATGCCAGGTGTTGTACACATACTTAGTATGAGACAGCCCCTATCCTATCTAAACTGACAAAGGGTGGATAAAGGAAGTATTATCCTCACTTTACAGATGGCGAATGAAGGTGCAGAGGGATTAAATGACTTGCCAAAGATGGCAGAGGGGGAAATTGCATCCAGATCTCCCGAGTGTCCAATTTAGGGTTTTAAGCCATAAAACCATCCTTCCTATGCTAACTGAATTTCAAGGTAAGAATGGAGACAGCTCTCATAAGATCCACATAGAAGGCGACAAGTGGTTCCTCCCTACTCAAACTTGGTTCTCCATCTCTTTCATAGTGTGGGCCAATTCTGAAGAGAGAGGTTACCTTGTGTAGACCACTCCCATTAGTCAGCACAGAATATCATTGTACTCAGTACCTGTCAGGAAGCACTCAGAACCTCCCAGGATTTGGCCCCTAATGACATGAAGTAACTTCCAAATCTGTGATGTTATCACGGTCCATGTGGTTCTCTTGCCGCTCAGAAATAATCCTGTGGAAATTGCTAAACTTTCTGCATTTTCCTGGATTAGGAAAGAAAGGAAGGATTCCAGTCTCTAGAGAACTAATTAGCTCCAGCTGCCCGCTGCACACTGGAACCAACAACCTCTTATTTCTGCCATCAGAGTTAAACACCATGAAACTGTTTCTGTCGTCATAGAGAGGGGATTATGGGGATGGAGTAAGAAAGAGTAAATAGCCTTAAGGAAGGGGAACAAGCGAAAACTATATAAAGTACACAGGGAGAACTGCTTTTAAATACATTAGTTTTCAATGGAGCATCACAGCACTTTAACTTTCTCACGGTTTTGGCTTGGCAAATAGTTAACTGTAAGCTGTGCCCATGTGCAGAATTCCAGTTAACACCAATTAAACACAAAACAATACTGTAATGAGACTTGCATAGAAATTTACATCTTCAAGGTATTGTGCACACTTTCTCTAAGCCTCTCCGCACAGCTGACAGGTAGGAATTCACCTCCCCATTTTACAGGTGAGAAAACAGGTACAGAGAAGTTAAGTCCCAAATTTTCTGTCACGGCTTCTAATTTGGTCGGGGGGGGTGGGTAATCTCCACCACCTACAGACGGGTAATAGAAGGCATCAAGGGTCTGCATCTGCCATTGATATTTGTTAGCGCTGGAGGTGCCCAACAGCACTGAAAACTAGGTCCTAGGTGTCAAGAGCTGGACACTCAAAAGTAGAAGCACCCAAAATTGGAGGCCACTTTTGAAAATCTAGGCCGAAGTGGGCTGTCAACTGCCAAGGTGGGATAAACACCTCAGTGGCTCTCTCTGAGTAATTCCATAGAAGTTCCAATATAGGGCAAGCGGAGCAAAAATCACCAATGAGAGGGGTTATTCCAGACGTGACAGGCAAAGGGTGAGGAAGAGCTGCATGCTATCCTTTTCAGCAGTGCAGGAATAATAGGTTCCTGCTGAGTTTGTATTTCATCGAGACTCTGAACACCAAACTCTGAAGGCTCACTCACTTGGGGTCTTTTTTAAGTGAACGAGAAAGAATGGGCCCCTTTTATTCTGTGCTAGAAAGGCAGAACTTTCACAGATGTATGAAAGTGAATCACAAAGAGGACATGCATCCCACTTGATGAACAGCAATCAAAGAATCTCTCTGAGATGTCACCAGAAGAAGTCTTAAAAAAGAACCATCGTAATTTTCACTATTTAACAATTAGCTATTTCTCCAGTACATTTCAAAGTACACCCACACGCTGTCCTTTTAGCATATAAAGTGCCCGGCTCTGATCACCGAGTCTATAGCTGATTCTCCTCTCAGACTAGTTTCTCAGACATGAAATCAATGGAGTTACAGCTTGATTTACACTTGTGTGAGCGAGTGGAGAATCACCAAACATTCAGAAAGTGTACCGAATCCAAGGGATTAATTTATTTCAAGAAGAAATAATCCTTGAGTTAACTGCTTTCCAGTGCTATAATTTCAGTTGCAGAAATGCCTGAATTCAACAAAGCTGTTGCCTAGACTTTTTTTAATGCTCTTTATCAGGGAAAACATAACAAAACAAATGCTGTGACAATGAAGTGGATCATGCTAAGTTCAGTCTTCTGCATTAGATGACTTTACGTGTATTTATCTGGCTAGCAACATGTGGAGGCCATATGAAATATACTGGGCTCCATGGATACATGGAGTGCTACCAAGGGCTTCTCTGTTCCCAAAAACCAAAACTGAAGAATAAAAACCCTTCCCATGAGAGCTGCTCTTTCTTTTAGAGAGAAAAGACAACAACAAAAAAATCCACCAGGTCTTCGAACGGTAACTACATGGCCATGCCACACTCGCCACATAAATATTCGGCTGTTGTAAGTACCAATCCCAAGATACGACTGAAACTAGCTTTCATCTTCAATCAAGTCACTTTTTAATAGCAGAAATTCTACAGGACAGCAAGAGCAGCCCACGGTTCTTCATCATAACAACATCTTAGCAACTGTAGCTACAGCATTCCAAAGGCCTCCACGCAGCTGTGCGACACTTTCTCGGGGCGTCCAGGACTGAGAGTCAGTAAGCAACACCTCTGCCTCAGTGAGAGGGAGTCTTTTGCGTAGTAGCTGAGTGTCAGCTCCCTGACCCTGCCAGCCCTTCAGCCAGTCAAGCACTCTGCTCTGGGCTCTGCCAGCCACGACTTTGCCTGGCAGGCACACACTTGGTGTACCCCTGTCCCCAAACTCCTCAAAAGCATCCTCCGGTAGTGTCCAGCCGCAGTCACCGGACACTCCCAGTAATTAGCAGGCTCACTAATCCCAAGGGAACAGTGCACATACACCAGCTTGTTTGAGTCAGCGGAGTAGCAGCTCGCATACAACAATGCGGTACTGTCATCTATTTATAGTAAGAACAACTATACGTTGATTAACAAAGGTAAAAATTGAGGCGACATCAAGCAAAGCTAATAAGAACCACAGGTTACAAATAAAACAAAGCAAGTACAATACGCTTCTAGTAGACTAAGATGTAACTGTAACAGGCTAACCTTCTCACCTAAGCCTTTTCTTGCAGCATGGCTACCGAGGTTGGCTGAGATCCTGTTTCCATGGGTAGAACCGCACCGCCTGGTTACCCCTTTAATTTGGCCCAGGCCTTATTAGCCACAGTAATCCCAGCAAAGTCAATAAGGATACGTCTACACAGCAAAAAACCATTGTGGTGAGTCTCAGAGCCCAGGTCAACTGACTCAGGTTTGTAGGGCTCATACTACAGCACTAAAAATAGCAGGATAAATGTTCAGGCTCAGGCTGATGGCTGGGCTCTGAGACCCTCCCCCTCGCCAGGTGTCAGAACCCAGGTTCCAGCCCAAGCAGGAACGTCTACACTACTAGTTTTAGACTCATAGTGTGAGCTCTACGAGCCCAAGCCAGATGACCCGGGCTCTGAGACTCACTGCGAAGAGTCTTATTTTTTTTGCAGAGTAGATGTACCTTAAATCCACCCATGTGACTCAAGACTACTTGTATATGCAAAGGTTGCATGATTGGGCCCCTGATTAGCAGTATTTCTAGAGAACTGCGCTTGTCCATCTATACCACATAAAAGACATGCATGGTCAAGATTTCAGAAGTGACTAGCGATTTTGGGTGCCCAGCCTGAAACACCTTAAAGGGGCCTGGTTTTGATGTGGGGGCTCAGCAGTTTCTGAAGATCAGTCAGCTATAGATCAGGCACTCAAAACCTGAGGCATTCAAACTCACTTATTTTTTAAAATCTTGGCCATGGTCCCCGCTTCGAGGCATTTAAGTTCTAATGCAAGACACACAACAGGATACAAGAGACCGACACAGGTAGAAGATGGCGAAGACTCCGCCTGGAAATCAATAACGGAAAGGCTAGCTAAAGGAGGGTTGTGTTTTCAGGAGTACAAAGGATGAGAGTGGGTGCTTGGCAAACGAGCAACGGGAGACTTTGCCAAGCACAGAGGGAAGGAATGAAAAGAGGAGTGAAGTTTCTTTTCAAGGACCATTTCCTGCCCCCATTATTGGAGACTTTGAGGAGAGGGAAGAGGTGAGAAAAGGAACGTCTATAATTTTACTGAGTTGCAGTGTTTTTCATTCAAACCAATATATTCATGTACCATAGATACTATTCTATTGCAAGGAGCTAATTCTATTCTATTTCTTATATGCCAGAGATGAATGCAACAAAATCAAAACATGGGAAGATAGTATTAATGAGTCTGTAAACTAAATTTTATGGCTAGGAAGCCTGGACCTGTAACTGATCTTTTCTGTGCCTTAGATCACATCTCAGAGAAGCACTCAGGATTCATAGAACCATAGGCATTAAAGATGAAAAAGACAACCTCATCCGTCTCCCTGTCAGTGCAGAATTATTTTCACACCATACATGTTCTTGTGCTTTGTCAAATCTAGTTTTCAATGTCTTAAGTGAGAGGACATGGAAAGATACTGCCATGATTTCTTTAGAGAGGAATAACACGCTATACCTCTTTAAACACATCATGCAATGCTGTGTGCGGTGTAGCTGCAGCCCCGGGTCAGTCCCAGGATATTAGAGAGACAAGGTAGGTGCGGTAATATCTTTTATTGGCCCAACCTCTGTTGAGGAGAGAGACAAGCTTGGCTTGTATGGCTCGAAAGCTTGGGTCTCTCCCTCCAGAAGTTGGTCCAATAAAAGATATTATCTCACCCACTTCGTGTCTCTAAAGCAATCACGTCCATATCTTTACCAGCTCAGAATCCAGATGAGCAAATGGACCTGGCACAAGACTGAGGAACAGAGAAATTCATTGAATGAAATGGGGGAGGATTTCTGTGTTACTCTACGGGTTGTGGTGTGTGTTAAAGGGGCTGCACACCAGTAATTGACCAGTGTCAAAACTATAATGGTCGTACTAGGATAGATATATGCAGCCCAAAAAACAGTCCGGTTTATAAGCACACGCCCTCTACGCTATGGCTGAGAGAAGAGTTATCAGTCCCATAACTATGATGTCACAGTCCTCCAAAATCCACACTCTGCGGCCAGAGCCACAGCACGGGCATTCTAGGGCCAGGTCAGTGGCATGGGCTATGCTTTTATATCTGCTAACTCAGGCACCCGTATCCTGTGCAGAACAAACCTGCCCATGACACAGTCTGTTCAAAGGGCAGTGGGTAGGGTCCCACAGCCAACCTGACGGCTCCCGCTTTAATGCGGCTTTTGCAACCCTGACACAAAGCCTATGGCCCCATTCTTGCAAGACACCCAGAAACTTCATCTCCTATAGGTTTCAATGGAAGCTTTGGGCACCCAGAACCTTGCAGTATTCGACTCTAAAATCACTTAGGCTCTGCGTTCAGTATAGAGAGTGTACACTTTTTTTTTTTTTTTTTTTTTTTAAAGAGGCAATGTTGTCTGTCAGACATCCCTTAAAAGCTGGGAAATTAAAAGAGTGAAGTCACAGATCAAATTTCTTGGCCATGGGAAATGAGAAAAAGGATAGTAAAAATAAATATTGTGTGTATGTATCTATGTTCAGATGTGGTTGGGAAGATTATGGGAGTTTTCTCTTGAAGTCTTTTGCAGATGGGAAGTACCCAGAGGCTGATGGGAGAGGTCTGAGAGCCGGCTTGTTATACGGTGTTTGCAGGCTGACATTCAATAGCATTCTGGCTAATTTAGTTGAAGTTCAGACTTCAGCTGTAGATGCCACATCACAAGGCTACACTAATTCTCTCCCCCACCCCAACACCCAACCTTATGTCTTAATAAGAAAATGAAGGATTTCCAAACCCTCGAGTGCCTGATTCTTAATCTGCGCCTCTATTATTTTTAAGAGTTTATTATTTTTATATTCTTAAATTGACACATTGTATTTTTATAATTTGATTTTGGTTCCCCTCTCTTTTTATATATAGATATAGATATTTTAAAACCACTGCACCAGAATGCGTTTTGACAGCCTTCCAAAATGAAACACGTACAAAAATTTCTGAAGCATTCCAATAATTGTAAACTGGGCTGTGCAGTGCAGTGCAGGCAGGCAGGCAGGCATTCTGCTTCTCTCTCTCTCTCTCTCTCTCTCTTTTTTTTTTTTTTTTTTAAACACAAAGTATTTCCACTGAAAAGAAGGGGGGAAATGGTCCGTCTTGCAACGTACAGAAGCCGTGAAATAGGATGCTTCTGTTTCATATAAAACAGGCAAAATGAAAATAGTTGTGCTTTTAACCACCCACATTAGGAAAACTATAAAATATAGGAGGGCAATTAGGTAAATTATTAACTTTACTTTTAAAAAAGAAAATCTTCTCATTTTACTTTGCAATTGCCAAGCATGTAGCCTGCACGTTTTAACAAAACCAATCCCATCCTTTACTGCACTGCTATTAATAATTATTACTACTATTATAATTAATACCATACCCACAGTATATATGTATTTTACAGACACATCTGTTGACACAGTCTCTGCCTGTATAGAGGCTGATTTGTATCCTGCTATTGCAGAGATACAATTGGCTTACAATCTTAGTACGAGTTTTTAATCGGTACTCACCACATACCGTAGTATTTACTAACATGAGTCTTGATCTTGCATTTGACTCTCCTCAGACACATTCTGCAACCGCACAGAGCCCCATTGATTTAGTGGGGCGCAGGGGGTTCAATCCCATAGATCTCTTCACAGGATCAGGACCACAGATAGTCCCACTGATGTCACACAAATTTGCTTACCTATGTTTCCCAACAAGCCTTTGATTACGAAAGCTGAAAGGATTTTTAAGATCCAATTTACTGACACTATTTGTGCTCTTCCTTTATTTATTTATTTTTGTTTCCATTTTGTACAGCTTGATAATGGAAACGGGCTAGTCAGTTTCATTTTTTCTTACAGTCATTTTCATTCTCAGGTTCTCAGTGCTGCAATGTTTCAATTGTGGATGCTGGAGAGGAAGTTTATTTGTTTAAAAGCAACTGCAATTTAAGGGAAATGATGGCACCATTCCTACAGGTCTCAGATTTTCTAAAAGCTTGTTTACTCAAAATCTCAATTCTGGGCTACATTTGAGTTAATAGCATCCCTTGTTAAGCAGAAAATCTCTTTGTAGCAATGTTAATCTCTACATGCCATTTTAGTCTAAGCGCAGTTTTAACTCAAAACAATACTGAAAGATAATGGTTATGTAAAAACCCGCAAAAATGCGTTAATAATAAATAAGCCAAAAGGCATATAAAACGGAAAGCCAAACACTGGATATAAGAGATACAAATCACATTTTTTCCATAAATATAATGTCAGCCCAAAAGCCTCTGTTAGTAGGCATGCCAGCTTGAAAAATAAACCCAGTGCTCATGATTAAACACACAAGTGTATTTTCACATGAGTTTGTGAACAATGTGTTCCTGTGTGTTTCTGGTGCAGACACTTTATCCCAACTGTGAGAGATGCAGCCATGAAGGTTTTCGTGCCTTCCATTCTGTGGACAACATAATAAAGAAAAACGCACAAGGCCTATTCACCACTTAAATCCTATATTGACAGCTTATATGGGATTTGAGTAACACCTATGCTTTTTGCTGGTCTTCTGCACAGGGCCTTCTACCCATAATACTAGACTTACAAGCATGGGAGCGGATCTGGGAAGTGGCGGTCAGTCAGGCCAGACTGTCAAATGCCTTGCAAAACCTGGGATGTATGTGGACAGAACACAACATCGTAAGGCACCAATGCCTGGCTGGATGATACAATGAGTTTTAAAAGGTGGACTCCTGTTTATCTCCTATTGCACATCATGCTGTCTGTATCTCATGGCTATTCAGTGCAACACTGTCATCCCCACAGGCCCACTTTTCAAACACTCACTCAATCAGTTCGATATTTGGTAATATGACAGTAGCTTTATTCCTATAAAACAAGCATTACCATGCCAGATTCTAGATGGGCCACATGTCCTTCCACCAAGCAGCACTATGCTATAAACAAGGGCTTGATTCTGATCTCCCACTAGTTTTACAGCAGTGTTATTCCATTAGCTTCAACTGAGTTACTCCTGGTTTACACCAATGTAAGTGAAATGAGAATCAGTCCCAGGGACATGGCAAATTCCAGAACCAGATTTGATTTATGTCAGAACCCAGCCTTGCTTGGGCTAATTAGGGATTATTCTGTTAGTAACTCCGGAAAACATCCGGGGTGAAATCCTGGCCCCGTTGAAGTCAACATCAAAGCTCCCATTGACTTAGGATTTCACCGTGGGGCCCTGGACACATCTAACACCTGATTCTGTGCAGTGTATACCCTGACAATGTTCAGACTTTACAGAAAGAAGGGTTAATGGAGAGCACCAGGTAAACAGACTTCCCCATAACTCTCCCGGCATTTGCAAATGGATTGGATCTATGTAACCCAGACATAGCTATGAAGGGTACGTCTACACGGGGAAAGAAAGAGCTGCGGCAGTGAGTCTCAGAGTTCAAATCAGCTGACTCAGGCTTGCGCTGTGGACTCTAAATAGTAGTGTAGACGTTCGGTCGCAGGCTAGAACCCAGGCTCTGAAACCCAGAGAGAGGAGGGTCTCGGACCCAGCTCTGCGGCCTGAGCGGGAACATCTGCTCTGCTATTTTTAGCTCAGCAGCGCAAGCCGAAGTCAGTTGACCCAGGCTCGGAGACATGCTGCCGTGTGTCTATTTTTGCTGTGTGGACATACCCAAAGTGGCTCCCTCACGAGCCTTCATTTTTGTGCTGTGATTTCTGCGGAGAGCTCAAAGCAGATCATGGTGGTTTGGCAAACGTTCTTATTGCTAGAGACTGCCAGTTTGCACGCCAGAATCTTTCATTAGAACAATAAATTAAGACGGAGATTATCAAGCGTGCCTAAGGGAGACAGGTGCCCAAGCCTTTAACACACATGGTTACCAAAGAAAATCTTAAAAATTCAAACTGATGCCAGGCTGACTGCCAAAGTCTGTAGACAGCAGAAACAATAGCTCTGAAAGAACGAGGAGCTGCTACATTTTATTTTAATGGGAGTCTGAAGTCTAATGATGGCAGCATAGGACTGTAAGCTTTGTTCACTGTTTCACTGCTGAACAAAGCGCACACGAAGGAAGCGGGACAATCGCAGCAGGAAGATCTATTTTGAGTGGAGTTTCGTTTTGGCCTCTCTGGTCAGTGCAGCTTGGGTTGTTGGCAGGGCTTGGGAGTAACATTACTTCTGCTGCCCCAGTATTAGAGAGTTTGGAAGGTATTTTTGTGGGGGGGGAGGAAAGGGGGACAAATCAAAGTGATACAGGTGGGGTGGAATGTTCTAAGGCTCTATTTAGCTATTGTTGATACTTATATTGTTACTCTTTACTATAGGACCTGAATGCCTCTCATGCAGAAAGCTTTAATCAAACAGGAAGATTTTGCAGCCTTTCCTAAAGATGGTTAGAGTCTGGATTCATCTACTGTCCTCTGGAAATTTTCCCTATCATAGGGAATTTTTGAATGTAGGTCTTCTAGTTTGCTCAGCATAATTCTGGAGCTCAGCTATCTCTTTCTGAAATGTCATAATATAGCTCTCTTTATTAAATAGGAATGTAGACAGAAGACGCGTGTAGTCATAAAAAGATTGAGCAGGCTAATTTCCTGAAGTTTATTTCCTTTTTGTAACAAATATTTACTGTCAAATGTTTATTACTTGTACATTTGGATTTTTTAATAATACTTTATTGAATTAAAATACCACATTACCATTGGCTAGAAGAGGAGACAGCTATGTATGCCAATAATTTCTATAACTAATGCCAACGACCGGTGCCAATTTTTTTTTTGTTCATATTTCCGCAGACAGCTTAGAGACTTACAGTACAAGCATTCTGTTGATGAGGCACGAGAAAGACGAAGGCGAAGGTAACAAAACCTTCCAGGATTTAAAAATTAAAGCTGACCACTTCCTAGAACGAACTTTTTTTAGTTTCACTGCAGGCAAACACCAACTCACAGCTGCTGAACAGCATGCAAATATTACCATGGTTTAATGATGTGTAAAGTTAATGGCACATATTTTCACAGAACATCAACATTGAACTCTGAAGCGCTCCCACCCTGCATTCGTGATCCGAAATACCTACAGATACATAATTAAGCTGACTAGTGTTTGCAACTTCCTTTATTCAGCCAAAGATTGTATAGGCTTCTCAGCAGAAATTATTCTAAATATGGATTAAGGTTTCTTTTCTTCTTTTCTAAAGATTTCAGAAACACTAAGACTAGTAAAGATCCCAAAGGACCAACACACCTGCTAACAGAGAATACTGCCGGCTGGTGTGGTACACTGACAAACATACTCTGAATGAAGAGTTTCAAGAACACTATTTCTGGATATGCTATTTCAGCATGAGAAATGCAGACCTGTAAGCAGTAAAATGGCACTTCCTAGTGGGGGTTAAACCTCCAGGAATGACAGTTCTTTTCTGCAACAATGCACATAGCAAATATCTACCAAAAGCTGGGTAAGCAGCATGATATCCGTTCATTTGGAGGTACCTGCATCTTCCTGACTATACCCAGGGTACTCTTGAAGGATGCACATTTTAAAAGCCTGCTTCCAGTCCAGTAGTCCGGATGGCCTGCATTTCCCTGGTTGATCCAAAAAACACAACCTACCCAGATTTGTTTCTCATTGTTTTCATGTTCTGTGTTACTTAGTTGCCAGATCCAAAGTAAACAAAACAGCAAATGTGAAACTCAGAGTTCTTTCCCAGCACTTGCATGTGTTCGACAGCTTTATTCATTTGGAAACTTCAGTTATAATTGATTATTATTTTCTTTTTTTATAAGATTAAAGTGCCAGAATTTTTTAGAAGTCGAGGGGACAGGACAGGGGAGGGGAGAGGGGGAAATGATTTACCAAAACAAACATTTTTTTTTAATATTGCCTAGTTATAAGAGAGTAATGCACGATTCACTCTAGCCATCTAAACTCGGGCTTTGTAGAACATAATGTAGGGTAAAATACCACCAAATGGTTCTGGTGATAAAATAATCAATTCGATAACAATGCTTAGCACTTTCCATCTGTAGCTATCCTAGCACATCGCCACACATGGGCAATTATAATCCCTACCTGGAATAGGGAAAAGTAGGGTGCAGCTAGGTTAAGTGTCTTGCTCATGGTGATACAGAGAGTTAGTGGCAGAGCTGAGAACAGAACCCAGGAATCCTGACTCCCAGTCCCATCCACTAGCTACTGGCTCACACAGCCTCCTCAGCAGATACAGAGCTCCTACTGGTTGGTCAATTGGTTCATACATGAATATTGCTTCACATTACAGTCAGAGGTGGCTCCTACCAGCAGCCCTTAAATAGTTTGCAATCAGGGTTCAAACCCAAAAGTCCCAACGTTAATCCAAATGATCTAAACCTCTCTAGTCTGCAGAGCTGGGAAGTGGCTCACTTGTGAGACTTCCGCTACATCCCAATTCCAGATGGGCCGGAAATATCATGAGAACAGCCTCTTGCTCAGTATTCTGGCACTCTGACTTCCATGGGAGTTTTGCCCAAGTGAAAACTGAAGACAAACTCAATAAGGACCTCAGGACCTGGATCTAGGGTTTTAGCTTCATCGGTGTGGGTGGGGTTTTCAAAAGTGCTCAGCGTTGGCCTAACTCTGTTCTTTCATCTGAATCAATGGTTGTTTTCATAGAATCATAGAATATCAGGGTTGGAAGGGACCTCAGGAGGTCATCTAGTCCAACCCCGTGCCCAAAGCAGGACTAATCCCCAAACAGATTTTTGCCCCAGATCCCTAAACGGCCCCCTCAAGGATTGAACTCACAACCTTGGGTTTAGCAGGCCAATGCTCAAACCACTGAGCTATCCCTCCCCCCCAGGCCAGGCCAGGCCAGGCCAGGCCGACACTGAGCACCGTTGAAAATCCCACTTTGTATGTCAATTGGAGGTACGGAATCTTTTTATTCTCAATTGACAGCTTTGCTTCCATTACCCACCCTCGCGCTCTTGGGACCCAGGAGAAGCCTTACCTCCATATTCTTACAGAAAGTGGCATTGGTCCCGAATAGGATCTGGCACTGTTCATCAGCGCTGTAGTGCATCCCTGGCAGCTTGTGAGGAAGCCGCACGGCATACTGGCTTCGGGGGTCTGTTACCAGCAAACAGGTGCTCACCTTGGACCTAAAGAGTATGAGAGTTACACACACCTTTAAGGGGAGGAACTTTGAAACTGGGCAGGTAGATCACTTGCCCAGAGAAGGTGGCTCCTTCCCTTTCACTTGAGATTATGGTGTCTTTGTCTAAAGGGTTGGTACTTTTGAGAGATTTCCACCCAGGAATATCCTTTTTTAAGCAAAGATTCTGACCTGCAGATATTTCTGGTCAGGTTGCTATTGTGGGCAGGTGCAGACTGGAGATGCATGAGGTGAGGTCATGCAGTGGTATTTTTGAGACATTACTCAATATGGAGAGCGAATAGTGGGACAGAAGTGAGACCTGGGAAATGTACGGTGTTCAAATGACTATAAGGAAATGTTGTGTGCAGTTGTGTTGTAGCCGTGTTGGCCCCAGGACACTCTCTCGAATATACTGTGAAGTGCCAGACAGGCAGACCTCTGTGATGGTGAGTGTTAAGTGGGTTTCCTGGAGAATGCCCTGGGGGTGGTTAATGCGAATTCCACAATACTGGTTATGCAAAAACCAAACCTTTTGAAGTTTGCCCTGAGGAGAGGGCCACTGACTGGTGATTGCCTGTTACAGGAGGCCACAGATCAAAGGCCCAGACTGTATAAAGAAATAGCTGGACTGTCCCAGACTTGTTATGGTTCTTGATCTGAAACCTGACATGAACTGGTAACCCAGCACAAACCCAGCTGAGGGCTTTGAAAGACAGACAGCCCCCAGAGCCTTATGTTGGAGCTCAGGGTGACCTCTGGTAAGCTTTTAGCATGTGTGTAGGTTCGTTTAGTGTTTTTTGTACATTTTCTCCCTAATACACTTTGCTTTGTGAAGGCTGGTTGGTAACTGGTGTACACCGTTGTAGCCCGTGGAGAAAGGTTAACCACAGATGCTGAACCCTGGTCAGAGCTGCTGGGGAAGTCAGTGAGGTGCAGAGGGACTGCAAGCCTAAACCCGTTTGGAGGGAGAGAGATGCAGATCTTCGCCCAAGAGAGGTGATGGCTCGGAGCCTGAAACCTTAGGTGGGTGCCCTTGTGGAAGAGCAGGGGTGTATGTCAAAGGTGCAGTTAACCCTGAAACTGTGACCAATAGCATCTTGGAAGGTTTTTTTAAAACTAATGGAAAGGAGGAAAGATACTAGGCCATGTATATGAGGGTCACTACCAAGTAGTTTAGGAACTAACAGGCTGACAGACTCAGAGTTCAGAATCAGACCCTTGTTTTTTATCTTGACAGTGTCCCTTTAACACAACATTACTGGAGCTCTCATTTTCTGGATAGACACTTTGAACTCTTTTTTTGCCCCTCTCCCTCTGATCACTGCTAAACTCATTGCTCAGTACGGAGGCTGCATCTCTGATAGTCAAGTAGATCCAGCACACTCTGGTGTTTGTTCCGGTGAATAATGATCTATGAGCTGGTAATCAGCTTGCCTTAGAATTCTTTCTGAATTGCTAAAAAGGATAAACTAAAAACACTGGATGCTGCAGAAAAGGCATTCACAGTGAACTGTTTAGGTTAATGCTCACGTAGAGAGGAGAGAATGACACAGAATTAACTCCCCGGGAAAGGAGTTCTCTCTGGCTTCCGTAAAATGAATTGTTCTAGCAGGCCAGGCTGGCAGAACCTGTCAAATAGGGTGGGTTGTTTTTTTTAAGGGCATTTCCTCCTGTACAACCTAACAGAGTCCTGTCATTACAGGACTCATTCCTAAAGTGGAAGTGAACTGGGATTCTTTTCAAGAAGCTATCAGTGTGCTGAAATTTGGGGAAGATGAGTTTGCTGCATCTCTGCCAGTATTCTCTGCACGCTCCAGGTACAAGGTTACTACAAAGGAGACAGATTCAACCTTCCATACAGTGATTGTACACCGCCCTCCCCTGACTTTGTGTTTGAATTTCAAATACGATCCCGGTTCTTTGAGATACAGGGTTTTCGTTGTTCATCACGTTCTTACTTTAGGAAGTTTTCAAGGTCGTCACGGCTGCAGGAAGACCAAGAAAGGTCACTAGGGTTCCTGCCCTTCACCCATTCTCCAGACATTATGTGAGATCTTCCTGCGCAGGACAAATGATCATCGTCATGGCTCATCCCCATGCTGTTTGGTTAAAAACAAAAAACAAAAACAAAACCACATAGATAAAGCCATACTGCGGGTTTGTCATTTCCCATTGCACCTGGTAATGACACTCTAATTATCTTATGGGGAACACAGGGGAAAGTAGTACTGATCAAATCATGCACGATTAATAATTTATCCAACTAATTTACCTTCTAGGTTATAAGCGGATCACAAATTCCTTGAATTTACCTATTTTAGTTGCAAATTTTTTTAAAAATTTTTTTTGCTCCATGGATTGATGGCAAACACTTCACTATGGGGTCTGCTGGAAATATTCTAAATTCCAACAGTGATTTTTAGTGGAGAGAGAGCACTGAGAAGTTATATGGAACTGCTTCTGTTCCCTGATTAGATGAACCAATAAGTACATCTGGCTGAATTCTTACACACACGGATGCAAAAAGTGATTTCTGGGAATGGTCATGCAACCTGAAATGTGCTTCCCCGTAAAACTCAGTCATTCAAGGGTTCACAGAAAACAAACGCTCAGAAAGGATGTCGCCTGGCTGAAGCCCAGAATATCAAAGGGAGTATTTGTGGAAAACTTTGTATTACTTGCCCAGAACTAGTGAATGAGGTTAACTAAAACCATGTTGAGTAAGGTCAACAAATACCGAAGTACAATTATTACTAAACATGGAACCAAATTCTGCTCTTGTGCCAGTGCAAATCTGGAGTAACTCCACTGACATAAAAGGGGTTACTCCAAATTTACAGTATTATTAAATATCTCTATTTCAGCAGCCCCTGGACATCCCTCCCCCCCCAGAATCAGGGCCCCATTTTGCTAAGTGCTGTACAAACGCATACAAAGACACAATCCCTGCCCCAACCCAATGTAAATGTGAACGGCATTTGGCCCATGGTAGTGCATCTCAACAAATAATGCACATTTACACATATTTACACCCACAACTGAGAAATTAAAATATCGCTCACCTGAGGATCTCAAAAGGGCTTCACAAAAACTTTCCCCCCACCATGCACCTGTGAGGCCATGTATTATTAACAGTGTTTTACAAGAGGAAAAACTCAAGCAAAAGAAGAACAGGAGTACTTGTGGCATCTTAGAGACTAACAAATTTATTAGAGCATAAGCTTTCGTGGACTACAGCCCACTTCTTCAGATGCATATATGCTCTAATAAATTTGTTAGTCTCTAAGGTGCCACAAGTACTCCTGTTCTTCTTTTTGCGGATACAGACTAACACGGCTGCTACTCTGAAACCTGTCATCAAGCAAAAGAGAGGATCAGTGACTAGTTCAAGTTCACACAACAAGACAGTGGCACAACCATGTACAGACACCAGAAATCCTGATTTCCAATCCCATCCTCAAACTACTAGACCATGTTACCAACCAGTGTGGGAGAGAGAACAAGTTCCAGCCTGTTTTGATAAGATTTGATAAGTAACTTTTTAAAATCTTAATGTCCTTCCTTTGGTTTCTAAACCCATCTTAAAATGGGATGAGAATTGGTTTACGGATTTTTGTAAACGGTGCCTCTTGATTTTTGCAAACAAGTGTCATTCAGCTGGCAAAGTGGCAGTCATCAGCATTAGGTTCAGAATTGGCAACTGCAAGTTGATAACTGAAATCTCAGATGATTATCAGTTTATTCCTTAGGAGAAGTGCATCTTATTGTATAAGCTTGCTGGACACAGCAAGATGGCCATTGTTTCCGATCATGATGTTGGACTCCCAATATGCAACATTACTCTACAAATCAGAGTTGCCTATTTGTTTTTATATTCAGTTCTCATTCCCCTGCCTTTGCTTCTCTGCAGTTTTGGGATTCAAATATTCAAAACCTAAATGCAGCATACATTTCCAGTTCTGATTAACCGAAACCAGCTTCAGCAGTTTGATAATTATGGCTTAGATTAAACCACCATTTAGGCTATTTTTAGCTTAAAGTGAAAATTACACGGCTGAGTCTATTATTTTAGGTTTATCTCCAGGGATGTTATTATTTCTAACAATGTTACACTTAGCATAATTTTTAGAATCAGAAGCTCATGGTTATGCATGTTTTTTAACCTTTGTAGGTTTCGAACACAGGAAAAATGTTAATGTCAAGCACATTGTTTGACACGCACCAATCATTTAACAATCTAGTAGCAACTCTAACTTCAGAAACAGAGGGTGAAAGCCGTGCCTCACTGAACTCAAGGGAGGTTTTGCGACCGACTTCAATGGAAGTCAGGATTTCACCCAAGATGGTTTATCCATGTTACCTCTACAAACAAACAAATACAAATACATCTTAACACAAACTATGAGGGCAGAGCCAGCAGTATTCTTCTATTGCAACTTGTCCCCTACAAAACCTGCAGTCTTAGGAAATGAGAAAGGAAGATTTTAATGTGATAAAAGAAACAAGTAAATAACATAGGAAAGGTGACTTTAGCCCCACAGAGACATGGCGATCTTCCGCAATATTGACTTAGAAAAGTAAGCTGAATGTTTGCCTTCATTCTTTGCCCCATCTGGGTCACAAGTCAATACATTCCCAGTATATTTTCATAAAGCAAGAATCTTCTTCTTTCGTATGGCTGGTGTAGAGCAGCAACTACAATTTCACCTGATGTTGATAGAGCCAGATGGTTCCACCAGGAGTAGCAGAATTTATTGCAGTGATGCCTCCTTCATATTTATAAATTGGGCAGTAGGTGGGGATATGTTTGATGGTCTGTCGTAGGGAGCCGCATGCCAGGGACTCCTTGATTTTCCATTTGTACGTTAGATGTCTGCATCTATCATGATAGGTTCGGATTCGGTTCAGAGTTGACCAAGGTGACCATGGAAGGTCAAACCCAGGAACCTTCCATGTCGGATCCGTCACAAAGCACTTATTTTTTTAAGTCTTGTTTAGCCCAATCTGCTTTCCAAGCCACCTCCTAATCATAGCCTGACTGCATGAGGCTAAGCGAAAGTTCCCAGAAAGGTTGAGAACCACTGGTATAAAACACACTGATACATGTACTGCTTATCTGAGATTAGAATCTGGCCCTTTTGGAGTTCCATTCACCTGGGTAAAGTCTGCTAAATCACTGAATTGCCACAAAGGCAAAAGGTCCATCATTGCTAGCTTATTGGAAAGGAATAGGAATAAATAGGACAATTTAGAGTGGCGTATACCATGCAACATGGCTGCAAAGAGAGAGGAATGCCTGTTTTGGCAGCGTATTAGAGAGATAAGGGTCCCTCTCTAAACGGTTCTCATGCAACTGTACCCAGGATATTGTGCCAAATCAAATCCAGGGCTCCACAGTGCCCAACCCTGTAGGGGACTGTGTGTGTGTGTGAAAGACCTTCCCTACACTTGAGCCGTTGAGTCTGGGTCAAGTGAGTCTCGGCCAAGCCTATGTGAGTGCAGGAACTGGTTCCTACTGGTGCCTCTGTAGAGGCCAGCAACCTGGAAGGGGGTGGGGATAACCTCTGCCCACCACTGCACTGTCCAGAGTGGCTGGGTGCCCTGAGAAGGGAGACAGTATGACTATCATAGGTGGCACAACTGGAAGCTCCCAGGGAGGGATTCTGATGAAGAATCCCTCCTGGGGCCTCCCTCTGCACTGGCCTCGTCCTCAAACTCTCCAGCGTGGACCATCATTTACAAGTGAAAATCTGGCCCTGAAATAGCAAAACATATGGTAGCACAAGCAATCCTTTAAACTGATATCCTGGGAGCCAATAGGCTGTTTCAATCAAGGCAGACACGTTTGTTTACTAAAGCCTGTTTTCCCGACAACACTTTGCCTAAGCCAGGATGAGGTCAGCTTTTCGCTACAATGTATGAAGAACCAGGTTTCACCTGAAGCCATTTAGCCAAGATATATTTTAGCTCTCTCATTAATTTGTATTTATTTATTCTTAGCATATGTTGAAAATGGGATCGTTTCTTTGGCAGAAAACACGAGTAGCAGTCACTAATTAGGACATTCCCGTCTTTGATTTTATTATTAATGTATTTTAAAAAAACTGATTGCTTTTGGGAAGTTTCTCTGAGGGAATTGTAGAGGCTAAAATTCATTCATTTCAGCTTCGGTTCTGCAGTGTATATGTAAAATCCCCATACAGAACAATTCAAAACCAAGATCGCGTTAAAGTTGGGGGTTTTTTGCATATATTTTCTGGAATTTATGTATTTATTTGAAATTGACATATTTATGGAGAAATCATGGATTTTAAACAGCAGCTGTTTAGCAAGTTCTAGGCACAAAGGGCTAGATCCTCAGCTGGTGTAAATCGATGGAGCTCCATTGAAGTCAGTCGCGCTAGGGTGATTTCCTCATGGCTCCAAAGCAATTGCTTCTAGCCTTTCAGCGCTGGTTTGCTAGGAGAATACAAGTCCACGACACCTTTGGAGACTGTTTTAATTGGCACTGGGAAACTTTTCCCAGCAGTTACTCTACCTTACAATGACTCACTTGAGGAACAGATTAAACGACCTAAAGTACTAAGGCATACCCCACATGCTCACACACTAGTTCAAGCGTTCCCAAGTACATCAAAGGGAAGAGCTATTCCTAAACACGTAGTAAATATAATGCCATGCTGGTTCTTTTCACTAATGACTAGCTCTACTTTCTTTTTAACAGAAATAAATTGGGGGGGGGAGAAGAGGGGGAAGCTCTGTATGTTCATAACTAATCAGCAGTGCAAGTGCTGACTCGGTATTTTGCATTTCCTTTGTAAGCAACTAATCTTACCTGCTATTCAGACTTCACAGGGAATTAGAAGGAGTTAATTGGGCCACGGAAATATTTTGCAGAGGGGGTTCTACTTTTAAATGAACAGAAACCCCTTTAAAACAGAGATAATAAATGTCACTTTTCATACTGAAACCACTATTAAAATGGCACCGTATTACTCAACTGCTCTGCCCCTTGTGTGTACTCAGAGTCACATCTAGCTAATTTATCACCAAAAGTAAACATTTGCTACATATTATTCTTGTTAGCATTGCAGAACCAGCACAGCTTTGTGAGAGTGAGCTAGATTCAATTCTGGCTCATGCATCAGCAAACAATTGCTTAACCAAATTCTAAATACAGAGCGAAATTCGGTCTTCAGTTACACATGTCCTAGCTCTTGGGTTTGCTCAGAGTGCAGCACAATGGGGGGCTGATTCAGGGCCGGCTCCACGGTTTTTGCTGCCCCAAGCTGCGATCATGTTCTGCAGCCGCAATTCGGCGGGAGGTCCTTCGCTCGGAGCGGGAGTGAGGGACCATCCGCCGAATTGCCGCCGAATAGCTGGACGTGCCGCCCCTCTCCAGAGTGGCCGCCCCAAGCACCTGCTTGGCAAGCTGGTGCCTGGAGCCGGCCCTGCTGATTCTGAACGGGGCCTCTAGGTTCTCTATGACACCAATAAGGAGACAATAGGGTTGCACAGGTAGCAGAGTTTGGCCTACAGAATAATTATTGCTGGCGAGGATGCATGAGCCCAGAAAGAAGCATCTTGACCTTTAGATCCCAGGACGGGCAATTATCAAAAATGATAACTGAGCAAATTTCATCGGGAATCACAAAACTTCAACTTGTCTATTTTACAGTCATTTGCTCTGCAGAACCACGTGTTAAAAGTAACGGAACTAGGAATTAAAGACACATGTAATTTTCCATCCTATTGCAAAACCAACACCTCTCAAAAGTCTACACCGTATTGTGTGTTACATACTACAGTCGATAGTGAAGTGTTGTGCAAGTGGTCAGAGCAGAGGAGTGCGAGGCAGGACTCCAAAGTTCTATGCCTGGCCTCTTCCACCGACCCATCATGTAACCACATTTCTCTAAGTGTGATTAATGTGAGTTTGTTTTCCCCGTAGCAATACTAAACGAATGCACTTGTTTTATTCGAGTCACTCGTCGACATTCCGCTCTAGACAGTTAATAGAGCTCAACTGCACATCTTGTTTGTCCCTGGTGCATTTTCCAAAGATTCCTGTTATTCTTTAAAAACCTGAGCCAAAATCCATCAAAGCCAGTGGAAAGGCTCCCACTGACTTCAACAGGGTTTGGATCAGACCCTAAAGTTCTTAAGAGCGTGCACACAAGCGCTCACCAGAACCACTCTGGCTCTCAATAGGTTTCCTATTAAAAGCATGGAATCTGAGACTTAAAATAATGCTGGGGGGTCAGTGGGAGGAACTAACATAAGTGATGGTTTACATGTTTTTGAACAGCTGTAACTTTGCAGTTGATAATAGGCTATTTGAGAACTCCCTATGATTATTTCCACTCATTCCTCTCTGACATGGCAAGGGTGGAGAAATGAAAAAACGATAGAAATGTACTGTCAGCAAGTTCAAGTTTTTGATGGGGGGTGGGGGCTAAGTGGGAAGCTGTGACCAAGGGAAGGCTGGAAAAATTAGTTGGGGCAAACACCAGGAACTTCCACACACTGTCAGCTTGAAACAAGGGCTTCAACTAGGTGCTAGTCAGAGCTTCTTCATGTCGTCTCCATGCAAAACCGAATCCTTCCATTTGTAGGCAAGTAAATTAGGGTCAGCTAGATCTTGGTTAGGTTTAGAAAATAAACAACACTCGAGACTAGCCAGCCGTCTTCCTATTCATTTAATAAATCTCTGCCTTATACTCACTTAACTTCTTGCATTAAGGACATTCGCCTCAGATTTCTCTTTGTCTAAAAAGGACAATGAAACGGGGCCCCAAGAGGTCACCAAACTACTAACAATGGAATCAGATTGTGATATTCCTCCCCTTTTGTCCCCACTGCTGGAAGCAGCTGCCAAGACCAGCGTGGCAGCTCCTCTGAGCTCCAGAAACCAGCTGGATCTGGGAAGTGAGGCAGACCAACCACCCAAGGGCTGAGGGCTCGCCGCCAGGGAAGGTCAGGTAAGAAGAGAGGGTGGGGTAGGGGGTTCTGGGAGAGTTCGGCTCATGGAGTGGGCGAGGCAGGGACTCCAGGAGCGTCAGGCTGGTGTGGGGGAGCACCCAATGACCCGTTGCCCCCGGTTGCAAAGCTGGCTCTGCCACGGATTCTCGACTGATCATCGGAAAGTGTATTTTGTCTCCCTACATTTTATAACACAAGGGTTTTATCTTTAAGATCGCAGTAGAGTGCCAAGAGCTGTGTGCAGTACTGCAAGTTGCACAAAACTGAGGATCTCCAAGCCCTTCCTCCAGAAAACCCCAAGACCCAGGTGGCAATAACCTCACAATGAGTACCTGATGTTAACCGCAGTCGTCATGTTATCCCATGAGATTTCTGGGGAGATCCTGAGTTGGACTATATTGCTGCAAATCAATGATGCCTTGGGGACCTGAGGTTTATCACCACCACAGAACACACAGGGGAGACTGTAGTGTATCTCCATGTCTATTTCAGCGTGTGAGTGGGGTAAGAGGGGAGCAGTGCCAGATGGAAAGCATCGGGAATGAAACCCTCTACTTATCCATAGGAAGCGTACAACATGAGCAATTGCAGAGCAAAGCTTCCCCCACACTGCTTCTCAACGTGGAGTGGTCATCACTAGGGTAAGAAAGGAGATCCGTCTCCATGGCCCAACCAATCCTTGGTCTCTCTCTTGCCCATAAAGGTGCCAGTTGTGGTGATGGGTTTTGTGATGTGCATGCCTGTTCACTGGGATCTGAGCCAGGATCATCACACTCAATGTAATCACCAAACAGGAGAGATGGCAACACTTCTCAGCCTGTACTGACTTGAGCTGGATTTGAACCAGCAATATAGAACCGGGAGACTCTACATCCCATTATCAAGCTCTGAGCTGTCCGGTCCCAAGTCTATTCAATTTTAGGAATTTGTATTAGTGTTTGAAACTGAAGCTATAGCACAGGAAAAATGATGACTTCTGAACCAGGTTCAATATGTTTAACATTTCACTATAAAATTCTGAAATCTGGCAAGTTACAAGACTCCCAACTGGGTTAGAATAAAGACATGGCAGAGGCAGATGCTGGCTAGGGGCAGCTTGTTAGGCCTGGAAGAATAATGGGAGCTGGGGAAGGCAGTGCAAGATGGGGACACGTTAGTGGGTCAGGAAAAGGATGCACCCACAAAGTAACCGATGAGAAGCAGAAACAGCTGGAGTGGCAAGAAGAGAGTCCAAGTGAGAGTCAGGTGGAAGGGGAAAAAATCTAGGGACAGCACACGGAGTTAGTGGAGCGGGGATGGAGTTAATGGAAGAACACGAGCAACCTGCTTGCAAGAAAAGCAACTGTTCAGACCATTGAATTAATTAAAAGGTTTTCACCTCTTGTTTCTTACACCTAAATACAGGCACTTAACTCATCAATGGAACCTGTCAGGAGGTGCCTTGGGGAAGCTGGAGGGAACTGACGCCTATTTAAACCTTATTAATTAGCAGCAAAGAGCGATTTTGTATGTATGGGATCTGGGACCAAGGTCTTCAAGAGAGGTGGTCGAGCTTTTGTTGTTGTTGTTGTTTTTTTTTTTTTTTTTAAATCAGAGAGACACCATCTTAAGGGAGCCATGACTACTGATGCTTGTTTTCCTAACCAAGTTTACGTCACTCTGCAATAATGAAGTAACCAGACATTTTATATGGTTATCTACTCATCAAACAGCCAAGAAGTCAGCAACAGAGAGTGAGAACACACATGCCTATGGTGAATTGCAGCATGGAAAGCCATGGTTTATTCAGCTGCATGACAGATCCTGCCCTTTATTATAGGTTTTTCATTTCAAAAGAATGAGGTCTTTTGACATGGAAGCTGGAAGGCAGCATGTACAACTTGTGATGCAAAAGCCTGATATAGCCATCACTGGGGCCAGGCTTGGTAGGCACTCTACAGAGTTACCAAAAATACCCCCTGCTCTTCCAGTCCTGGGTCTCTCTGCTAGAGCCTGATCCAAATCCTACTAAAGTCAATGACAATCTTTCCATTGACTTCAATGGGCTTTGGATCAGGGGTCCTAAAGAACAGGATGAAACATCTTGTCATCTTCTCCCCAGCAACGCTATCTTGTGTCTTAACTGCTGTCCATTTCTTCAGTGGACATTGGCTCATGTGATCCCCACTACAGCATCAGTCTCAGATGATAAATCCTTGTCTTTTTGGCAAGGCAGCCAATCCACAGCAGGGTGGGCAGTGCCTCCGGTACCCGCAAACCTCGGGGCATGGTTGAGGAAGCTCCTACAGGCACTTACAATATGTAATTTCAGTGGAATGCTTATGAATCTAGATGCAGCAGAAGCAAGTTGCAAGCTCTCTGAAGAATGGACATGCACTGAGTTTGGGATCTTTTCCCACGAGGAGGCTCTCCTAAGAACTAGCCCAGGGCAGCAGGTAAGCAGCAGTGTGAAAGCGAAAGAGTCGGCTGCCAGGAACATAGTAACGGGTAGCCCAGCAGAAGAGTGCTATGGACAGCTAAAGTCCACCTGACCTTTGTGAACAGTTATGTTTGCAAGTAGAAACTCTTCACTGAAGGGAAACTCTCCTCCTTTCTGACAATCTAAGCCAGTGGCTCCCAAACTTTTTTCCTCCAAGGACCCCTTCGGCATCTAAATTTCCTGGAACTCTTTCATTTCCAGTACCACCAGACCACCACCATCAGGGTGACCTCTCATGCTACTATGCTGCTTCCAACTACCCTTACCCAATTCATCTAGGGAGAACATGCCTCTTCTCAGCCCCTTCCAACGCCGTTTAGGGCAGAGGTGGAATAATGGATTTCCTCCTGGAAAGGTGAAGAGCTTGACAACCACACAGTGGCTACACACCTGCCTATGGGGACAATGGATGCTTTCAAAATACCAGAGATGGAGCGATGCACGCCCTCTCCTGGAGTTGAGGAGAGGACTTGCCAACTGGGGCCTTTTTTCCCCCTTCACTGACCACAAAGCAAGGATAGGCTGGAATCTGGACCTACACTGTTTATAAAAAAACAATTTCAAACTTTCACACCAACAAGGATTAATCAGCTTTCCACTCCAGCCCACTGTCTATTGCTGGCAATGCCGCGTGTACCTCATGCAGCATATAGATTCGTGGCCCAAGCACGTCTGCCTCCTGCTCTGTGGGACTCTTCTCTGCATAGTATCCATACTAGCCATTCTCTCAGATACTATACATTCCCATTGCCTTTGCCGTGAGGTTTATTACCTGCCTGCAGGGAAGAAGCAGCAGATCTTTGTTATGCAATTTTCATACCCAGCTGGCTGTACCGATAACATTAATATGAATGGATTGTTTCAGTGGCTGGATTTTGTAGATTTTATAAAGAGAAAAATAAATAATATACTAATTGTGATGTTTGCAAGAGCAGCTCCTAGCTCAGCAAACCCCAGCAAGCCCAGGACAGCTGTCTCTTTAGCAGATTTCAGAGTAGCAGCCGTGTTAGTCTGTATCCGCAAAAAGAACAGGAGTACTTGTGGCACCTTAGAGACTAAGGTCTTCACTACGCAAGAGGATAAATGGACACAAGTCAGATATCAGGAATGGCAATATACAAAAACCTGTAGGAGAACACTTCAACCTCCCTGGCCACACAATAGCAGATGTAAAGGTAGCCATCTTACAGCAAAAAAACTTCAGGACCAGACTCCAAAGAGAAACTGCTGAGCTCCAGTTCATTTGCAAATTTGACACCATCAGATCAGGATTAAACAAAGACTGTGAATGGCTATCCCACTACAGAAGCAGTTTCTCCTCCCTTGGTGTTCACACCTCAACTGCTAGCAGAGCACCTCACCCTCCCTGATTGAACTAACCTCGTTATCTCCACACTGATATATACCTGCCTCTGGAGATTTCCATTACTTGCATCTGAAGAAGTGAGGTTCTTACCCACGAAAGCTTATGCTCCCAATACTTCTGTTAGTCTCAAAGGTGCCACAGGACCCTCTGTTGCTTTTTACAGATTCAGACTAACACGGCTACCCCTCTGATACTAGAGACTAAGGTGCCACAAGTACTCCTGTTCTTTAGCAGATGTTGTCTATAGTTCATAAGGCTCTGGTCATGATCATGGCTCAGTTGTGGATGTACCGGGAGGTGCACAGCCAAACACAGGACTAGCGAGAGACTCTATACACTACCTTAGTGACTAAGATAACATCTTCTGGGAAGCTGTTACCCAATGCAAAGCTCTCCTCCCCCCATCACCAACAAGAAACAGTTATCGCCCCCTGACATAGCTTTCTCTTTCACCCAAGTCAAGCTGGGGCAGCAGTGACCGATTGCAACCTGTGGTGTCACTAAACTCCTGCCAATTTCCGACCCCTTCACAGGAGAGATTTCAATGATGGACAGTGCACAGTGAGTGGGAACGGACCAGAGCACTAGTGGGTTGGTAGGAGGAGACGTAGGTTGCGACTTTCTCTGACGGGCAGGACTGTTGTGAACCAATCACAGTCCTGTCTGCAGAAAGCACCCAGATAGCATTGCAGGAGTTAGAGGGACTAGAGCAAAGATTACAGCATGTCTGCTACGCGTTCGATATCCTGGAATGGCCCAACGTGGGTGAGAATGAGGCCGATTCAGATTTGGAAAACCTGAAACTGCAATGTTTGCTCCACCAGAAAGTGCAAAGCCAAGGATTCAGTAAGCATCAGCTGGATGGCCCAGATGCTATCAGCCTTGGGGGAAGCTCTATGGGTATAGATATACCAGGGAACTTGTTTTAAAAAGCCCCATAACGAGTCCCATGGATGCCTCTAATCAGCCAAATCACTTCTGAGGGTAAAGTCCAGACAAGGCCATGCAACACCAAACCTGTTAACAAGGGAAGTGCTCACAGAGGGGAGAGCGGTGCCAATATATTTTCCAACTACGCACAACAGAGAAACAAATGTTATGCTCCCGACACCGAGAGAGAGAAGCAGGAGTCAGGAATGCTGGATGCATTCTATCCTGGGACAATTCTGCACGTGTGGAGATGGACATGGGGAGACAATGAGAATCCGAGGAGAAAGAGGAGTGAATAATTGTGGGTAACGAGTGGAACAGCCCCTGCAGATGAAGAGTCAGAGAAGTGCTTGAGAGGCACTGGACACATGCTCTATGTCCCCTTTTATGTTAAATTGTCCTCAGCTTGGTATAAACCAGGGGTTCTTAACCTTTTTCTTTCTGAGCTCCCCCTCCCCCCAACATGTTGTAAAAACTTCACAGCCCACCGGTGCCATAATAACTGGTTTTCTGCATCTAAAAGCCAGGGCCGGTGCTAAGGGGAAGCAAGGGGGCAATTGCTCAGGGCCCCATGCCACAGGGGGCACCGTGAAGCTAAAGTTGCTCAGGCTTCTGCTTCAGCCCCAGGTGGCAGGGGACAGGGCCCCACGCTTTACCTCCACGCAAACTTCGGCTTTCTGCCCTGGGCCTACCAAGTCTAACACTGGCCCTGCTTGGCGGCCTCCCTGAAACCTGCTCGTGGCCCCCCAGGGGGCCCCAGACCCCTGGTTGAGAACCACTGGTATTTACCATGTATGCCTGTATAGCTGAGGAAGCACGTGGAGGCTTCTTCAGATGCCAGCAAAGATACTACATGGCAAGCCACTTTTAGGCCATTTCTTTTACTCTTCCCGGCATTCCTAGGGCTGGCTGTCCATCACGAAGGGCTGCTGACTCAGCACAAGGAAAGAGGATGTCCACACTGGATGCATTTCTTACACTGACCCACCAAGATGAAAGCGGATTGCGCTGGCCCAAACCAAACGTAAACAAGCTCTCTCGCCGCACCCCCCCCCTTTTTTGCTTACAAGCGTGCAGAATATGTATTTTTTCAACCCGAAAGCGCTTGTCTGCCAGGTGTGCGCTGCCACATTCTGCTAGGTCTAGTTATAATCCACCAAACATACTGCAGGCCCAGTCTCCAGGAGCAAAACTGCTTCAGCTGGAGATATCTGCAAGGACAGTATGAAAGTTTCAATTACATCCACATCACAGCCACTTTCTGTATGGATCAGTCTCACTCCCTCTCCTTAAGGGCACTTCGTTCCTAGCAACTGCTCCTTCTGCCTCCCAGCTCCTTATTTTCTTGGGACTGTTCGTACTGGAGCAGCTGGGGAAAATAATTTATAATCCTGGAGTCATTTGGCTTTGGCTGCTCAGAAACTATTTTAAAAGCTCAGCGCAGAGAGTCATCACCCAGTCTCCTTTGCTTGTTCTGCATGGAGAGACTTGATATCAAACAGAAACACTGCAGACTATGGCTTGGTATCAAAGCAGTTTGGAAATGGTGTGTTCAGACCAATCCACAAATGGAATTCTTCGGGTGTGGGGTGTCTTTTTGCCTATAAACCTCAGAGCTAATGAATCCAAATTTGCTTTTAATATTGTCTAGAAATTCTATATGAAAAAAGTAATAAGCATCTTGAAAAGAGATACCTCTGCTTCAAAAAAAACCTTTGGCTTGAACATCTTACTATGAAGACAAATTACAGTGAAACAAAAAAGGTCTGTTATCTTCAGAACCAGATACCTCTTAGAGAGCCTTCAGCTGAGGAGTGAGGTTTGCATGTCATTTAGCTGATGACAGCTTTCTGGATACGGTACAGGTGTATTTTTCAATAAATAGTGAATGTGTTTCTGATCACGATGTTGCAAAACGAAGTAAGGCTGTTTCAGGAAACGGAGTAAGGATTTCAGGTAGGGCTGTCGATTAATCGCAGTTAACTCAAGCGATTAACTCAAAAATTAATCGCAGTTTTAATCGCACTGTTAAAAAACAGAATACCAATTGAAATTTATTAAATATTTTTGGATGTTTTCCTACATTTTCAAATGTATTGATTTCAATTACAACACAGAATACAAAGTGTACAGTGCTCACTTTATATTTATATATATATATTTATTTATATTATTACAACTATTTGCACTGTAAAAATGAGAAACAAAAGAAATAGTATTTTTAAATTTATCTCATATAAATATTGTAGTGCAACCTCTTTATCGTGGAAGTGCAACTTACAAATGTAGACTTTTTGTTTATGTAACTGCACTCAAAAACAAAACAATGTAAAACATTAGAGCCTACAAGTCCACTCAGTCCTATTTCTTGTTCAGCCAATCACGAAGACAAACAATTTTGTTTACATTTACTGGAGATAATGCTGCCAGCTTCTTATTTACAATGTCACCTGAACGTGAGAACAGGTATTCGCATGGCACTTTCGTAGCGGGCATTGCAAGGGGGCAAGGAGCCGGGGGGTTGTATGGGTTGGGGTTTCTGAGGGGGGCAGTCAGGGTGCAGGAAGTGGGGAGGCGCGGGGAGTCAGGCTGTTTGGGGAGTCACAGCCTTCCCTACTCGGCCCTCTATACAGTTTCAGAACCCCGATGTGGCCCTCAGGCCAAAAAGTTTGCCCGCCCCTGCTTTAAAGTATTTGTTGTATTTTGTATAGAAAAACTCATTTTCCAACAGTACACTTTTAAAGACACATGCCTAAATTAGACTGGAAAGCTTTCTGCAGGGAACAATCTAACCCAGGGGTCTTTTCCAACTCTAACTTCTATAATTCATATGGACATCAAGAACAATAGCTTACAAAACTTGCACTTTCATCAACTAATCCTGGAGTGAGTTTGGCAAATCACAGCACACAGGAAGTAAGTCGTGGCTGACAGGTAGTTGCTGTGGAGATGACGGAGCTGTTTACTGGAGACAATCTCACCTTTATAAGCATGCATCTAGCAGAGAGGCTGCTGCTGAAAAACATGCCAGTCTAGGGGTCTGTAGAAGCTGGAGTTGAAATCAGTGGCAGCTGGCTTGGAAAAATATACTATGACAGGTTGGGCATTTGACATTTTTAAAGAGGGAAAGTGCTTATGAATGTGGGTGAAATCAGGGCCTAGGGTGAGTTTCTGGAGCCGGGAGGGGAGGCCCAAATATGCCTGACTACATCGATTTCTGTATTTGTTAACCTGGAAGGAGGGGAGGCTTCTTCAGGTAAGAAAGGGACAGTGAGGACAGATGATGATGGTCAGCAATTTCTTCGTTTTAACTAATGATGGACCAAAACCAAAGCCTTGGATTCATTTTTTTTTTCTTGGAAGCAGAGACTCAAACTCTATTGACAAACCCACTCCTATGGTTTTGTTCCTGAATCAAATCCAATTTCCCAGTTCCAGCTCAGATGTAGGGTCAGATTCTGAAGGAGGGCAAGGTACAATGCGGACAAAGAAAATGTTTTTAACTGGAAGTTTACGATCTAGTAAATCCCTCTTTGCTGAATTCTATCTGCAAGTGTTTGGCCAAAGAGTGGAAGGATAAATGCAGCACGGCCCTGCTTCTTACCCTGCCAAAAATGCAGCCTCTTATCACAGGACAGTAAGTGGAACCACGCTTGTAGAAGTTAACTTCTTTACACTAGACCAGGGGTCGGCAACGTTCGGCACGCAGCTCGCCAGGGTAAGCACCCTGGCTGGCCGGGCCAGTTTTATTTACCTGTTGACGCGGCAGGTTCGGCCGATCGCGGCCCCCACTGGCCGCGGTTTGCCGTCCCGGGCCAATCGGGGTGGCGAGAAGCCGCGGCCAGCACATCGCTCACCCGCGCCACTTCTCGCCGCCCCCATTGGCCCAGGACGGCAAACCGCGGCCCGAACCTGCCGCGTCAGCAGGTAAATAAAACTGGCCCGGCCCGCCAGGGTGCTTACCCTGGCGAGCCGCGTGCCGAACGTTGCCGACCCCTGCACTAGACCGTCGGCCACCCTGTTACTGGATAGAGCTTCCTTCAAGCAGCATGGGACTTTGGATTAAGTTCTTGTCACAGATTTATGAACCTCGGGGAGGCTTTAATAGAAACGGAAGTGTGAGCCTGCTCATCAGATAGACTACCACACTTCCAGGCATGTCCGTCATTTTAACCTGGAACCAGAAGACCTCAGGTGGCCATGCAAGCAGCCTGGTCTATAACAGAACCCAACGGCTAGGGGGAAAGTAAATAGATCAGCTAGACCGTTACCCCTGTACAAAAACAAATGCTTACTGGGTAAATGGTGCTAGCAAACCTAGTATTTCCTGTGTCAGTGGTGTACCATGGAGGTTGCATAATTAGTGTTCATAGAGCGCCTAGGGTTTTGTGTCATTGGGAGTACATGGCTATTGCCAGCAAAGCCAATGGTGTATGAAACCAGAGCTTTCACAGCAGGAAGCAGATACAAGCTTTGCCAACTCATTACAGGCCGGCTATTTAATGTATCCTTGGCTTACTCAGCAGAATAAGTCTTCAAAAAAGAAAGAGAGAGTTGGCAAAGTCACAAAGCTGTTGATTAAACTAATATTTTCTTGGCTGGGCGTCTCTAAATGACTCACTGCTGTGTGCCTATTCAGTGCAACTCTACTGTCTTGAAGCATAGCTGTACAGGCTGCTTAAAATAAAGACGTTCTTGGGACCAGGACAGAATGTCATTTCACTAGGGACTTTGCAGACACGCTTAAGGAAACGCTCTGAGCAGAACTGTGGAAACTCTTACCACGGATGCAAAATGGATATTCTTCCCCCCGTTTCAATGAGGTTATATCCTGGGAAAAGATTGTAACTAAATAAAAATAGAGACCCCGGGGGGCAGGGGGAAACGAGAAAAAGAGTATTTGACTGCCAAGATGCAATACCAAAAATAGTCAGTTCAATTTCTTCACTGGAAAATACCTTGTTACTCCATGCATAGAGCCTGGGGATGAGGTCAGGAAGTCCTTTAAATTATGAAGCAGCAAAAAAAGGTTTTAACAACATTAACAAATCATGGGGGGACGGGGGGCGGCACGCAGGGTGGGGGATCTCACACAAAGGAATTCAAAGCTCAAATGATGCTCAAGGGAGGAATATTTGCTGACTCAAAAATAAAATGACATATTGAATAAACTGGTCCAATTAGAGAGGCTTGTGAAAAGTGGCCAAGTCTGCATCTTCCATCTTATTTGTAGAGCTCTCCACTGACCCATGACTTTGCAGCGGGTTGGATGGCTCAGAAGAGTGGGAACAGGAGCTAAGGTGCATTTTATCGCTAGTGCCAGAATCTTTTATTCAATGTGAACTTCGTTTTCCCTCTTATGTTGTGTTTCTCTCGTCTTTCATTTTTTCCTGCCGTCTGCTGTAACTGGTGTTTTATACTTTGTAGAGTCCCCTGGAGTTAATACCCGTAGCTCTTTGAAGATGTAAAGGCCAAATAACCGCTTTAACTTCACTGAGGTACCCCATGGTCTGAGGATATCTGTGACCCTAGATAATTACCCATGGTGGCCTTGCCCCACCAAGACAACCTTTCTCCTTTCACTCAAAGCCCTTGTTGCTAGATATTGCCCAGAAACATTCATTCCCTTTAAGCATTTTCCTTTTTCCCATTCAATTTCACTCAGCATTTCTACCTTTCTCCAAAAACTCTACTCAGCCGAATCTCAAAAGTATTCTCCTTCTCCTTCTCTTTGATGGTCTCACTTCAGCATTAATTATGAACCTAATACAATCATCAATGGTTTTGATGCTGCTCCCACTGCAGTGCAATTGGTCAGGACACATAAAACACAACTGGACAAAGCACTCATTACACATATACTGTGGGGAACAATTCTGTAGGTTTGTAACAGATGACCTAATAGTCAGGTTCTCGAAGTTCTAGGATGTCCCATCACTGCCCTGACCTGATCAACTCTAGTCACATCCTCTTCGTTTAGCAGAAACTCCACTATTCTTTTCAGCCCCACATTCAACTTCATCACTGGTTGCTGATTCCCTGTTTCTGAAACAGGTGCCGTTCTGCTTCTGAGAAAGCCACTTTAATGTCCTCTTCTTCACCAAGCTACAACGTAGGTATATCAATAATTCTAACACAATTATACTACAGATCCCTCAGTGGGAGTAACATATACGTATGACTTTTTCAGGCTAAAGCTGACCCCTCTTTCACCACCAGAACTGGCTATTTCACAGCTGATTAGACCTTGTTCGGCCCGACTCAGAAGTACAAAGATATATGATGAAATAGCCAATGTTTCGTTTTGACTGTTTTGGAGCTGAACTGAAAGGGCAACTTAACTGTGAAAACATGCTTGCAATTATCCGTGGCCGAATAATGAATAACTGAAACCAAGAGAAGCATTCCACATTAGATTTACAACAGACATGTCAGAAAATAAAATGAGCAACTCTGGGGTGGGTACTGTCTGCTGCCAGCATTTCCAACCAGCCTTAAGGTCCAGTCCTACAACGCTTGAGATCATTGGAAGCAGGTTTGGACCCCCCTAAGAGCACAGATGGCAGGTACCACAGCATTAGCCATTAGTCTAAGGCCTTGTTTCAGCAAAACATTTAAGTACATGCTTAGCTTTAAGCATGATCTTACGTCTCATTCTTCATCCAGTGGTGTATGGGGGTTTGTAAGAAAGGTTGTGGGGAGTGAACAATGTGTCTGGGGCTATGTGCTACCCAGGTTCACTCAGAAGGGTTTCTACCATAAGTACTACAAACTGATATCAGTGTCTATCATGGTCAACTACAAAAGAAAAAAATACATCACAAGACACCTTGCTTGCTAACAACCCTCTTCTACCATGCTCTATTACTGAAGATGGGCTTGAACCAAAATCATAACTTCTAACATCCATAACGTCCATGAAGTCTGGATCCAGCTCCTACCTTCATGGCCAGCCCCTCTCCCTAGGACCAGATTGAAATGCTGGAATTGAACTGTTCTCCTCCTTGGGAAATTTTCCATCTGTGTCCACAGGTTTGCATCTTGGGGCATCTCTTAATTCTACTGAAGTTCAGTCAAAAGTGGGAGCAAAGAAATAAATCCCACAGTGAGCCCTGAAGTTTTTCAAGCATGGCCTATATGCTGATACTTCCCTTCCTCTGGCCATAAACACGTAACCCAGTGACAACAACTTCTCAATTCAATATAAATCGATGGTCAAAAATCTCTTAAATATCCCCTCAAAATTACAAGGGAGGGACCATTTTAATCTACTTAGTAACCAGGATCCAGTTTCTTACTAGGAATGGGACTGAGCCGAACTTCTGCCCAAATCTTTAACAAAGCCTTTTGGCAGACTGAAAAACAATGATTTCACGTTTTTCTTCCCAGCCTCTTGAATTTCTGTGATTTCCTGCACTTTCACTGATACCAGAGAGCAAACGTGCCTCTCGTGGCATTGACAGGAGAACATCTCACATTCTCATGCGATTTACCGGACAGTTTGAGAGGCCCCAGCAGGTCTGAAGAAAGCACTACGATTTTGGTGCCTATCTGATCACTGGAGCTTTTTGAAGTTCACCTGTCATTATTTCCTCCTACATAACTTCATAAAACATACATGCACAATGTACATACTGGAAGGAGCATGGTCTAGTAGTTAAAGTTCATGACAGTCAGGAGAGCTGAGTTCTAACTCCAGCTCTTCTCCTGTCTCATTATGTGACCTAAGACAAGTTACTTACTTCTTTTCTGTGCTTCAGTGCCCCCAGAGACAATACTACTTCCCTGCCTCACAGGAGGTCCTCAGATGGAAGTGTTGTTATTAACTTCTACTTAAGACATACACAAATACCCACCAGCGCTTCTTATAACCGTTAGCACTGCTGAAATGCAACCAGAGGCCGAGCCTCTGTCCCATCAAAGTCAGCTGGAGCTAAGACTCACTACTGCAGACCCAGCTGGGAGACTAATGCCTTCACTTTACCTCCAGATTTTCTTTTCATGATTATTATTTCCATTTCTAACTGCACGTCGTGCATGTATTTGGCTTAATCTGCAAATTCCAATCACTATCGAATTTGCAAACTCTTTTTAATTAACTGTGTTTAAAAGGAGACTGGATTTGCTAGGCATCAAAATCAGAATGAGGAAAGGATTAAAAGAGTAATTTGCACTTCAATAGCACATTTCATACAAGGGTCCCAGAGCACTCTACAAACATGAATAAAGGGAGCCCCAACCAGAATGATCAGGCAGGTGTTCTATCATAGGATTTTCTATAATGCCCAAGCCTATAGTACTTAAGCACTGCACATGTAAACAGGACTCAATGCTCATGTCCTAGATAGGACCTGAGAATAGTAGGTGAAACCTAAGAAGTACAGTTATATTTCCCCCCCCCCTGTTGTGGGTTCTCTCTGTTTCTTTCAAGAGATGGTTGCAGAGACGAAAGTTTTATCAAACAGTCTGGTTTTGCAGCATGCTCTGAAAATCAGTCCACTTAGAGTTGGAACTGTCTAATCTCCTCTTGTACTTTAGTTCCACAGATGAACCCCTTCAACCAAGAATGCTAGATTTCCACTTCTCACAAGCATTGACCTGAGCTTTGTTAATTGTATTAGCCTACAAAGATACAGCTGTCTTGGTGGGTCAGCAATGGAGGCAAACTGTTGCAGATGGGACCTGATCTGTTGATGCCTTTGAAAACCAGGCCCAAGGCCTTCAGTTGGCATCAGAAGGGAACTGGATGTGCCCCATTTTACAGATGAGGAAGCTGAGGCGGAGAGATGAAACTTGGCCAGGATGTCACACAAGTGCATGGCAGAGCTGAGAGTAGAAACCAGATGCTCTGACTCCCTGACCTATGTTCTAATCTTTCTGACATACCATCCTTAATCAGAGAGAGAGGAGGCTTCCTGGACCCTAGTCCATTGTCCTAGTCCTCTCTACTTGGATGTTAACTTGACTATGTCACACCCCTCCTGTACTGAATCCCTCCACAGCCCTGCTATAAGTCTGCCCTTCTCTACTTACCCAAACGCATCTCTTTTCACATCAGCCTCAACTCCTTTGCTGCACCAGTGCTCTCTATGCATTTTTCCAAAATTAGGACTCACGAATGTTACAGCTACAAAGTCAAGCACTCAAAAGTCAGGAAATGCATATTTATGGTTGCCTGTGCTGCCTTCTATGTATGCAGTATGATCATCTTTAATTACATGTTCACACACTATCTTTTCCACACAACCCCTGCCTCCTTCAGTGCACAGCACCGATGCACAAGAGGAAAGAATTAAGGTAGCACGGGCAACCTTAGGACTGGCATTACCTATCTTTTGGTTGTTTGACTTTGCAACCTTACTAATGATGTTTGGATGATGTTTTTTGGTCTGTAATGATAACTAAGTCAGCTACTTTATTGCTTTCTGCAAATTAATTCATGTACTTTTACAATAACAATGGGATCACTATGGAAGAATCATGCCACAAATTCACGTCAGTGTTGAGGTCTTTGCCTGATAGCTGTGTGACTAACTCATGCCGCCACTGAATTTTAACAAGAACATTTGCAAGGCCTATCTTTCTTTCCCTGGATTGATCTTGCTGTCAGCCCCATAAAACGCTTTGGGGCTCCCGCTGGTAGGTCAGTGCCTTGCTTGTGATTTTCAAAGTCAGCTCTATAGGAATACATGAAGGAAGCTCTGCTTCTGCTATCATTACAATGAAGAGAGTCAGAAGAGTAAGGTAAGGAAAGGAAAACAAGCCCAGGTGGGAGCGGTTATAAATAAAGGGGTTAATGCTTAAAGTCGGCCGGGATGGTGGAACAGTCTTTGAATATAAATGATACTCCCCTGCCTAAGTCAGGAGAGCTGGTGTATTTTAGGTCAGGCTGTAACTGTGCTGCTGCAGAGAATGAGGAAGGAAATTTTTTTTAATTCAAGAAAGGCCTTCCCAGCTTCCACCGCCCGCATCCTAAATTTCATAATCTTAGGATAAATCTCAGAGGATTCGCAGCAAAGGTTCCAAAATCATTATTATGACATTTCCAGAAACGCTCTTGCTGCTCTACACAGTTCTTTGGCTGGCTGCAAAGCTACCACTCAGTGCTGATTGGAGCCACAAACCACTACATTTAAGGAAAATAAATGGCCTCACACCAGCCTATTGTCCACTCCGGCAGAGATACCTGAACATTCCAATCTGTCTCCTATTTACTCTGGCCTGTCCCCAGGCTCCATATTAAATTTTTAATTTGTGATATGTATTACAGGCAAATCTCCATAGTTCACACATCTGGATAATTGCTTTTTCGACTTCCTGTTCTGGGGATTGGGACGTTTGCTTGTATGCCTACATTATACTGCCTCAAATTTGCAAATACAAGCTGCCTTGGGATGTAATTCTGTACAGATCTTGGAGTCGCTCACGACAAGTCCTCCCTCCCACTTCTCCCCTCCAGGCCTGCAAGTGTTTTGACATCCTTCCCGACTCCTTTTTTTATATGGTCATTTGCATGACAGGATCTTCCTGCTGGATGCTGTGCTAGACGTATTGGGCCAATATTTTACTTTACAAGTCTATCAGCTTACACACCAGCCTACAAATGGAACATTCACTGAAGACTCTCTATGCGCACAGCACCCTTGAAAGAATGCCGGTCTCTTGATACTCACTACACAGGCAATACTTTACAAGTACCCAACAGACAAGTGCATACACTCAGGTCATTTTAACCAGGCAACATGAACTAGCAGGAGTTTCTAAAGCAAATAATCACATTGACCCTGTGACAGAGACCTGCCTGGCCTTACATCCTCTCTCGCCCAGCTCCACATGCATGATGGTTCCAAATAAAAGGCTGTTTGGTTTGGCCTACATCGGCTTTTTACCTCTTGCTTGTTTTCATCCTCATCTGTTTCAGCTTTGAGTCCGAGACCATGTGGTGTCCACTCTGCTGGCAACAGACTGAATTCGGCCTTTTGCCGTTTATTTCTCTTCATTTTCTCAAGGGCGTTTGACACTTTATGGCCTCCAGCCAGACCACCTCAGGCTGTCGTCTCACAACCGAGGCAGCGCTGGGCTAAGCTAATGCTGGACTAGGAGACGTCCCCACATTCCTTCCAGGAAGCCTCAGGCTGCCCCAGGAAGCAGCGTTGGTGACAGAGCTGGCCTGGAAAGAACATGGCTGCAGCCCACCCCATTCAATTTGGGGGGGGACTAAGGAACAGAAAGGAGGATCTCAGCTTTTATTTAAAAACAAACGAATAAACTTTCTAGCCTTTTTCCTTGCGAAAAGCCTTGAAAATGGTAAAAAGAGCAGTGCTAAACTGCCAGGGCCTCAAGTCTCCTTAAGCAACCTTTTCGACGAGCTCCCCCATTGCGGGCACTCCAGTTTACAGTTTAACTCTTTGAGGACAAGCAACAGCGTCCTCAAGGAACACAGCCTCTGCAAAGAGGTTTCTAAACACATACAGTAGAACCTCAGAATTACAAACGCTTCGGGAATGGAGGTTGCTCATAACGCTGAACAAAACGGGATAGTTGTTTTTTCAAAAGTTTACAACTGAACACGGACTTCATACAGTTTGGAACTTTACTATGCAGAAGAAAAAAGTTGCTTTTAACCATCTTAATTTAAATGAAACAAGCACAGAAACAGTTTCCTTAACTGGTCAAATCTTTTTTTTTTTTTTTTTTTTAACTTTCCCTTTATTGTTTTAGTAGTTTACATTTAAACACAACACTGTACTGTATTTGCCTTTTTTTTTTTTAATTCTCTGCTGCTGCTGCCTGATTGTGTACTTCCGGTTCCAAATGAGGTGTGTGGTTGACTGGTCAGTTTGTAACTCTGGTGTTCATAACTCTGAGGTTCTACTGTATTAGGGTTACCATACGTCCGGTTTTTCCCGGACATGTCCGGCTTTTCGGCAATCAAACCCCCGTCCGGGGGTAATTGCCAAAAAGCCGAACATGTCCGGAAAAATGCCGGCCGGGCACTTCCCCTCCCGTGGCTGCTCTGCTCCTCCCCTGACTCTTCGCCTCTGTTTAAGAGCCGGGCTGCCCGAGCGCTACGGGCTTTGAGCAGCCCCCATGCCTCCGGACCCTGCGCCGCCGGAGCCCGGGAGGGGAAGTGCCCGGCTGGGGGCGCAGGGTCCGGAGGCAAGGGGGCTGCCCGAAGCCCAAGCGCTACCGGCTTCACAGTTTGCCGGGCAGCCTCCAGACCCTGCGCCCCCGGCTGGGCACCTCCCCTCCCGGGCTCCAGCTGCGCTGGGGAAGCGCCGGCCGGGGGCGCAGGGTCTGGGGGCTGCCCGGCAAACCGTGAAGCCGGTAGCGCTCGGGCAGCCCTTTCCGCGTGGCTGGGAGTGGGAGGGAGGAGGGGGCGGAGTCAGGGCGGGGTTGGGGCGGGGAAGGGGCGGAGCTGGGATGGGAAATGGGCGGGGTCAGGACCCCGTGGAGGGTCCTCTTTTTTTATTTGTTAAGTATGGTAACCCTATACTGTATGTACACTTCACTCAGACAACACAGGCAATACACAGAGTTACTGAAAAACAACAAAACCCTGCAACCAAACCCCTTTGGGATGTGAACAGTGTCTCTTCAGGGTCCTAGAATCCTCTTCTCTACCTTCTCCCCTTGGTCTGAATTGCCTATTTTTGGTCCCTTTTCTTTCTAAAATGGCTGGTGAGAGAATCCTTTTATAAAGTTGCAATCCCTTGCATCAGGTGACGCTTCTGGCCGGTCTCAAAGCCCCCCCAATAAGCAATCAAGGTCTGCTCCCAGGTGATTTGTTGCTTGGTTACTGGCTCACCGAAAAGGAAGCTCTCTGTCCAAGGATGCTTGCATTTGAATAGGAGACCCTCCAAGTTAATGACCTCTGATCGCTTTGCATTGTTCTCCCTCTGTCTTGGAATTGCAGTACAAGATGAAGGCAAAAAGATAACAGGGAAGAGACCGTACAGTCTTACAGCCAAAATGGTGCTCACAAAACAAAATGGACTTAGTAGTTTGATATACATACATATATAAATCGTCACACCACTATTAGTAGGAACCTTGGTAAACACAAGGGGTGGGCCATTTGCTCCCCTTTTCACACAGCTTGTCTCCCTACAGTCCAAGTATCCTCTCCTTCTGGTTGTGGCCCATTGCAAAATGGGTGCTGAATTTCCCTTAATAAATTAACCTTAAATTAGGCTTCAAATCAGTTTAACAGCTTGGCATGTGGTTTAAATAAAAGAAAACCCAACATTCTTCTTTTCTCCTGCTAAAACCACCCTCGGTTTGGCTCAGGTGCCTTTGGTGTCATTGGAGGGTGAATACGAGGTTCATTTTAATGTTGTCATTGTCCACACAATTCCATTAAACAATTATATACATTGGAACAGGATTGACCAGAATCTTAACAGGATTTACTGGCTTTAGCTTAGCTACCAAATATCTGTTATTGTAGGTAATGAATATTCAACAGGAACATAAGTAGTAGGAGGCTGTAAGCCTTCAGTCAAGAATTTCTAAACAGATTCTTCCTAAACGGCACAATAGTGGGATTTGATCAAGACACTCCTGCTATTTAGGAGAGCGGCTAGCTGCAGAAACGTTTGATCCTAAACACTATAGAGGGTAACTGAGACACAATGCAATCATTTTGATTTTAATGGAAGGGGAGAAAAGGTTCACAGCCCACATGCATGCATGTGAACCTTAATTTTGTGAGGCAGTAAATGTTGATAACCTGTTTTGGGTTAAACCCGATTTAAACAGATTGTGGAAATCTGAACAAATTACAAGTCCATTATCAAAGGGAAGAGCTGAATGAACAGCCCATACAAATGACTTATCCAGTGACTTTAGCCTCTTATCTTGCACATGGGACACCGCAAGCAGATTGAGATTTTGCTAGTTGAAAGTATCTGACAGATTTTGTTTTGCAAATCTTGGTTTTAACTATGAATTGATCATGTTCCTTACGACTATCCCAGAATCAGCATTCAAGGTGTGTCAATTAGTTGTGACTGATCTGATAAATTAATTATTATTTCTGTCCCAACTGAATGAGTGTGAAAGCACCTCCGACCTATTCAAATCTAAAATTCAATTTCCATGAACAATTTCACATCTGATTCTGAAACTTGATTGCCCAAATGACTGCAAAAAAAATTAACACGGAAAGGTGTGACCACTACCTGGATGAAACACACCTGAACTTTGATGGAACTTTGGATCTGGATGGGAATGTCACAGCTGACTCTCCTGTTGGAACCAATTAAAACTAGATCTGAATACTCCTACATTTTGGGAAAGTGTGGATCTAGATCTGAATCTGGCTGGGTCCAACTCTACTTTTCATATATATCTTCCACCCTACATCTCAACATGTTACATGAAGACTATTCTACAGGAGTAAACCTGGACTTGATCAAAAATGTTACAAGAGACTACTAGCATCACGAGGTAGAGCGCTTGAGAACACAGTCTGGGAAGTCCTGAGTCCTATGCCCAGAGCCGTCCTTGGATCGTACTCTGAATATATAAAGCACCACGGCCAACCTTTTCAAAACTAGGCTCTTAAATGTAGGCATCTAAGTCCATATTTAGGCACCTAAGGAAGGGGACTGAGGAACTGCTGGGTGCTTAGCACCCTTGAAAAGTCAGACTATTGTTTAGGTGCCTAAATATGCACCTGGACGCCTAACTTTAGACACCCATTTTTCAAAATCTTGCCCTATGTATATAAGAGCTAAATTCTGCTCTCAGTTACACCAATATAAATATGGAGTAAATCCACTGATTTTAAAGTCTACGGAGTTACACAAGTACAAATGAGAATAGAATTGGTCCCTAAGAATTATCATCCATCATCTCAACTAATGAGGTTTCTTTCTACTATTTGCATTAAATATGGTATTTCAGTATGTGTGACGGGTCAAACAATAAAGATCGCTGGGCACTGAAATGGTTACTCGAGAAAGCATCCTAAAAATTAAGCAGTTTGTCAGTTTATCAGCTCCTGAGATGAACTGAACTGGAGTTAGGAGATCATAACTGTCACACCAAACCAGTAATTTCACCTGTGAGAATTTAAATCAAGGCAGCAACATAAATATGGCCTCTGTAAATGGAGGAAACTTAAGAATCAACTCTTACTTGTGCCCAAGTTCATGTGCTATGGTAAATGCCAGATTAAGGCCATTGTCTTCAGCAAGCACACACTTCCTCTTGGCACTGCATACACCTCCCAGGTAAGCGATCCCTGCAAAAAAAAGACAGAGAACATTCCCATCAGTGCTGGCAAAATGTCTCACACATTCAAAACCCAGAGAAGTGGGTCAGCCATAAAGCAGTAAAACAACGATGAGACCAGTACAGCAATTTGTTCACAAACTCATCTGATGATCTTGTTCAGCAGCCTCGTTCAGAACATTCCAGCCTATTTTTTCATCACATAGAAACCATTCAAATTAGGCACGTTCCCCCTTGCTGGAAAATACATTTAATCATTAGGAGAGACTCAGAAGTCCAGGTGAGCTTCTCTATAGAACCTGTAGCAACTGGCAGGGCACCGCTGGGTGTCCTCAACAGGCTTTTAAGTGGAATTTTCTGTTCACCTACAGTATCCTGTTAGAGAAACACAATTAAACAATACAACCAGAGCTCCTTAGAAAGATCTTAACCATTCCCTTTGTTGCCCATTTATTCTCATGCTTACTGATGGGGTCAGAGTCAGGAAACCTGGCACGCTATATACAATGAGGAACAAAGTTAATGGAGGTGACAAAAATCTTCTAATGATCTCGTGAAATTTAGGACTTGATCCTGCAAATGCTGAGTACTCTCATTAGCTTCTATGGGGCTGCTCGCATGAGTGAGGGTTTATAGGACTGGGCCCCAGTAGTGCCTGTAGGGCATTTTTCACCTCTCTGCAATGTGAGCTCCCAGTTAGATCAATGGGATTTTTGTAGAAAGACTGAGGGCTACAGTGGAACATGGCCCTGTGTGGTCAGAACTTTTCCTTGGATACCGCTGCTGGACAGGCAAATCTGAAATCCCATAAAAACATTCCAAGTGTTTGCATGCAAAGCAGAATTTCCCAAATAACATGCAGCTAACTAAATGCTGAGGATCAAATTTCCACTTTAATTAGGATCTTGCACAATGCAAAGGAAAAGGGGAAGTGCGGAGACCTTCAATAATTGCATTTTAATTTTTTCAAGGCTTAGATTTTGTTTTAAACCAGGAGACAAGGGATCTATTTACTTGCCGTTAAGTGCTGCTCCCACACAGAGGTGGCTTGGGGTTCAGCTGCCTTTAATAATTAGAGTAAAACAATGACAGCAGCTGTGCTAAAGAAGTAGGACCATATTTTTCCTCAGATCATCAAAGTACACCGTGTCTTAGTTTATCAGGACAGAAATTGTGTAGAACTTTATGATTAGGTTTGGAAGCTGTCCTTTCCTATTTGTATGAGTTTTGACAAATAATATCGCTATTTATGTGCAAGGGGGTTTTGGATGGAATGGTGAGGTGGGTAATTGACTTAAATGTTTGCATTATTAGTGGGAATGGGGGAGGGAGAATTTATTCAAAATGTACCAAGTGTAGAAGTCCAGATTTCTAGCAGATGAAAAAATAAAATCTGCATAAATTCCTATTTTATCCTTGGTGATCAATGGCTATAGGACTAGATTCTGGAACCTTTTCTCACATAGAATGGCACTTTATAAGTAATCCCACTGAAATCAATGGGAAAATTTATGGTGCAATGTGCTATTCAAAGTAAGGGAATGAGAATTTAGCCCACAGAGCTGATGGTAGAAGAAAACCGCATAGCATGTAGATTTGTGCAACATATTCCATGCTTCTAATCCTTCTGAAGGGAGAAGTAGATAATTCGCTATATTTAAGTCCACCACCGTGCACTCAGATGGCACTATATAAACAATAATACACTTACTGATTACAGTCTACTCCTTCTCAGCCTACTTAGATTCAACCATTTCTGGAAATATTTTCTGCACACAGGAAGGGGCAGTTTGGGAAAATTCTAGTTTACTGTAAAACCAACAATGGAAGGTGTGGAATTAAAGATTAGCTGCAAGACTTTGGGTTAGAGGAAGGGAAAACTGAATAGCTCACAGTCACTGAAGCTCGAGATGGAGAGGATGTATGAGATGGGCCAGGCCACCCTCTGCTAGTGCAGATCTGTGCCTCATACTGTATTTTTGAATTTTTAAATCCTCTCCCAATATCTGAATACCTCGGTTGGTGCCGAGAAGGAGGCATCCTTTGTCCAGGCTGCCGGGCTGCTCTGCAGCTGCTACTCCAGCAGAAGGGATGCTGTATGTGTCACTGACGGATTGCCAACCCCATTTTACATAGGGGCAAGGGACTGGAGGGTCCACAATGGCAGACTTTTGGGGCCCTCTGTATTCCTCTAATATGCATGTGCATGCACACACAGACACACACCTTCCACCTCTCTGTATTGTCCATAGGAGTTGCCCTGTAGCTGGGATGCATGCCATGCAAGAGGTGCACACCCCTTGTATGATCTCCCCCAGTTGACCCACCAGAGAGAAATACAACTGTTCTGTTGCAGGTGGGACCTCTCTAGAATTGGCCCCTAACGGTAAGGCCCTGCAGATTTTTCAATCCAGCCCCATTTCTACCACAATAACTGTGAAAAGTTGGACGTTGCTCTATGCCCAGAAGATTGGTAAATCAAGGCTCTGGCAGACCAAGGAAGGACCAGACATTGCTGTGCCAGTAGCCCCCTTTTTGTACCAGCATGCTCAAGCCCCTTGACTGATCATACCACTGCCAAAGACAGCAGGTAGGGTGACCGGACAGCAAATGTGAAAAATTGGGACGGGGTGGGGGGCAATAGGAGCCTATGTAAGAAAAAGACCCAAAAATCGGGACTGTCCCTATAAAATCGGGACATCTGGTCACCCTAACAGCAGGTAGGATTTCAAAAGGCTCATCCCAAAGGCAGTTACTTGGGAATTACACTAAAGAAGGGCTCTAACTCCATGAAGAATTACCATATTGCATCTCTTATAAATCAGCTAAAACTGAATACAGCTGCATGGGGAAAGTTCAATGAATCACCCTGGGGCAGAGCTCAAACCGCTAGTTGGAGTTACAAAGTTTAACTACCTAGGGTGAAATCCTGACCCCCTGAACTCAATGGCAAAACTCCCACTCATGTCAATGGGCCCAGGATTCCACTCCTTGGCTTCATGAACCTGATCTGAGGTCAGTGGAAAGACTTACTGACTTCAGTAGATTTTGGATCAGGTCTCATGTTCTCTCTAGTGAGAACTAAGAGAATATGTAAGGACACCAAAGAGGAGATTTGATCTTTTACTGGGGTGACAAGATAAATAGAATGAAAGTGTGAGTATGACAATCACCACAACATCATGGAGGGATGGGGGTCACCACGGAAAGGAGACTATAAGCTGGCGAGTGGCATAGAATCCCCAGAACGACGGGTGAGTTTGCGAAATACCCTTAATGACCAGGTTGCTTTTAAAGATAGATCCAGTAAGAACCGTTTAAGAAGCATACTTCCTCTCAGCCAGCATACGACTCCTATTACCAGGAACTGCTGTGATGAAACACTATGGCATGACGGAAGCCACACAGACTATTCCGTTCCACTCCTGAGAGGTCTTGTCACCGTCCTGCATGGAATAATTCTAGAATATAAACTGACAGCTGGATGACACAGTGCTCGGGACAATCAGCTGAAATCAAGATACTATAAGAAGGGATTTATAAAAAGATGTGGGATGAAATTCAGCTCTTGTTGCAAGCAGATTCTACTCTACAGAAATACACCATTGCTGAATCTGGCCCAGGGTTTTGAGAACATTTCAACGATTGCAAGTACAGTTGACAGTCAAATGATCAAAGTAATGGAGTTACTTAAAAGCCAGACAATGTTTCGTTCAGATCGCTAATCCTGAATCTTCCTGGTTAATCTCCCAATTATCCATCTTGAGTAGAAAAATGTGTCTCCTCAAATTAGCCAAGTCTTTAAGATAACATATACCATAACTCCATGGAACATCCGTTGCATGGGAATATCACGTCTACATCTCAATGGTCAGACACACAAACAAGTTTAGATAGTTTTAAAATGATTCTCTCTTTAGATTCTGATACCACTTAAATTTCACAATGAGGGGGTCATTGAGAGCTCTAAGATGGAGTGGGGCAATATTACCAGATTTCAGCAGTTCTCAAACTTCATTGCACCGTGATCCCCTTCTGACAACAAAAATTACTACATGACCCCAGGAGGGGGGACCAAAGCTCGAGCCCCACCGCCTCAGGCTGGGGAGCCAAACCCGAAGCCCAAGGGCTTCAGCCCCAGATGGTGGGGCTCGCTCTTCAGCGTCAGCCCTGGGCCCCAGCAAGTTTAACGCCAGCCATTTTGGGGTCCCGACCCACAGTTTGAGAACCCCTGCTATATTTGGATGATGTGGGCTGGTAGAAAAAGCTGTAGTTCTTGGCAATAAATTAAAGAGGATAAATCTCAATTAAAAAGCTGAACACAATGTAGAGGCCTCAAATGGCAATCCTCCATGAGGCTGGAAGGCTGTTCAGCAATTCTAACCCGCCCTGGAAGTGATCGGCCGCAGCGCTGTAATGTGCTAAAGGCCTCATTACTAGATGGTGGAAAACTAGAGAATTGCCAGTGATTAAGGATATGTAAACACAGATGGCCGAGAGAATAAAACGATTCAAGTAAAGAGATTAAGTGTTCCTAGTATCCACACGGATTCTATTCGGCCACTATAGAATATTGGCAATGACCAACATTCCAAAACTGGGGTGACCTAAAGCTACTTCATTATTATTATTAATTATGGTTATTACAGTAGTGCCTAGGGACCCACCAAGGTCAGAGCCCTATTGAGGTAGGCACTGTACAAACACAGAGTAGCAGACAGCAGAAAGTTTGTCACCTAAATCCATATGCATCTTAAATAAAAGTTTTGGCTTTCAGAGGCTTGGAGCATCTGCAGATTCCAGAGTCTTTCTGGAGCATCAATATTAGAGCTATTGGAAAAAATTAAAATTTTAAAAATGTTGACTCAAAAATGTATTATAAAAAACACTGAGTGTCTCTATTACCTAGAAATGTAGGTACCCTAGTTTGATAATTTTGACCAATATATTTGAATTCAAACTCTTAGCTCAGAATGTAAGTAGCGATGCGATATTGATCCATAAATGAATACGAGAGTTCTTTATTCCATAAACGTATCTGATACAGTCAACTGTAATCCAGCATTTCTAGCAAATGCCATATGCTGTTCTATATTAACACTGGGTAGAGAAACATTGGACCTAATGGATTTATAATCACAGCTGAGGTACAACCTTGTGTGGCTGGGTTCTGTACAATGTAGGTTCTCTCTTGCAATGGATGAATGCTTATCTTGTTTGGACTTTTTATAACTAAAAAATATCATGAGGAAAAAATGTTTGATTAAGCCCCCTAGGAGTAAGATTCTTATTTAAGCCTCTCGAGTCTCCAAAATTAGACTGGAAACATCACGTATTCAGGCTCACTCATGAAATTCCTGGCATGCTGAGGCTAGCCAGGCTGGGAATACTAGGAGAAGGGTTTCCCGTCATTTGGCAAGTCTGCTTCTGGCCCTGGCTGGAAGCCAGAGGTGTGTAAAAATGAAAAAAGGGGAGGATAAGTGAGCTGAACTTTTTCAAACCTCATACTGTTCCGAGGCAAGTGAGGAGATAAGCTCTGGATGGGAAGACAGATGGAGCGTTCTTATGCAATCCAAACCAGATCACTCACCCCTAACAGGCACGACCACTTCATTTTTAATAATAAAAATGCTGAAACAGGAGCATCAGTGCAAAAGGGAGAGTAAAGCCAGGGCTATTTTGAAGCATTAGTTAGATTTTTTTTTTCATTCTTCCCCTGAGGAAACTGCATAATTACAGTATGTAACTTCTGAACTTGGGTTTGAACATATGATGCTATCTAGATTTCAACAGAAAACCACACACAACTGTGTAAACTCTGGTTTATCCAAAAAGTTGTCACATGTAAACAGTTTGCAGCTGTTGGCCTTGTTGCCAGCTAATGAGACCTTTTCTAGAAGTGTTTCCAAGGGGAATGATTACTTTCCTCCTACCAGCTCAATTAGGTAGTTAGGACATGACATAATTGCCAAGGTGATTGCTAGCAAGAGCTGGAGGATGTAAACTTCGGAGGCATTTACCCCCAATTAATCCTAGAATGATATATACTGGGCTTACTGCTGACAACTGGGGAATGACTAATCAGCTCTCCCAGCAAGCGAATTGCCCAGGTACTCCTGCTTTTAACTTTGCAACTTCTGATTTACAACTGCTCTCTCTGTTTCTTAACATTCTCATCTGCTCATCCCCTCCTGACACAGCGCGTCTGCTTTACAAAAACCTGGGTTGTTCTTTGCATTTTTTCCAATGCATTTGATGCTGGTGGAAGGTGGTAGGCTGAAAGCCCTAGAGCTTTCAACCTTTCCAAACTACTTAGGGTGACCAGATAGCAAGTGTGAAAAACCGGGACGGGGGTGGGGGGTAATAGGCGCCTATATAAGACAAAGCCCCAAATATTGGGACTGTCCCTACAAAATCGGGACATCTGGTCACCTTAAAACTACTGTCCCCCTTTCAGGAGTCTGATTTGCATTGCATACCCCAAGTTTCACCTCACTTAAGAGCTACTTGCTTGCAAAATCAGACATAAAAATACAAAAGTGTCACAGTACACTGTTACTGAAGAACTGCTGATGTTCTCATTTTTATCATATAATAAAATAAATCCATCGGAACATAAATATTGTATTTACATTTCAGTGCACACTATATGGAGAAATATAAACAAGTCCATTGTTTGTATGAAATTGTAGTGTTGGACTGACTTCACTTTTTATGTAGCCTGTTGTAAAACTAGGCAAATATCTAGATGAGTTGATGCACCCACTGGAAGAGCTCTGTGTACCCCTGGTTGAGAACCACTGCCCTAAAGCTTGAATTGCTGGTTAGTCACAGAACAGGGACAGCCTTCTCAAAGCATCAGTGTCAGAGGTGCACACATGCTTAAATACAGAGCCATCATTTTTTACTCCTCCATTCCCTGCAATTGCGATTATTTAAATGTGGCTATTCTACACACCCTCCCATATCTCTTCTCTTGATGCAGCTCCCAGACTGTCACAACTAGGCTTTTTTGCAGCCTCTGTCTATTCTATTCTTCCCTCGACCTAAAGGACAGGAAGATCAGAGGCGTGGTTCATTGCAATGAACTGTTCCTCTGTTCAGTGATCTGCTCTGTGTGTAAAAGTGCAATTAGGTCATTCACCAGGAGTAGCTCTCCCTGACTGCAAGGTTTAATAATAAATAATAACAGTAATTCTCTCTTCTATAGAGCCTTATGCATAAAGGTTTCCACACGCTTTACAAACATTAACGAAGCAAGCCTTTCAGAAACGTCCTCCGAGAGAAGCAGCTAAACATCTACGAATTCGACAGCTGGAGAAGGGAAGGTACAGAGAAGCTATCTGACACAGCTGAGCTGGAAACAGAACCGAGATCCGCCCTGAAAACCCGCGTCAGTGGATAATGCTTCCTCTAAATTTAGAGATACTCATGGCAGGACCTGAATCAGGAAAAGAGCACCCGCTAAGACTCCCATCCAGTGTGTACAGCACCAAGCTCCAAAGTACAGCATGAGCAGTGGCAGTGCAATTTCAACCAACCATCACTACCGCACCAGTGAGCCCACGCCTTGGTTGGGAGGGACCATCCAGAAGGGGTAGAGGGGCAAGGTCTCTCCTCATTTGAGGACGATGTGCTAACTCAAAGCCAGCAGTGAAGTTTTAGCAGCACACATTAATTTGGCTTAGTTCTGGTCAGTCATTTAGATGTCAATTTCTGTTATTCTTGCAGTAACAACATGGTTTCCATTACAGTTTAGCATTCGCATGAGAAAACTGTTTTCCTTAGCAACAATTTTCATTGTCACTGGAGTTAATGAAAACCACACTGGAAACAATACAGTCATTATGAACCAGAAGAAGAGAAATTACAATGCAAGTTTCCAATGCACAGGAGACGGCTGCGGTTGGGTAGGAAGAAATATTCACGCCAAACGCCCTACACAGAGTAAGTTACAATGTTCTGAAAGTAGCGAAAACTATTCAGAAAATCATCTTTTTAAAAACAGAGATGGCTCATATAATGGAACTTGCAAGCCATGGTCATTGCAAGCAGTCAGGAACAGCAAATTCCAAATAGTCTCCTGCATAAATGTACATTTACCCTTCAAGGGAAGGTAGGCCATGAAATAAGCAAGTTTTCAGAGGGCACAGGCAATGGATCTGCACTGTAGATCTGCAATGGGTCTATCAATCAGTTTTCTTCTGTTTGTATTTCACTTCAGGACACAGCAGATAGCCCCACTGTCCGTCCCTAATCCTAACCCCCCCGCCCCCCCTCCCCCACACACAGTAGTTGCAAGTACTGCAAGTACAACTCTTTCTTGGAGGTGGTGGAGGAAGGGGCATTTGGGGAAGTATTTAGTAGAGCTGGTTGGGAATTTTTCAACAGAACGTTTATTTCCTGGATAATGCTGATTCGTTGATTCTGAAATTTTTGGTGGAAATCTCTGTTTCACCGAACTTTGCAGGTCTAAGATAGAAAAGAGAGAGAGCTGCTCCCAGAGTAGCCAACAGCCTGCTTGTTAGGGCACTTGCGATGCAGAGAACCCAGATTCACCTTCATGCTCCAAATCAGCCAAGAATTTCAACCTGGGTCTCGGATATCCCAGGTTCAAGCCCCTGCCTGATTTGGACCAGAACCTGGTTCTCCCACAGGCCCTGACCACTGACTGTTGAAACATTTGAAAGCGTCTCAGCTTTGTTTAGGAAAGAAAACAGATTTTTCAAAACCTCGACCTTTTGGCAAAACAGAATTTACGTTTTCCAGCCAGCCCTAGTACTTAAAACTCCATGACTAGCTTTCAACGAGCCATTAGTGCTGCTCTAAAACTTAAACTGTGGCCCTGTCTGAGCATTACTGCAGAAAGGAGACCATCTCAGTCAGTAGGAGAGGAAAGCCCTTTTAAACTTTGTACAATCCACTCCTGTAGAGATCTGTTTGGGTCTAATTTTAAAGCCTGACCCGAACCAGACTAGACCACAGCCAATCCAAACCCGACATGAGCCCGAGAGCGTCGAGTTGTTTTCATACCCGACCGCAACCCAACATCGGTAGTCGGGTCCCCTTTGGTTTGGATCATCTTGCAAGGGTCCAGAGTAGTCGGCACGCTCAGTGATAAGAGACTACCTGACCTGAACTGAGCCCAAATGTGTAACAATTACACCCAACTTGACACTTGGAGTCGGGTCCCAGGGGGGTGCAAAGACCTACTCTACGGCACCCTATTTTTCAGAATGCTACAGAGCACTTTATGTGCACAGATCTCAAAGTGGCGTTCAAATATTGACTAAATAATCCCTACCTCTTCCTTGTGAGGTAGACAAATATTATTACACCTATTTTACAGATGAGTCCTGTGATCATTGTGCCTTGGTTTACCTACAAGATCATACACTGAGTCGGTGGTACAACTGGGAACAGAACCAGGGATTCCCTATGCACTGGTGTAGCTAACTAGCTTCTTATAAAGGTGTCCATCACCACAGCATCTGAGTGCCTATTCCTTCTAACCACTAGGCAACGTGCCACATCCCAAAATTCAATGTGATCTTTACAGAAACCTTGCTCCTCCTCTAAAAGTCAGTGCAATCTCTAGAACTTCACCCCACTTCACCAGCATTCAGTGTACCCTCCAGACCTAGACAACGTCCCTGTGGACTGACTATTGTCATGTGGGTCCCAATAAGCTCTCATCTTCCTTCTAACTCTGAAAACAGTGCAACTTCCAGTACATACAACTGTTGTCACAACTCTGAAATCCCAGCAAGGAAAATAAATGGTTTGAAAAGGAAATGTGGTTATTTTTTGAATCCTGTGGTTTTCATTACACATAACCTTAGAAGACTAAGTAATATAAGCTCTCCCTGACGTTCACAGTGATAATAGCTATGGGTAAAAAGCAGATGTTTCTAGAGCTGATAGCATAATACCCCTCAGGACAGAGTGTCCTAACAAAAAACTGCCTTTAAAGGAAATAAACTGTATTTAATAGCTAAGAGTACAGAAAGATGGCTGCAGACAAACATCCACAGCTGTCAGAAAGTTGGGTCTAGTGCTTAGAGCCCTGGACAATGTATGTATCACAAGATCTGGGTTCTAATCAGGAGAGCTAGGTTCAGGCACACTGTGTTATCCTGGGCAATCCCTAAATGTCTCTGCTGACATGAACACCGTGAGGCTTGATTCAGTCATGTTTGTAAAACACTGTGATCCTCGTAAGGAAAGCAGGATAACGCAAACTATGAAAGGTTATGAGTATGCTTTGCTGCCACTCCTTTCTTTTCCCTAATTGCCACCCATTGTACTCCAGTTAGTCTAGCCCAGGGGTCGGCAACCTTTCAGAAGTGCTGTGCCGAGTCTTCATTTATTCACTCTGATTTAAGGTTTCGCACGCCAGTAATACATTTTAACCTTTTTAGAAGGTCTCTTTCTATAAGCCTATAATATATAACTAAACTATTGTTGTATGTAAAGAAAATAAGGTTTTAAAAATGTGTAAGAAGCTTCATTTAAAATTAAATTAAAATGCAGAGCCCCCCGGACCGGAGGCCAGGACCCGGGCAGTGAGAGTCCCACTGAAAATCAGCTCGTGTGCCGCCTTTGGCCTGCGTGCCATAGGTTGCCTACCCCTGGTCTAGTGCTTGGAGCCCATCCCCCACCTCCCAGTTCAAATCTACTGCTTTTGTTTATGGTCTCCCTACCATGCTATGTTTTGCCCTCTGCTCCCTCTGTGCTTCCATAAGACTTTCAGAACCCAGGGACAGTTTACCTGCTCATTCACGGACATGCTCACCTACAAACATCCACCAAAACGCCAAAGGCGTCCATTTCTGACTAGCTTTACACCTGTGCAAACCAACGGAGTTCAGTGAGTCTGTGGTGATTTACGCAGGTATGTCACAGGCATGGAACCCAAGCCTCTCTCCCGGCCTCTAGGACAAAGTGTTCTTCACCAGGGGTAGCATAAAACTGAAGACAAAGAGCCAGATTCTACTTGTACACCCAGAGCAACGCCACTGCAGTCAGTGGAATCACTCATGGTTTACACTGGTATAGCTGAGACTGTATTCTGACCCCCCTGAGCTAAAGACACCAGTTTTAGGCCCTTTTCTTCTCCACAGTCTCTTCTGCATCTGCCCTTAGAATCCCTTCACAATTCTCCTTATCATACACCAGCCCTCCTCGTCCCCAAGGTCTTGTGTTTCAGCCATGCCCTGTAACAGGGAGAACTACAGTGGTTCTCAAACTGGGGTCACCGCTTGTGTAGGGAAAGCCCCTGGCGGGCCGGGCCGGTTTGTTTACCTGCCCCGTCCGCAGGTCTGGCCAATCGCGGCTCCCACTGGCTGCGGTTCGCTGCTCCAGGGCAATGGGACCTGCGGGAAGCAGTGCGGGCCAAGAGACCTACTGGCCGCTGCTTCCAGCGGCTCCCATTGGCCTGGAGCAGCGAACTGCGGCCAGTGGGAGTTGCGATCGGCTGGACCTGCGGACACGGCAGGTAAACAAACTGGCCCGGACCGCCAGGGGCTTTCCCTAAACAAGCGGCGACCCCAGTCTGAGAAACACTGGAGAACTAGAGGAGGATAGAGAAGTCAGAACTGACTCTTACTTGGAAGAAGTGTCTGAAGCAATAGAGAGAGCCCGAGCTTCTCAACTGGTTGGTGATGGGTAGGTCATGTTAAGGTACCATTGCCACTGAAGAAAGGACAGTAGGGCAGATGTCCCAAAGTTCCTAACTTTTCTAACCAGCCTGGGCCAATCTCTAACATGAAGCCCACCAGTGCTGCACCTACAAAACATGCTGTATTATCAACAGTGTGTTATTCAGAACATTGTCTCAACCGTACAGCATTGGTTACCGACAACATTCTACATTGTGAGAACACAAGGCCATGGGAAAAAATATTCACCAAGCTGGCAAATGGGGGGCAAGGGGAGAATCCTTCTCTTAAAAGTAATTCCAGGAAAGCTTACAGGCTCCGTAAGCCATACTCCTGGGGATAAAACATGAGATTTAAGAGCTCAGCAAAGAGACAAACGCACGCCCCATTTGTTTGACATCTCCTCTTTGTTCACTATGACATCCACCATCCCATTAAAGGTATTCCTTAGCTCTGCAGACCATAGCCTTCCTTGACTACCGCCAGTTAATAAATCCACTCAATCTGGCATGACAATATCAGTCCCTCAATTACAGAATTACCCAGAACACAGGAAGCAGGGTATCCCGGAATGTTTACTCAACTTTGATGTGCTAATCGCCACATTCCAAAACAACCCTTCCCCTCTTACATCCCAGAGAGATGGCAGCCCAAGGTGCTGCTGAGAGCAGATCTCAAGCAGAAGATAAATACAGCTCTACTTTGCATTTCAGTTATTGTTGCTACGTTTAAAGCTTTGGGCATTTAAAGGAGCAACGGGTCAAATCAAGCTAAGATTTCCATACATGGATGCCTAAAGCTAAGTAGCTAAATCCATATTCTGCCATGTGAGAAAGGGGCCTGGTTTTCAGGAGGGCTGGAGCACCCCCAGCTTGCAATAAAGCCATACACCTGCACAAATTAATATGCAAACTCTATTGTCTCTGGCTCCAATCTCATTAGAATAAGAGAGCAAATAAGAAAAGGGCAGTAAGAATTGGCAATGAACTGAGGAATCCAGATAATAGATCCAGGTATTTAGCTACCTTTGTGTAGTAATTAAAGGTTGCCTGCTCTCAATACTCACACACACAAAATGATGTTTCCTTCCCTGATGATTTACAGCCTAAGACAGACAAGACACATGATACCAGTTGCACCATGCTAAATGAGGAGCATAGGAAGATAAGAGTGTTTGAAAGGAAGAGTACATAGGAGAGAAGAGGTTGATTAGTGGATGAGAACAAAGAGTGCTCTAGGCATACAGGGAATCTTGGTAGAAGGCATAATGGAAATAGGAGACATAGTGAACAGTAAAGCAAAAGGATTGGCAAGAGAGTCTATAGTGACAGGGCATGATGTGATTGAAGGGAAGAGGCCTTTAGTAACAGGATTTTGGACTGACTTGATGGAAGGAATTAGAGTATTCTCAGCAGACATGGGGTTCAGCAACAGGGACAGTGAGAAAAGGGTGGATTTGGAGAAGTTAAAGAGAGAAATTACAGAATTAGCAAGGGACTGGCTATGGAGAAGGAGGGGAAAAGGAAGCCAAGAAGATGCAGAGATTGGGTTTTGGGAAGAGTGAATCAGGCCTACATGGCACCAAAATCCTTTTCTCGCATGACTGAGACCAAAATGGCAGACATCTTGAGAGATCTACTGCTCTTGAAAGATTTCAGGAGCATCAAAATATGAACTGAAGAAAATAGGCCCTTCCAGTTTTGGAACGGATTCTGAATCAGAATCCCAAACCTACCTTGAAATGTAGCAGGGTTCATATCTGAGGAGCTGGTGTTGGCCCAACCTTGTTATGTGCACTCAGAGTGGGTTACAATCATTAAGCAATTATCCTTCTCATTTGAGATGTGCAAGCATGATCTCCATTTTACAAGCGGGGAAACTGAGGCAGAGGATAAGTGACTTACCCAAGATAAAAGGAGGCGCCAGGATCAGCCTGGGGCTTCCTGACTACGGGGCCCATCTGCTAGTCACTTGACCACATACCTCTTTTTTTTGCTTAGTCAACACTTGTAGCAATAAGGTTCTGCTGTCAATATAGACCATATTCTCCATTGTTTCGCCTTAAAACTCTACACTGTGCTGAGACGAGGAAAAACAACCCCTGGCACTTCCAAAAGCTGCTGCTTTGCAAACTGCTCCGGGTTCCAAAACCAGCTTGGAGACTATTTTCCTTTTGCTCTGTAAGATGAGCTCAGTGGCTTCCACTTTCCAATTTGTCAGCTTTTCCTTGCAATTTGTCAAGACCATCTGGATCAATAATGTGCCCTGGTTGGAGGAAAGGAGGGGAACAAGGAAAGGGGTTGAATCAGAGACTTTTTGCAAGACTGCTAAACAAAGTCGTGGAATTCACCAGTACGAATCCTGGAGGCTTCAAATCCCCTAATATCCCCTTCCAAAATGAAGGTCAGACTTGGCAATAAATTAGAAAAAAATCTGGCGATTCTGTACCAAACAGCATCTGCTTTAGAGGCAACATCATCGGGATGCAGCATTCAGTTCCCGTTGTCTTTCTTTTTAAAGGAAAGACACCCAATAAATTGCAAGCTGTAAGAAATTGCAAGGACAGGTGCAAAGGATAAATCAATAGAGTCTTTTAAAAAAGCTTTGCCACTGAACCAAAATATCCACTTTCCAGGGAGCTGCTGAGGTGAATAAGCAATGGTCATTTCTGCAATCACATTAAACAATACACCTAGATTATTAGCAATAGTCTTTTAGTATCTACAGAGCTCTTCAATTTAAAGGCCAAGCTGTAGAAGTTTCTTAAGAGATGTTCTAGCACTTGTGCTATATTGACAACAGGCACACTTCTGTATCTTTTGGTTAAACCATTTTCATGTTCTTAAGGCATCAGAACAACAAAGCAAAGCAGTTATACTAACTGTCAGAAACTGTACAGATCAATTCTTTTAAGAGCTGTTTATGTCTGAAGTGAACTTTATTTTTAGACATCGTCTGCATGTCAAGCCGCCCTCTTGGCAAAACAGGAGTAGCTCAGGCGACTAGCAGAGAAGCTGCAGCCCAACAGGATGATTCATAATGATCAATCTTTGAACGGATGCTGTTCCAAATTGTTTCTGTGATACTTCTCAATTACATTTCCTACATCCTGACATCCCAATTACTCTCCTAGCTTCGACTTGTCAAGGTGCCAATTCACACATACACTGGCAAACTTATTTGGCAATTCTTGGTTTAGCGCCTCTGTTTGTGCTAAGCACTGACCTAACCTAGCAGCTTGTCTGATCTGGGAAAACCGACTGACTAAGGACTCTACCCTCCTAGGACCATCAGGCGTGGTGCTTACTGCCAGAAGTAGTTCCATTAAATCAGACCGTGGGTTGCTAAATGCACACGATGCAACAGAATTAAGGAGGATGCTGATTTCTGAAATGGTAGCCATGGGAAAATAAATAAACGCTTGCTGCAAATTCCACTTATGGCATCAATAGAGAGACCACTGAAGAATGAGTAAGAAAATGATGACATTCTTCTGCACATGTGGAGGATCTGTAACATGACGATCCTGATGATATTCTTTCCACACCGCAGTCTTGGGAGGCAAAATGAGGTTTTCTGTGTTGCGTGCCAACTAGTCTTCTATTTGTAAAATAATCCACTAGATGCAGGGATCTCCCAACTGAGTTTTAATCATTAGACGGTGTTGTTGAGCTCTGTTGTTATACTGGCTTAAATGAACACATACAAGGCTTGAGCTGGGAACCAATTCAGCCTCAGCTGGCCCCAGTATCAGGAGAGGAGGAAAGGCGGCTTCGTGCCACTTTTGTGTGTCCCACCCCACTGCTCCAAGTGTGAGCTCACTGCAGCTGAAGACTGTGCCCTCGAGGATCATTCGCCAGCAGATATTCACACCTGTCTAAGGGAGCGAGGGAAGGTCAGTGGCCTTCTTGTCCCTACACAGGCTCCCTGCATCACCAGTCAGAACAGTGTGTGGAGACTGGCTCCGTAGGCAGCTACTTCCCTCCTGTGTAGGGACTGGGCAGGCAAAGGTGGGGAAGGAGCGTATGCAGAGTTGTCTTCACCCCCCCCCCACATACACACACACTCTCCAGCCAGCACAGCTAAGTTGGCACAGAGTGGGAAATAAACTGCACCGGGACAAGGGCTGGCACAACTTGCTGCCCTGGAACAAGGGGAAAGCAGGTAGCGAATCATGATACTTCAAGTCTTAATTCAGTCCCTGATCTGCTCCTTGGGCAGCGCAACCATGCAGCTTGCAAGGCTAGACTGGCACCTTCGGAGCCTACTTGTTCCTTTCTAAGTCACAACATTCTTTGCCTCCACTAGGAGTTTCACCCGAGTAAGGACAAATTCGACGATTTATGGCCACTCTCCTGATAGGATTTATAGCAAACTAGGACAGGGAGAGCGAGAGCAGGGTGTGAGCAATGATGCCGCTGTTTGGCTCAAAGGAAATACAAAGGGTTTTCGTTACATGAGACAGCTTCTCATTTTCAAGGGAGAAAAATAATAAAGGGCTAGATTTTGCAACCCTTCCATTAGTGAGCAGGTAAGGAGAATACGTCCACAGGTTTCAATGACACACAGCACTGCTCACCAACTGGATAGAGGGATGCGCTGTCCAGACACAGAAGCATTAAATATAAGCCAAGACTATGGCGAACTCTTCCAAGCAGCAAGGAGGATGTTTGAATAGATCTATCTAAAAATAAGGAACCCTCAGGCTTCCACTGAGGACTAGTACAGCACATGTACCATTTGGGAATGGCCCCGGCAAGGGGCAATTATACTGCATTACTTCTCATTTGTAACTTTGGGGCGCTGGCTTTGGTCTGTGTATAGCACAATCTCCTTCAAGTTGAATCAGTTTCCTTCAACAAGGCATGACCCACTTCTCTTTCAAATCCCTCCCAAGACTCTCTGCTTCCAACATGTCCACAAGTAGGGAGTCTACAGCAAAACAATAAAAATAAGAGAAAACCCCACTAATTCTAAGGTATACTCATCTGGGTTTCCCCAGTGGATCGCTTCTTATTTTAGACTCTGATCTCTTAGGGCAGGGAATATTTTTACTTTGTGCTCTGTACAGGAACTGACGTAAATAAAATAGTAGTCATGAACAAACGTGACGATTACATGGAAGGGGATACCGCACCTTTTCCACTAGAGAACAAGACCAGTGGTTCTCAACGAGGGGTACGTGTATCCCTGGGGGTACACAAAGGTCTTGCAGGGAGTACATCAACTCATCTAGATATTTGCCTAGATTTACAACAGGCTACATAAAAACCATTAGCAAAGTCACTACAAACTAAAATTTCATACAATGACTTGTTTGTACTACTCTATATACTATACACTGAAACGTGAGTACAATAGTTGTATTCCAATCAAATTCTTTTATAAGGATATGGTAAAAATGAGAACATCAGCAATTTTTCAATAGTAGTGAGCTGTGGCACTTTTGTATTTTTATGTCTGATTTTGTAAGCAAGTAGTTTTTATGTGAGGTGAAACTTGGGGCGTACGCAAGACAAATCAGACTCCTGAAAGGGGTACAGTAGTTTGGAAAGGTTGAGAGCCACTAAACTAGACAATTGGTAGAGAAATTTTCAATAAGATATTCACCTCATTTATTAGTGGTCTACCTTTCTAACCATTTAAAAACAAAATGCAGGCTTCATAGAACTTTAAACTTAAAAATGAGATAGAAAATTTCTTAAGAACCAGTAAGAACGTTCTCTTCTCATAAAAAAAAAAATGAAATCTCATAAGCTCCATCTCAAACTGCTGTAAAAGAACATACAGATTTGGACAAAGACTACTGATATAATTGCTGTTATTGAAAGCATTTGAAAGAGTTCCTGGTGCCTCTCAGACACAAGTCAAGACACAATCCAAGCCCTGAGGCCTTTACAGTCTAAACAGATTGTCTATAGATAAGACAGCAAGCGAGGCTAAAAAAAAATGAAGTTTCTGCCACATTCAGTAGGGCACAGCACCTGTAGCGAACACCAGAGGAAATCCATTGTCAAGATACCTTGCAGAATGCTAACATGACATGTTCACTCACACAAGCACCCGCTATTGCTTTATGCTTTTGCATTGAAAGCAGCAGCAGATCCAGTTTTTAAGCCTGTCAGATTGCACACATACCGGCATATACGTGAACAGAAAGGGAAAGTGCCTTCCCTACTCACATACACTTAGGTATAGAACTCTTTCGAGAAGCACAGAGGCATCTATGTATCCCAGTCCAAAACCATGCCCTGGTTCTGGTTTTTGTTTAGCAGAGCTCCCCTCTATCCATGAGCCACATATAAGCGAATAGCCACCGGAGTGATAGCAGCATCTTTCTGATTTGCAGATTAAACAGCTGCAAATTCATGATAGGCAGACGGGGTTGGGGTTTGGGTTTGTTTTTTCCCCCGCACAGGTTTGCTAGGCTGCCCAGTTGCAGTGGCCTGTGTTGGATGCCATGTGATGAAATGCCTAGCATTTCCCAACAAATCCACCGGATTAATGGCAACATAAACAGCTTCTCGGCACACACAAAAAATATGCTGAATGCGTATTACACCCGATCTGATTGTGCCAGTCACCATACTTGCTACAGTCCTGATCCAAATTCCATGTAAATCAATGGACGTCTTTCCACTGACTTAAGGGGCGTTTTCCAAAGCCCACTGAACTGTCCATTGCCTCAGGATCTTTCATTACTTCTTTTATCCAGATCCCATCTCCACAATGCTGGAGTCTGCCAGGGCTCTTCTCATTCAGATTTTAGACCAACAGGCGGCCAACCGGAGTTGTGGGTTCTCATCATCTCTGAAACCTGGCCACTTTCTCAGGTGTAGAAATATGGATTTAGGTATCCAAACTTGAAAACGTTGGCCCTTGTTTCTTACTCCAATATATTAAACCAAAGGGACAATGAGAAGAGATTCTGAATGGTTCTGAACTATTTAGCCAAAAGACACCACCATTTAAATGAATTGTATTGAACTGCATACACGGCACGCTAACCATCAAATCCTGTACCCATTACTCCTGATGGATCTGCCAATCATGACATCATAGGCCATAGCGAGAAAACTCTGATGCGGATTTTGTATAACACACTAGTTGAGTATTGCGTCTCCCACTCTAATGGCTGGTCCACATCAAGGATAAGACCTATTACTGCTACCAGCTATTAAGTTAACCCTTTAGTTCAAATAATGGAGAAATGTGCTTTTGATGGTGAAAGTTCTGAGAGCCATTCCTGTTAACAACCCCGGGTGGTAGTTCATTACAGTCATACGTCCCGAAGTTTAGTGCTATTTGGGTCAGATATTGAGTTTCCCTCCCTTTCCACACAGGCACAGCAGATAGGGAACTGGACTCTGACTGAGGAGAGCTCAGTCTGAATCTGTCACTGACCTGGTGTATGATCTTGGGCAAATCACCTCCGCTTTCTGTACCTCTCCTTCCTCTCTTTGGGCTGTCGTGTCTATTAGTCTTTGGCGTGTCTTCTTTGGTGGTCTTGTTTATTTAGACTGAAAGCTCTTCCCTGCAGGAACCATCTCTTACTATATGTTTGAACAGCTCCTATCATGATGGGGCTCTCATCTTGTCTGGCAACTCTAGTCACTACCAGAATATGAATACGAATGATCCTATTACACTGATGGATATTTAAGGACATTCATAGTATTATTTAAAAGAGTTTTTATGTTTCTGAACATAACTAGCCCAAAGAAGCATTCAGTACTTCCAACAATCCTGCACAATTCAGGCTTTATAAGAATACCAGATACCTCCCAGGAAGCGCGAACCCTCACAACTCCTCAAGCATTGATGGCTCAAAGCTACCTTTGCAGAACTCAGACCAGTGGCCACTGATGAACTGAGCTCCACTGACATAAATAAAGATTACAGCCCACATGAGTCAAAATAAAGGATAAAAGCGATCACCGTCTGATCCTCCAAATACCACTTACTCCCCTGGCACCACCCACCCAAGGACTCAACGTAGGAAATCTGTCCACTGTGTGAAGAGGAGGACAGCAAAGCAATCAGGAATAGATACAGCTTCGACAACTGATGTGAGCACGTGGTTCTCTCTCACAGGGGTTTAAACTGAGCACAGGATTGTGGGAATGTCCCCCTCTTCCACGACCTCATGGTTGGTTTGTTTGTTTTAAAGTCAGTCACCCAGACAAGAAAAATCCCATAGAATTAACCATAAGTGCAATTACAGGTGTGCCCCTGCATCAGTGCTTCCCGGACAGTACCAACTGCAGCCGTTTGATACTAACTAGATGCAGAAATTTAGGGCTCAGTTCTGCAAGATACCGAGCGCTCTGAGATAGTCCCCTCAAAGGATCAACTCCCGTTCATCCATTTCAAAGAATAGATATTACCAGAGCTGCTAAGAAAGTGCAAACATGCAAGAAGATTGTGCTTAAGTGCTGCTTTTCTGCATTCTGCTCTGGAGAGGGAAATGGGGAGGTGCTAAGTGAGAGCTGACCAGGTACAGAGACTAGATGGGGCAGAATGACGAATCCCAGAGAAAAAGGAAAACAGCACCACAGCAGGGAGGAGAGGCTGAAATGTATCAGACTGGGGGGTGGGAAGGCAACTTATCCTCTTTGAAAGGAAACGACACAGCTGTCCCTCTCCCGTAAGCTCCCAGCCTTGAATACTTACATGGACTACTTGAAAACAGCAGACTACATCTGATCAGGGATACATATTATACGGAACCTGATTCTGAGCTGACTTGCATCAGTGTGAATCACGAATGGCTCCTATGAAGACAATGGATTGGCACCACTGTTAAACCACGGTATGTAAGAACAGAATTACACTCGGTCTTCAAACAACCCAGCTGGCTATTTCTTGACTGTATTCTCCATTTGAGGTTGAGTGAGGTGCTTACCCAAACAACACTGGCTGGGCCTCAAATAAACAGAAAACTGCACACAGCTCTATTCTTCTAAAGAAGCAAGACTGCAACTTCACTAAACCAGCAGCCCAAAGCAAATGTTCACAACAAGCAGGCTTATTCCAGTGCTCACAGTTCTAACATATTGACTGACTTCAAATAGTCCTAGACAACCTAGCTAGTTTCTAGGACCTTAAACCCATATTCAGGAAAGCATTTCTATTAAGGACAACACTTAAGCACCGTACTGAATACAGCCGGACTTAAATGTGTGCTCATGTGCTCTCCTGAACCAGGACCTTAGACCTCACAGACTTGTGACTTTCAACTTCTTTGAGGATTCTAGTGAAAATACACCACCACCTTTGGACTTGACTGCCAAACATTCATGGCACACAAAAGCATTACAACCAGCACCAACTGCTTAGCTGAATGCCAAGTATATCTGGCCAAAAGAAATCTAAAACGCTATTTCACAGGTGGGATGTCAGGATTAAAGTTTCTAAAGTTCCTTGATGCTGTAAAGTGCTTTGTAAGTATTACAACACTTTGAAGATTTTTCACACAAAACATGTTCATGAGACCAGATCCATGCCGGATATTAAGAAGCACACAAAACCTGATTCCATGCAATTACTGCCTCTCAAAAAGTTCTCAGAGACCAGCAATAGTGAAAGGATGATATCAGATACGAGGAACATATAATGGATTAGCATCCTGTTTAAATGTAAATGCTAAAGAAAATCTAACTTCCATCTCTTAGCGTTCCCTTCACATCAGAAAAACATAAAGGCTGATTGTAGTTTTTACAGCAGATCTTTAACCTAAAAGTGAATATATGTGTCTGGTTTTTCCACACTGACCGGGACCAAAAAAGCCATTATTTTAAGTAGCTGCAACATAATACCTGTTTACTACCGTGCTAATTTTACTGTATGCACAAGGGCTCAGTGGATTACATTACTGAAACAGTTGCTCAGCAGAACATGTACACAGCAGTCTAATTATGGGCACAGGGAGACTTAGTGCAAACAGATCAGTCAAAGTGGCTGAACAAAACTATATGACACCAATGGGGCAACCACACAAATCCAACAAGTGTTTTGAACCTGCTGATTGCTCATGACCACAAATTAAAGTACAAACACAAGGCTAATTCCAAGCTAAGCAAACAAAGGTCTTTAGCATTTCTGAAACCGCCCTGAAAGAAAACATAAGGGGAAAGACATCTGATGGGTTGAGGGAGGTTTACTTTCTTTAAAAATCAACACATGTCTATTATCCTATTGTAAAGTTAAAAGACTAGCTAACTTGCTTCAGACCAAGAGCTACACCTGAACCTGAAATAAGACATCTGCAGAAAGGCTCCTATGCCCACATAGACTCCTAGAGGTTTCAGTGGGGGCCCATGTGCATTTCAATGTAGGATTGGGGGTCGAAGGTTGTTATTCCTTTTTAGAGTCCCCTTCCCCGCCTATGTTAGAGATTCCATTTAGAAACCCCAAGATCTGTCAAATTCAAAGTGCCATGCAGAGTATTCATAGAGGGTGCATCTAATTTCCTGGAATTTCTTAGATATCTTAGCTCTCTAAATTATACATATATAAGCTGCATTCAGATATGAATGTTGGTCCAGATCACAAAATCAAAAATAAACCCAAGACAAAATTATTCATACCCTTAGCTCTCCAAGGTAAGGTATTCTCCCACTCATGAAGCCCAGCAAACACCTAATTATACCTGCTGTGAAGGAACCATTTTTGAAAAGTTTGTCCTTACAATTCTATTGAAAGAGCTGGAATAGAATATGCCATGCGTGCTCATAGCTGAACCACCTCTGCAAGAAGCCAAATTTACGAATGAAATGGAGGAGTTTTGCTTAAAAACTGATGGGAAACCATCGCTCTCTGACCATGGTTAATGCACAGTTCTGTGGGAAAGGTGAGAAAAATCAGAATATACCTAATGATGCAATACTATACTACGGAACTTACTTCTTCCTGATCCTACCTGGTGATCAAATTACACTCTGAATCATGGGGTAGGAAGCGGTTTAAAGTTTCTTAACTTATAACAGTGACAAAGCCATGGACTGTAGTACCAATCGTATTAAAAGCATGTTCAATTGGTTGACAAACAAGGGAGAGATTTTTAAAAACAGAGAATACAGTTAGGCATCCAACTCCCACTGCAAGTCAATGGGGTGCCTTTGAAATTCTCCCCCCAACACGAAGATATGTGATCATCTCATATGTATTACACCAAATGTTAAAAAATAAAAAATCATTTTACTCCAGTTCTGGGCTCCTTTTCCTGGTCAGTTTTCCCCACCAACCTATATTGGATGTATAATTTTTTTTTTTTTGGCCGTGCTAACCAATTTTTCCTGGTCTATCATTGATGAAGTCTCATCTCTCCTTTATTTTAACCTTAATCTCAAAAAATGCATTTACCTTGGTAGCTACAAGACAAAGCAAATGTACAAGTACAATTTGCAACTGTACTTCATTTCCTTCTGTTACTATTACATAGCATGTATGCAACCTGGAATGCTTCTATGTGATTATCCAGTGGAGCAAGTGTTCAGACTAATGCAATCATGCCTTATTTCCATAAATGTCCATACCTTATTACACTGCCACATACAGATGTTTTTACACAGCTTGGTTTTGTTTTTTATTAAAGCTACAGGGCGTATAAAACAATAGAAGATACCTGAAATGTTTTCAAGCCAGCAAAGGATAAAGACATCAAAAAGCAGTCAGCTGGATAAGAACCATGTATGTCTGACATGAGAGAAAAAACCTCAGATGATTTTCAAATATAAATTCATCTTCCCTCTTAAGCCGAAAATGATGCCTTCAGCCTATGGTTGATTGACCAGAGTGAAACATGCAAATAAAGATGCACATAAAGATGGAGGGCTGGGAAGAGACAGACATAAGACTGTGACTTGCTGGGGAATTGAATCATTAAGGTGTTGAAATGAAGAACCTGTTTTGCGAGATTTGAGCTGCATTATGCAGAGGACATTACTAATCAGCAGTTCATGCCACTCAAGAAAGCTTTTCTATTTCTAACCAGCATAAAGTGAAACAATATTTAGATTTTTTTTTTTAAACGGGTGTTATTTCTATTGGGAAGGCAGGGTCTCTAATGGAAGTCAGGATAGCGGAGTTCTATTCCTAGCTCTGCCACTGACCTGCGGCATCCCCCTGGGCAAATCACTTCACCTCTATATGCCTCATTTTTCTCTTCTACCCTTTTTCTGTCTTGTCTATTTCAATGGTAAGCTCTTGAAAGCAGGGAACTCTCTTTTATTCTGTCTGTTACAGCACGTAGCACAAAGGGGCCAGGATCTCATTTGGGGCCTCTCCGGTCTTTTATACTGCTGACAAATGATGGATTATTTATGAAGTGTGCGTGGAACTGTACAAAATGAATACATCCCTGTTTTCAAAGGCTTACAATACAAAAGAGGAACAATGCAGACCGGACACACTAGGAAAGCCAGAGGAAGGCTTAGCCTTTTAGTTTTTAAATGTTATTAATTCACTTCTTATGAGCATCCCAGAAGGAGCAAACCTTAAGGAAGGAAATGAATGAGGGTAGAACAAGGGGTTTGTGAATTCCATCCATAGCAGGCAGCATTTAAAAAACCAGTCTCCATGACCAATGACCAATCTCCGTGTACATGGAAATTGACTTTGGAGACAAATGGCAAAAAATGATACAAAAACACCAAAACAGAGATAAAAGTTGGTAGTTATAATCCATTCCCTGGAATGCTCTGTCTTCAGACCGAATGTACTGAAGTTATTCTGTTCACATCTGCCTCAAAGGCTTCTCAGTTTCACACATACAGTAGCCGGGAGCGATTCCAGAGCTCTTCCTGACATTTGTTTGGCATGATGTGCTAGCTGGACATCAATTAGGCCCTGCCTTCATATGCGTCCGACTGCATATGCAACCGACGGCTTTCAGAGATAAACAGCAGGTTTCTTTAGATTGTGATGAAACGGAATGCAGCCGTCAGTGAAGTCATGGTGCTTAGGCAATGTTCTAGAAGTCAGCTCTAATCAAAATATTAATCCATTCAGGGAACTATCCGGGAGCCAAAACTAAAATTCACGAATTCTAACAGTACATCAGGTGAATCCAAAGTACACAAACTGCCTGCTCCAGGAAAGAAAAAGAACCCTGGGAGACAAGCGTATATACTTCACTTTACACATCCAACTGTTTGCCTGACTGGGTTTACACAGAAATCTACTGCAGTGCTTCTGAACGATGCTATCAAGCAAGAGCGGCTGTACACGGTTACGTGCAGTAACAGCAAGTGTCTCTTTATCCAAATCAGGGCTTGAGTCACGCTGGAATGCTTTGGAACACCGTTCCAGCACTTTTTTGGGAGCCAACATGCCGTTCTGGCACTCTGCGAGCATTGGAACGGCATTCCAGCACTTCTTTATTAAGGACTTGAGCACTGATCCAAATGAATCCACCCCGAAGTGCCAGACAGAAAAATGAAGGTAGAAGGTGTGATACAGACACATACACCATTGAAGACAAAACTAAACAAGACTACTAAGCTGCAAGACAAATTAAAAAACAAATAAAATTCAAACACTCCAATTTCCACAGCAGTAAAGAGAAAACAAGGTCCCTACAAAATAAAGTCAGCACTCTACTCAACAAGTTACATTTACACATAAATTGGTGAAAAGGGCTAAGATATTTGACAGTAAATATGCAGTTTATTTAATCTGGCATACTGGACTTCTTTTCTATTTTTACAGTCTGGAAAGAGACCTATACCAGTATACAGCAGCTAGGTTCTTTTTGTTTACTTTTTGCATTTCCCTTGTCTTAGTGAAAATAGACTGGTCAGTTTCACTTTTTTTTTCTGGTTAGTTTCACTTTCTGGCCTTTATGAACCATTACTATTATTGAACAAGATTTTCAAAAGCAAATCAGTGGTTTTGGGTGCCCAAACTGAGATACTTTGAAGGGGACTGACTGATCTTCTGAAAGTACTGAGCATCCTCTGGAAATCAGGCCCTTTGAATGCATCTCAGGCACCCAAAAATAGAGGCATCTAAAATCACTAGTCACTTTATCAAAACCTTGGCCACTTAATTTTACAGCAACCAAAAGCATGCTGGGTGCATCACAGAACATACAAAAATAGAAGAGCTAAAATCCTGACCCAAATAAAGTCAATGGCAAAACACCCTGACTTCAAGGAAGTGAGGATTTCACCCAAAGTCCCTGGCCCAAATAGCTAGTGACTGAAGACATGCTGCACACATGGTTTAGCTTTACAACATGGAAGATGTCCCACTGAAATCATAAACATGAAGCTACAAATAAGTGTAACAAGAAATGGAGTGAGCAAGAGAACAAGGTGAGGAAGGACAAAGGTCAGAGCAGGAAGATCAAGTGGTACTTGGTCGGGTCGAGGCACATCTCAATGGTTTTCGTTAAAATGTCTGTAATTTTTATTAAACTCACTTGGCATGCAAGTAGTAAGATTTTAGGAGGGATTTGGAAGGAGAGAGATTGATGCCTGATGAGCAGGATTGGAAGGTCTTCCCACATAAGATGTGGCATGCAAAAAAAAAATATATATATATAAAAATATATTTAAAAAAAAGGGCGTTGGAGATAGCAGTGGGAGAATATTGAACACTAGCACCATTCTGTATTTAGGTTGCAAAAACTGCAGAGTAGTTAAATCAAAAAGGAAAGTTTGAAGTGAATTGCACGGCTGCTCAAGTCAGTTCAGTAAAACCAGCGTGATTCTCCATTGCGTGGGCCCTGAGGTTTTCACTGACACCTACACAAAGTGCTTTACACAGTCACAAACAACTAAAAAAGAGACAAGGCAGAGGAGAATCAGGCCCCATGTTTTTTACAAGCCCTAAATCAACCTGACATAGTCCCTTTCAGGAGACCCTTTATTTTGGGCATTATATATATATATATATATATATAGTGTGTGTGTGTTTGATTTAGATGGCAGCAAGACAACATCTAAAGACATGCATCACTTCTCTAGTGGATTGTTTTCAGGTGAAGGTATTTCTATTTATTCTGCCATCAAATTACCACCACCCCACCTGGAATGTGCAGAAATTCTTAACTTGAACGATTATCAAAAAGATCTTTTAATGTGAGGATGCCTTTTCTTTTCCACTCATGCCATACCAAATAGGTCTTTCCCACTCCTAGGGGATTAATTATATCTGATGGGAGATTCCGATGGGAGAGTTAGAATCAGTACCAGGTAGAAAGGAAGCCCCAGAAACACAAAATACAGAAGAGATAGCAGCAAGCTCAGAACCATCATTTGCAGTGGGTAGGAGAGAAGATGCAGAACCTGACTGAACTAGCAAAAAGGCCAAGGATGATGCAAGAAATGCAAGTACCAACTATGTGAGGTTTAATGCAAGGACTATGCCTAGTCAAAGACATATCAGCATCTTTGCATCATCCAGGTATAGTCCTGAAATGTTTGATAGTGGGGACCCCAGGGAGACTACACACATCAGCAAGCAGAGGGATGTGGGAACAGAAAACTTCTCCTAAGGAGTGGTGCTATCAGGAGAGGGAACATGAAGCCTCCACAGAACATTACCATCTAGCACATATATAGCATTTTTCATACTGTTCCTTAAGCACTTTACAAAAGGAGCTGAGGATTATTATCCCCATTTTACAGATAGGGAAACAGAGGCACAAAGGGGGGAAGTGGTCCCTCGCCAGACCAGAACCAGAGCCAGGAATGAAACCCCAGACTCCCACTCCTTCAGGCCACACTGCCTCACGGTCAACAAGAGTTGGAGAAAGATAGGTGTTAAGACAGAGCACATACAACACTCCCCTCTCCAGAACCAAACCACAGAGAGGCTGGGAGACACACATGACTAAGCTGGAGGTAAAGACAATTTTCGATCAGGATAATTAAAGAGATTTAAGCAAGACTCTTATTTTCCATTTCATGCTCCTCCCTCTGCCCTCACTTTTTATTATTAACTGAGTCAATGGAAGCTTCGGCTTGGATCCGGGGTGACACACACAGTGAGGAGTCAAGGCAAAGCTTTAAGTCTGAAATATTCAGGCTCATTCCGAACTAACCAGAAAGCTGCTTCTTTGGCATTGAGCGATGGAAATATCCAACGAAAGGGCCATTCTCAACCTGCTTATGTCACAGAGGTTGGATTCTGACAACGCGCAGGGCTCCAAGCGTCAGTCTGATATTAATAGCTAGATGTTGAACTCTCCGTTTGGCTGGCTTGAAGGCAGCTCAGCTGGAACGGAGATTTTTTTTTTTTGCAGGAAACAGTAGACCTGGTTAAAGTCACATCACAAGAGATGAGACAGAGAGGCAGCAGCCTGCAAACTGCTGAAGTAGTTTGTGTCAACAGGGAAGGCTGTGTTGTATAACGCGAACCTCCTCTGCTTCAATCCCAGAGGGGGCTGGAAGTCCTACCGGCCATGGCTGTTGAAACACTATTAATGGAATTGTCTCGCACGTGGGTTTATTATTTTTTTCCTCCTCCTTTTAAAAGCCATCTGTTCTTCAGCCCAACTATGGGCAGTGAGCTGCGACAGGCTATTTCCAAAATAAAAGGGATTCAGCTCAGGATATCATCCCACAAAGCCGTACCTCCACATTTTCACCACTTTGGAGCTTGTTTCAGCCATTATGTAACTTTCAACAGTATCACGGCAGCTGGGCCAAGAAAACTTGAACTTGGTCCCCTGAGCAATTGGCATGAGCGACAAACCTCTGCCAGAATACAAATACAAACCTCCTGCTGCTGCTTTCTCTGTGTCTGCATGGCAGGCAGAAGTTCCCAGCAGTTTGTGTTTTAGGGATAGCATTTGGAGCGCCTCGAGCTCAAATGAGGCCCTCTAGTAACTTATTTAAATTGCATAGACCTACCGTCAAACAACTGTATGGGCCCAATTCTCCCACAAATACAATTCTACTTCCACAGCAGCCACAAAAGTACAGAAATTAAGGAGTTACTACTCAAACGCCATTGTTATCAACACTGCTGTGCCTACTTATTGTAGCACGCATAGTAGTTTATGTAACAGTATGCACTCTTTACATACGCCCTTAAACATACGTGGGCAACATTAGACGTTGGGCTTGTACTGTCCCTTATAGCCAGGGATATTATAACACAGGGGTCGGCAACATTCGGCACGCGGCTCGCCAGGGTAAGCACCCTGGCGGGCCGAGCCAGTTTTATTTACCTGCTGACGCGGCAGGTTCGGCCAATCGCGGCCCCCACTGGCCACAGTTCGCCGTCCCGGGCCAATGGGGGCGGCGAGAAGCAGCGCGGGCGGGCGGGCGATGTGTCACTTAACCTCTGAATGCCTAAGTTTATCTCTGTTAAATGGGGATTTTAATACACACCCCACAGGAGATCATGTGGCTTAATGAATTAACATATAAAATGCTATAACAGGGGTCGGCAACGTTCGGCACACGGCTCGCCAGGGTAAGCACCCTGGCGGGCCGGGCCAGTTTTATTTACCTGCTGACGCGGCAGGTTCGGCCAATCGCGGCCCCCACTGGCCACGTTACAAAAGTGAGTGGTGGTACACGGTGGGATAATATGCCCTATGGAGGCAGGGGATTTCTAAAGCACACCAACGGGTTGCACGTTAATTGGTCCATGTAGATGCTGCTGGTGTGCTTTAAAGCTTGTCTAGTGCGCTTCAACCCAGTCTAGTGCGCTTCATCTCTAGGCAACCCATCAAGCTCAGCTAGGCCCAACAAGCCTTCTCCAAGTAGTTGTGCTTCGTGACTGGGCAGGGGAACCAGCAACCTGCTACTTGAGCCTTGCAGCAGCAGGAGCACTGTGGCTGCTCAGTGCATACCACGCCCAAAGCTGAGTTTGCCCTGCTCTCGCTTCCTGCTCCAACCCTTGCTCCAGCCTGGACTCCCACCTGCTTCAGTTGAGTCCTTGCCTCCCTACCCGGATTCCGACTCAGACTCTGACCCTTTGGCTTGGGTCCTCAACCCTGACTCGTTTCACCCTCGGATCGGTACCCGACTCCCAGATCTACGCTTGCCATTGAGCTGAACTGCAGCCACAACTGCCAGGCAAGGTCCTGCTCTGCCCACTAGGGAGGCCGCCCAGGCCGTGGCAGCTTCCTGTTTGAAACAATCCTCTGTTAAAGTGCACTAGGAACCTTTAGAGCACACCAGCAAGGTATACCCGGAACAATTAATGCACAGCACATGCGTGCGCTTTAGAAACCACACCCCTCTAGAGCACGTTGCCCCACCACGTAGACATGCCCTAAGAGAATGAGAACGTCACGAACAAAGCAAGGCGAAGGGATCTGCATGAATTCAGGGTTGTCAGGTGGATGTCATTTTGCACTGAACGGCTTTTTCTTTTTCTTTGCTCTACTGGCAATACTGCAGGGGATGTCTGTTCAGTGACCGAGCTGCTTTCATAGATTCACAGAACTTAAGGTCAAACGGGACCATTATGATCACTGGGACTGACCTCCAGCATAACACAGGCCAGGGAATGTCACCCAGCGATTCCTGTTTCAGGGATGACTATGAACACTATCATTTAAACATAACAGTAACGGATCACATAAGTATTAGAAAGCAAAGCCAGATGCAATGTAGATAGATCTAAATATATCTATATAAAGATCAGCTAAATGTAATTTTTTTTAAATGACTTTTTTTTTTAATAAAAACAACAAGGAGTCTGGTGGCACCTTAAAGACTAACCCTTTAGTTTGGTTAGTCTTTAAGGTGCCACCAGACTCCTTGTTGTTTTTGTAGATACAGACTAACACGGCTACCCCCTGATACTTGACACCATGCAAGGCACTTTTTTTTTAATGACTTCTTTTAATATACTTTCAATGCACATAATGGTGGTTATTAAAAAAGTCAACAATTCTTGCATACTGGTGCCGGAGACATAACCGCTACTTCCTACTCTGAATAGTCGGGGAACCTGCAGAATCTCCACTATCACCGCGTAGGAATTGCGCGTAGATGCTGCTATTTGAAATGGTGAGCCTTGTATTGAAGTAGAAGACCATTACTATAGTTTATTCTTCCCCCGACCCACCACACACAAACAACACAAGGACAACTTAATTGCTGGTGTAACTTCCCTGATATGCATGGATGACAATCGGGGAGAACTTGACAAATAAAGACAAATCTTAGGGTGATACACCACACCTTGGGTGAAGAGAGGGAAAGGGAGCTTATATAAACTGCCGTGGGGGGAAAAAAATCACTATTGGGTCATGTTTATCCATAGAAAAGGTAGACTGTGATCTCTAGGTAAACAAAAATCTTTGGTGTAGCCAAGCCGTCAAGAAACCATCATATTGTTTAGGATGTACCCCTTTCAGTACAAGGATGACCAATTTACTCAGACCTATCAAATCAGTTCTGCCTTAGAAATGCTACTTCCTCAAACCGTGGCAGCCTCAAAATGCATACTGCACCTCTGTGTTCGAACTCAATGAGATAATCCTAATCAAGGCAGATGATGAACAGATGGCCAGAGAAGTGACTCTCACCCTTCCAGCTCCACATCCGACCACTTGAGCGGCATTTCCCAAAGTAGGGGGCATAAATGGACACCTGGCTGATGGGCAGACAGATCTCAGTTGTTCTCCAACATTTTTTTTTAATTAAAGCTAAAGAGTTCCTAGATCTCATCATTTCAAAGAAAACCTACAAAATTCAATGCTGAGGCATCCACCTGAGTTTGCAGAGAGCCTGAAGCAGCAGCTCCAAGAGAGCCGAACTGTCTCATTCATTTCACTAGGCGTTCACTTGGATCCCAATGATGGCATTTTAAATTGTTAATGATTTCAATTATCAGAGGGGTAGCCGTGTTAGACTGGATCTGTAAAAAGCAACAGTCTGTGGCACCTTATAGACTAACAGACGTATTGGACCATAAGCTTTCATGGGTAAATACCCACTTCGTCATGCATCTGACAAAGTGAGTATTCACCCACGAAAGCTTATGGTCCAATACGTCTGTTAGTCTATAAGGTGCCACAGGACTCTTTGTCGCTTTTTAATGATTTCAATGTTCACCATGGCATGTAACAGAGGAGAGAAAGCATCATATTACAAAGATCTGCACAACCATTTCCCGAAGTGTAGGATACATCCCCTGCTGGGGAAGGAAGGAAGAGCTAGCCAGTGGGGCACGGAAGATAAATACATTAAGATGGTTACGTGGAGGGAGCAGGACTGGTTTCATTTTCTTGAATGGGTGCTCAATTTCCAACAGGTTGGGAAATGCTGTACTGGAAAGAATAGGAAACAAATGTGGTATTTACCACCCTATCTTCCACTACCTCTACAAGAATCCCAACGGGCCAAAGAGAAACTATATAGCTATTGCAAGAACAGAAAAGAGACATTGTCATCATCATATTTCCTCAGCCAGACTGCATGTGGAAAGATAATTCCTGAACACGGATCCTCATTAATGCAGTCTTTAAACAAGGAAAGAGATTTGAACACAGTAAGCATTTGTTAAGCAGTAGCATGTGTCTTCCATCAGCTTTATTTTTACGCAGAGATCACCATGTACTGTGCCGGAGCCATATCCGGACTCAGGTACACAACTTAAACACTTCCTTAGTGGAAGGATGTTTTCCATTGGGCTTGGAGAGAATAAGCACATTGTAAAGAATTCCCACTGGAAAGTCTGGAGATACAGCACAGATCTTGTTAATATTTGAATGAAGAATGTATATATTTTTCAATTATGTTTACTTCCCTCCTCTCCTATGATTATTCTCCACACCACACGTAGGGAAGAATCTGTGTACTGAGATGTAATTTTCACAACAGTCTCAGACCTCCTACAGAAGGATGTTTACAGTTATCTTCCCCCAAGCCAACCCTCCCCAGCTATTTATCTCTATCAGCATGAAGTACGGTGTTCTCCCCAACTTCCAGAGACTGAACTGAGACCTGCTGGAACAGATGACGAAGCCAGAATTCACTTGGAATGAGGAAACTGAGGCAAAGGCAGTTTGATTTTGAAGCAAATCTGTAAACAATCATATGATAATCATGGATAGTATATTGAGTTATGCCTCCAAAAGCAGGTAGTGTGGCGATAAAAGAAAAACTGGAGGACCGGAGATGCAGTCCACCTATGCAAAACAGAGTATGTAAGGTGTGGGATGTAGTGGCACGCACCATTGGAAAATCAGGGCTGGGATACACTTCAATGTAGATAGGAAGTTAGAAGTGGGAAAGAAGATCTCTAATTTGGCTTTGCTTCAGTAAGGTCCTTCTTTTCTCTCTCTCTCGCACACACTCTCTCATACACTTCCTCTACAGGCTGGGAAAGAAGGAAGAGACACCTCATTACTGATGTTTCTATTTTTTGATACTTGAGAGGCAATGAGATACTCCAGTGATGGCAGGGGTCCCATAAGTAGATCAAGATTAGACAGAGAAAAGGGGCAGAAAAAATACCCACTTTGCCAAAGTCTGGCATCAGGTATGAAACTGCCATTTAGATCTGAATGTTATGTAGGCCAGTGGTTCTCAAACTAGGGCCGCCGCTTGTTCAGGGAAAGCTCCTGGCGGGCCGGATCGGTTTGTTTACCTGCCGCATCCGCAGGTTCAGCCGAACGCGGCTCCAAGTGGCCTCGAGGGACATACTGGCCGCCACTTCCCACAGCCCCCATTGGCCTGGAGTGGCGAACCGCAGCCACTGGGAGCTGCGATCGGCCGAACCTGTGGAGGTGGCAGATAAACAAACCAGCCCGGCCCGCCAGGGGCTTTCCCTGAACAAGCCGCTGCCCTAGTTTGAGAACCACTGACGTAGGCAATTAAGGGCAGCTATAGGACACTTGGTGTGCATTATCTATCAGGTGTTAAGTCCAGGCAGATTGATCCATGTTTGCATGATGGCCACATTCATAACAGAAGCACGAGAACAAACCCAAGAGTCAAAGAAATCGTCCAGAGAGCTGGTCATCTCAATACATAGCTGGCGTTTAAAACATACTCCTCCTAATTGTGCTGACTTACCCACTGTGTCACAGGGTTCATCTTTGTGTACGCAGAAATCTGTCCTAAAAAGAAAACAAAAAACACAAGTCAGGGGTATGCTGTGCCTCAAGACCAGATTAAAGAAAAGCAGGGGTCCATGAACCAAAGTTCTGAAACATTCCCAGCTATCAGGAAAGTCAAGGTCCTTTAACTGCTGTGTATTATACATGATGACAACACGTAACAGCACTGACTTATTTTCAAGATGACAAGAGTTATTTTGATAGTTCCACTCACTACATCCAAAGTCAAACCAAGCAAGGCTTCTTGAGATCGAACATGCAAGAGAGAACTGCCACGTTACGAAGTAGGAAACCACATGTTTCTATGACATCAAAGTTTGTCAGTAGCCTAGACTAAAATTGGGCCACTCACGTTCACACAGTAGTACTGCACTCAAAAGAAAAAGTCGGCATGCGATCCTGCAGCATAATCTAAAACTAAGGGAGGAGAAATCAGGGGACATTGTACATGGTTATATAGGACTGAGTCCTAGAAAACAAGTTATGTCAGAATTAGGGGTTCTCAATCTTTTTCTTACTGAGACCGTCCCAACATGCTATAGAAACTCCACGGCCCACCTGTGCCACAACAACTGGTTTCTGCATATAAAAGCCAGGGCCAGCGTTAGAGGGTAGCAAGCAGGACAACTGCCTGGGGCTTCCGCTTTCCGCCCTGGGCCCCAGTGAGTCGAATGCCCTGCTTGAGGGACCCCCTGAAACCTGCTCACGGCCCCCCAGAGGGTCCTGGACGCCTGGTTGAGAACCACTGGTCGGAATCACAATAAAAACTGCTCTCTTTCAAATTCTCCCTCTTTTAATCTATTTCATTCTGTATATATATTTTTCTTGCTCCACAGACACCGAAAGTAAGAAAAAGGAAAGAGCCAGAAATAAAACAAAAGAAGGAAGCAAAGGGGGGAAATGTAAACAAAACATTCAGATTAGCGGTAGACAAACTGACTCAAATCAAATATGACCCAGCCTGAATTTTCATCCAAGACTTGAAACAAACACCAGCCTTTCACCGGGTTCAAAAGAGTTCAATCGACCTGTTTCCCCCACCTTATTCACATCTCACTGTACTTCCTGGGTTTGACCAGGATAGGAAGCGGATTATTATTATCACTGCCTGTACCGTAGTGAGACCCAGAAGCCCCAGTCAGACTAAGACCTGATTGTCCTAGATGCTGTACAAACACAGAACAAAGATGGCCACTGCCCCCAGGAGCTTACAATCTAAGTAATATCACAAGAATGCTCCTTCTCATGAGATTTCCAGCCCAATTTACAACATAACTTTTTTTTTAATTAAAATAAGGTTGGCATACATTTAAAGAAGGATCAAAGCATCTCCACTGTCATCTCCTCACCTTTGGGAACTTTCCTCTTCAGCTCCTGCTTGAGCAAAGAGTGCTAGCTTCTCCCAGGAACACTGCCTTACAGATGAGGAGCCTGGGAAACCTATTAAAGCTGCTATGAGACACCAAAGGGTTCCTTCAATCTGATCAAAGCAACAGCCTTGTCATTGTTCCGACTGCCTTTTCAATCCAGGGTAAGTGGGTGCAAAGGTTATGCGCCTACATTGTGGGTGTGTGGTTATAAATGCCCAGGCCACAGGTGGGATTTTCTGTTTGGGGTTTTTGCGGAGGAGGGAGGGTAAAGAGAATGTCCTGCTGGAATAAAAATTTAAGAATGGGATTTTTCAGAAGAAAATAATGAAGTGAGATCCTGAACTCCCATTTCAATGAGACTTGGGCCCATAACACCATTACTCTCCTTTGAGCAAGTTGTTAAAAAAAAATCCCAGCTCAAGTTAGTTTAAAAAAAAGTTACAGCAATTGAAAATAATCAATATTAACTGTCAAAATTCGTATTAAAAAAAACCACCCTGAATATTTCCGATCTTACATTTCATGGCCAAAGAGCTACGATTACAGCCAGCAACGGGTTAAAAACCAGGCAGAAAGAAAATAATCAGAAGCTGCCACCACGCCCTGGTCAGGGATTCCATTTTTCAGAGCAGCGCGGCTGCATCTGACACCTGGACATTTGCTCTTGACTGAGCTGGCACAAGAACAATTCCTGAGTTCCCAGAGCCAGCTTGACAGAGGTTTATTTAAGGACTTATGATGTTATATAAACTGGTAAATCAAACAGATGCTTTTATTGTGACAACAAATAGCTGAACTACTAGTAGATGGCAGAGGCCACCACTAGAAATGAATCTCTCCGATGGGACTGGCTATCTTAGCAAATAATGCATTTCAAGGCTTGCCACTTGCGCTCTGTGGTGCTACCGGGAAAGGTGTCTGGTGGTTTCAGTCAACTCGGAGAAATTACCACCATGTCGTAAAACTAATGGTCTCGTAAATAATTCGGCACAACTTGCAGACTGTGACCGAACTCTATGGAGGTGAAATAATCCCTCATCTCTAAGGGGGCTGGTCTCTTTTGGTCATGGTGGTGCTCTTAAGTAATAATATAATATATGGAGATATACCTATCTCATAGAGCTGGAAGGGACCCTGAAAAGTCATCGAGTCAAACCCCCTGCTTTCACTAGCAGGACCAAGTACTGATTTTTGCCCCAGATCCCTAAGTGGCCCCTTCAAGGATTGAACTCACAACCCTGGGTTTAGCAGGCCAATGCTCAAACCACTGAGCTATCCCTCCCCAAGTGAAGCAATAAAAGGAAACCTAACATTTCATCTGCCATGCAGGACATTGCAGCTGGGTCAGTGAGTAAAATACCTTCAACTGCTCCCAAAAAACAAAGCCAAGAAACCCATCCTTCTGCCCTGGGACCTTGCATCCAACCTTTCTGCATTAGGTCATACTGACCATTTGTCAGGCTTTCATAAGAATACAAGAACGGCCATATTGGGTCAGACCAATGGTCCATCTAACCCAGTATCTTTCGACAGTGGCCAGTGTCAGATGCGTCAGAGGGAATGAAAAGAACAGGGCAATTTTGAGCGATCCATCCCATCATCCTGTCCCAACATAAGGCAGTCAGAAGGTTAGGGACATCCTCAGCATGGGGTTGCTTCTCTGACCATCTTTGCTAATAGCCATGTCATAGTCATGGATATTTGTAGTAAAAGTCAGGGACAAGTCACAGGCAATAAACAGAAAGTCACCAAAGCCAGGACCTGTCCCTGACTTTTACTAAAAACATCCCTGACAAAATGGGGAAGGAGGAGGGTCTAGCACCCTGGCTCTCCCTTGGCCCCCTCCACAGCGGCTGGGAGCTGCAGGGACCCCATTGCCCAGTGGCTGGGAGAGGTCCCCACACCACCCTGTGGGGCTTGGAGCTGCGGGGGGGAGGGGAGGGCGTCACCCGCTTGCCCCCGGCAGCTGAGCAGTTCTGGGGTCCTGCTGCCACTGCCAGCGGCTGGGAGCTGTGAGGGCCCCCCACCCGTGGCAGCTGAGCAGCTCTGGGGTCCCTCTGCCGTCGCCGCCACTGGCAACTTGCGGCAGCTGAGCCGCTGAAGGGGGGGACCCCTGCCAGCGGCAGCGGTTGGGCAGCTCAGGGGTTGCTGGTGGTGCTGGCAGCCAGTCAGTTGCAGGGGTCCCCCCGTCAGCAGCTACCCCCTGCTGCCCCTGGAGCCTGGGCTGCTGCGGGGTCCCCAATGTCATAGAGATAGCTGGAAGTCATAATCTTAGCCTTACTAATAGCTATTGATGGACCTACCGTCCAGGAACTTATCTAATTCTTTTTGGAACTCAGTTATACTTTGGGCCTTCACAGCATCCCCTGGCAATGAGTTCCACAGATTGACAGTACTTCCTTTTATTTGTTTTAAATCTGCTGCCTATTCATTTAATCGGGTGACCCCCTGGTTCTTGCGTAAGGCTGCTTTTGTTTGTAAGTGGCCACCCACCATTCCATTGGCGGGATTTTCCTCTTTATGGGAGCATTTAGTATTAAGTACAAATGGGGAAAACACCTATTTTCTGCTTCATCGGGCAAAGGTAAATTCCCAGAAGCAAAAATGTTCATGGCTCCTTTTCGTGAGCACAGCCAGCAAGCTGGAACCAGAGTTCTCTTTGGAGATTGACCCTAAAGATTCTGAGTTCTCAAGCAGCTGCAGCTGCTGAAAATCCAGCGTCTGCTTTTTCTGGCTCAGCTATTTCTGCTGGACATGCTGTTGCTTCCATATCCTCCATGGCTGGTCCATCTGTACAGTCTGGTGAGGATCCAGGGACGCGCACACATGCTTCTAAAGCCAAGAGAAGAAAACCTAATTTCCTTGCTACACAAATAAGAACTGCTGGACCAGAGGCCTTCCAAGCAACACAGCATCCTTTATGTTGCAGGAACAGGAATGGGTTAGAACTGCGGGAATGGGAAAACACTGCAATTACACGCTGCTGGCCTATTGTGCTGGATAGATGTGGTTCTTCTGAAGAAAACCAGCGGTCCTGTGCCCAATTTTCCCCCCTCACAAAATCAGCTGCTCTTCAAGTCTATTAGCCAAACTAGCGGCAGCTGTAGCTTTCCGGCTATTATTACTACAAAACCTTCCAAATCCAGTTAGCCCAGAGAGCATCCCTACAGTTTTCTTCAAGTGACTGACTCCAACTCGTTTAGCATGACACCAAGCATTTAATTTCATAAGCTGCAGAGGGCATAGATGAAATGCTCCACTCCTCCCCGCCAATGCCTAAAACCCCATCAGAGTGATTTGCATGCCTCACCGTGTCACACGGGATCAAAAGATTCACGCTGGATGCACAGATGAGAGTTAAAAAAAACAATCTTATGTATTTATTTAGGTCCTGATCCAGTCAAGTACATGTTTAACTATAAGCAGGATGTGTATTACTCCCACTGACTTCAAAGAGACTACGCACCCTGCTTAAAAAGTTAAGCATATACTTAGGTGCTTTTCTGGATCAAGGCCTTAGTAACGGCACTGAATACAGAGCAGATGGGGGATCCTGCACCAACACCAGAGGAAACTGCACAATCATATACAAAGGTGTATTTTGAAGATCTCTACTAGCCCGTTGCACTGGCACAGCAATCACTGACTGGATATTCTACAGCCCACTTTTATTTAACAATCATTAGCACCCCAACCATAATCAACATGCCTATAGAAACAGGAGAAAATGCTTTAGGGAGGGACTTTCAAAATGCTAATTGCTGACAGGGTGAAAACTTATACTACAGAATCCTGTTCATTTGGCTAGTCTCTCACACGGACAGCAGCCCTGCGCAGCGAATGCAGTGCAGCTAGTTCAAAACACTCGTTCTCAACTGTGTTCAAACTGTGTCAGCAACTTAAAGGGGGAGGAAAATGGTTTTTTAAATGGCCCCTGTTAATAAATTACCCGAAGCGCAGAGAGAGAATAAGAAGAGAAACCATTTATATAAACGTCTGGGAAATACGTGAAATAAAATTCTGTGCCGAATAAGACTCGGCAACAACGATGCTCCCCGAGTTTAATCTTGTGCAGTTCTGCTTTTAACCCTTATTTCGCTACTCTGCATCAAGCACCTAGAATTTAGAACTAAAGACCATTTAATCTCTTGGCACTCACCAAATGCATCCCTTATATGAGACATTACTACCTGATTAGCTGTCACTGCCTTTCACCGTCATTGGGCTAAATCAGTTCCATGAGAGCTATTGCTATAAAGTGGCCAGCCTTATATATGGAACCTTGGTAAAGTATCTCTGCATATATCTGGATCCATGATGTACAAAGATACAGGAAGACTTTCTCCATTATGGGGCATTCAAGTAAGGTGTTGGGAAATCATTTTCCAAAGAGTATCAATACTATTGTACCTATACAGAACAGGAAGAGCCTCAATTTTTTGTCGTGAATCTTTGCTTTCTATTGACATTCAAAATCCTTCTTCCCTACAGATACTTTAATTTAAAAATCACAACTGCAGTCTTCTTACAAAATAGAAGAAGACGTGGAAACATTTTTTTCTATTCACATTATAGACAGAAAAAAAGGATGGATAATAATGCTGGGTATAGCAGTATTCTGTCCTATAGGTCAATATGGGTAACATCCCTTGGATTTGAACCTTACGCTAGCATGGTGTATTTGATCACTATATAGAGCCACAAAAGGGTGACCCTGGACAATCTGTGCTATGCGCCAATGGAGAGAGCAAATTCTAATTAAATGGTGGTTTAGTGCCATGGTGGAGGAGTTAGTTGGGGATTGATCCTGCTTTGAGCAGGGGGTTGGACTAGATGACCTCCCGAGGTCCCTTCCAACCCTGATATTCTATGATTTTAAGTAGATAAGATAAGTGCTGGTTCTAAATACAATATCCACAAACAACACAGCCCAACAACAACAAAAGTGACAGAGAAAGTGGGGACTAACACGTAGTCCAGTAGCATTCAAAAAAAGGAGAGACCTTTCACTGCCACTGAAAGAATTTTTTTCTTTTAAATCAAGACAAATCACGCCATTCTGCTCTGTTTTACCCATACAGCCCAGCATGCCACAATCTAGCATGAATGAGGGACAAACATCAGCAACAGTGGGAAATGGCTCCTGGAATTCTTGCCAATCAGATGGCCCATACAAACAGGAACAGCAAACCACTTCCACTGTACCTGGTAACAAAGACAGCAGCGTCCACAGGAGGGGTATCATCTCTTGCACCAGGAACCTGATTATTGCCAAGATACTTTGCTCCACCATACTCTTCATTTTGCCAGTGACAGAAACTCTCCAGAGACCTCTCTCCATGGTGCCCAATGGACAGTTTTGCCTTTAGAAAACAAAAAGGAATTCAAAGAAACAAAGATTGGTCAAACTAGGGGATACCTAGGTCTATGTAGCATAAAATCATTAAGTGACAAACATACATTCAAAGTTATACTTGTGAAGATTATATGTGCATCACCACGGCCTTAACCTGGGGCCTGAAATTCAGCACCAAAGCACTGATCTCTACCACTTCACCAAAAGAGCTAATGCCATCAGCTGGTAACAGTAGCAAGTTTATTTGGGAGTACGAGGCCCAAAGGGTTTATAGGATTGGGAACTGTGGTTTTGATTCCCTAACCATGTTATTAAATCTTTATAACAGTTACTCCCCAGCCTAACTGGTGATTTTAAAGTAAGACCACAGCAGCTGTATAAAAGTTTTGAAGAACTTACAGGACGGTTTCGAAGGAGAACTAGCTTGGTCACTCGAATGCGGACTTTAATTCCAAGGCTCTGGTGCTGAAACATATTGTACACCTGTCAAAATGCAATGGACAACAACATGTCAGAACAGCAAAAAGGAAAACGTTAACTAGAAGCAGATGAGGAATTAACCATGACCAAAAAGAGGTTCCTCCCCCCCATTTAAAAAAATAAATAAATAAATAAATAAATAATAATCAAAAACGTTGCCTCAATCCAAAAACAAATGGATCGCATTATTAAACAAAAATACAGAATTATAAAAGGAGGTACTGTAGTGCCGTTTCAACCCAGAATATATGGTAGATACCCTGTTTCCCCGAAAATAAGACAGTGTCTTATATTAATTTTTGCTCCCAAAGATGCGCTAGGTCTTATTTTCAGGGGATGTCTTATTTTTCAATGAAGAAGAATACGGTACACATCGGTGGATGCCTTATTATCGGGGAGGTCTTATTATCGGGGGGATGCCTTATATTACAACGAGAGGCAAAACTGTAAGTAGGCCTTATTTTCGGAGGATGTCTTATTTTCGGGGAAACAGGGTAGTAGCAGCTACAACTCTCAAACAAATAAAATGTATTTTCCCTAAGGCACATCTTTTGGCTTCACCACACTGAACAATTTTTCACACATATCCTCCAGCAAGGTTTACCATCCAGGGTAGATCCACCCAAAAAAAACCAAACAGACAAGTCCTTTAAAAAAAAAAAAAAAAAAAAAGAAGAAGAAGAAAAGAACTAGTAACAATGTGCTTTAACAAGGGTAGCCAAAGGAAAAGATCTGCTGGAGAACAGAGGAAAGGAAATATATTCCAAAGGAACATTAAATAGAAACTAGAGATCTCAGAAATGCAAACACATGTTAAAAACTGGTAGCTAATACAGACTTTCAGCATTTAAAACGTCAGTGATATCTGAATGCAAAAATGAAATAATGGTGTGTTTTAGACTTCAGGAAATAGAATGGAAAAGCAATTTCCCTGTGTTGTTTTCATATCTTATGTAAGAAAATAGTAATAAGTCAGGTTTCAGAGTAGCATAAGTGAGCATATGACACAAGCCTCAGGAAATACAAAAATAGTGCTGGAAAGTACCTGACTGCTATCTCCAGATTTCACATTCCTGCTCAGATAGTGCACCTCATTTATAGGTTAGAACACCAAACTCTAATTGATCCCAGAATTACATTCCGCCCATTTCTCTGTGTACAACTGCTTTGCCTAAACCACATCAAAAAAGGTGTAAGCGGGGAAATACATTATAAAGTATTTTAAACTTTTTATAACTTTGGGACAAATGCCACACTCCCTACTCAGGCAAAAAAAAATCAAAACCACGGAAGAGACTTTTCTGAGTAACAACGACAAGATCAGGCCCTGTTTGTTACCTGGATCTCATCTGGTTGTAAATGTTATTCAGGCTACATACAGACAGACGGAAACTGGATCTTTTTTTTTCTTCCTACGACGAAGCCACTACATGAACATATTTTGGGCGATCACATTTTCAAAAGCCTAAATTTTCCCTAATCAAGAAAGCACTCAAGTATGCACTTAAATTTATGCACATTCTTAAGTGCTTTCCTGAATAGGGAAGGATTTAAGATGGTGTTTAAATCGAGTGGTTTCTCAATCCCGGCCCAGACTGGAGCCAGCAGCTCCTGTGCTCTAATCCACATTCAGCCCTCTGACCTCCTGTGTGATCTTGGTAAATCCACTTTCCTTTTCTATGGCCCTATTTACCCATTTGTAAAATCGCTGGTACTACTTACCTATCTTACACAAGTGTCTGACAATCTCTTAGGCCTGGTCCAAATGAACACTTATTTCATGGAAAGCTGGGGAGTAAATCTACCTCACATTAGCTTGCCTCAGACTAACTGGCCATGGGGACCAAGGTGGCATGCACTAACAGTTCCCTAGTGCGCTTTGATCTACTCCCATTTCAAAGCACACCTGGGAACTTTCAGAGCGCAGCAGCAGGGACCACAGGTATCAAAGCTGGGTAGATTTATTTCCCAGCTTGACGTGAAGTAAGTGTTCGTTTAGGCAAGTCCTTGATGCTTGAAAATGTAAAACGTTATGTTTATAGTATTAACATCCTTATTGTTAAATAAACTAAGGAATGAAGCCAGTGCTCCATCCACAGAGTGGGCAAGCTTATGCCCCAATCCGGCCAACTGGCTCAGCATGGGTGGACCCTGACGCCTGCATGGAGCCCCACGGACTTCAAGGGGGCTCTTCGTGGGCAGCGGATTTGCCTGCGTGGAGCCAGTTGCACGGGGCCTAGTAAACTATTCTGGGATTCATCAAGCTACTCTGAAACCATGACCCCCATTCCCCTCCAAGATACCTCGATTTTTTTCCCAGTTGGCAATTTCAAATGTACCCCGGCTTGCCCTGCAATTTCAACATGTGGATCTCTAGCCTCTGTGTCACAATTAAAAACAAACCATTTTGCAGTTTCTTTATCTGTATTTTTTAAACACATCTATAGATGTCCAAGTGAAAAGGTAAACTGTGCTGCATATAAGAGTAAGAGCATCCTCCTTCTTTCACCCTCCAAATACAAACAATCTGGCACAAGTGGTTGCCCTATCTAGACACTGTCAAAGAGCCCAACCACCAGGTTATCTAGGTTACAGAGACTTTATCATGGGATTTCCTTTCCACCTGCCCTCTGCTCGCTTCCACCACCCTCCGTCTGTCCTAAGCACATAGAAAATCCATCAACATTGGAGTCCAAAATCAAAATTCTGAACCCAGGAGGGCCAAGTGGATTAAAAATTAAGCAAAAAGTTCCAATGTGGTCACGCTAATTCCCTCTCACTGTAATTAATGTGTGGATTTAACATACTGGAACTTGCCCAATGCCATTGCATATTATGCGAACACTCTCTAATAATGTGGCTTGTACTTGCAGAACAAGACGAGGTACACCTTGGCAGCAGGAAGTATTGTTTCTAACATTCCAGCACTGACAGTTTGCCTCGTTTTGTAGGCACTGCAGGGTCATAGCCACTGTGTTCAGTCTGAGTAGTCCCACGAGTATGCTGACTTCAATGCTACAACATAAATTTATTAATGGGATTATATGATGGGGTAATCTGCAACAGCAGGTGACTGAACACGATGACCCAGGCAGTCTCTTGCGACACTATGTTCCAATCTCCAAGTAGATAGACCGTTACCATCAAAAGGCTGGAGAGCACTGAAGCTGGGGGCCATGCATTGTAGTAAATAAATTATTAATGACGTCTGAAGCACAATTCTCAAAAAATCCTTCACAGTTGCCAGAGGAACAGGAATACCAAATACTCCTCATTTCAAAGGGAATCCCTCTTTTTGTTCCTCGGGGTTTAAACAGGGGTAGTAAATTCTGCCTAGGACGTCAGCACTGTGACTTACAGAACTGCAGTTCACCATTGAAAACATCACATTTTAAAATGCCAATATTCTCCCATTAGACAAGTTCGAAAGTGGAGAGAGCGCATCTCCAGATGTCTTCCTCATTTGTTGTCCTTTGCTTCCTTCCGTTGTTAGGAAAAGGCCACGAGCAGAGGGCGGAAGGTGAAGTCTCATTTATCCATGAATGGGAGCAGTTCAACACTGCCAACAAGTAAACTCTCCTGTCAAAAATGCTCCAACACCTGGGGGCAAGTTCACAGGAAAACTGAACTCTGAATGGGACTTAGACTTGGCACTGCAGGGAGCACCATCATTATTTTTTACAGGTTAGTGCTTAAAAGAGAGGCAGGCGGTTCACACCAGCTACAGAAAGGCACAGTCCCTGCCTAAAAGAGTTTACAATCTAAATCAGATTAAAGCTGCATTGGGACAGTAGGACATTTATAGGGAGTGATTCGGGGCACTGGATATTTTCTGTCTGCCTTCTTCTGAGCAGGCTGGCAATTCCATACTTTTCACCAGCCAAATGAGTACTGGGTGGATCTGTGCAGCCACCAGCTACATTTCCTTTGGGAAGTTCTAGCTTGTAGAAACTCAGATAAAATCAGTCCTTATATTATCACACTCTGACTCCAAAAAAACCCATCAAAAGCTCAGACCTGTGGATGGCTTTCTACTTTCTGCAGTGCTCACAGAGACACAAGGTATCAATAGCCTCCTCCCATTCTTCAAAATGTTCTTCTGCCAAAGTCAATACAGTTCTTCTTACGTCTTCTCTAGCCACAGCTGTTTGTGAACTCCATAGCAGTACGTGTCGGTTTAGACACCACCTATGCCATGGCTCACATCAAAGGTCCCAGTGCACCAAACTATATGAAGGACACCAACAATTCAGTTATGAATGCGGTTATGTATGTAACTCTCAGGACATGTGACATCAGCCAGTGAATCTTGGGTCTCAGAGCACTGAGTGCAAAAGTAAAACCTATGCTTTTATTTTAGGAGGCCTCTCGTCTCCTTAGCCTAGGTGGAAAAGCATGCCTACTTCAAACAAGGTATCTAGCCCAGCTGAAGTTTGCCAGCATGAAGGTGAAGCGATGACTGATTTCACTGGGTGCCATCATTTCAATATCAGGATTGGAGTCAACCACTGAAGTTCTACACCATGCATGGAAACTCCCTCCACATACTCCTTCAGTTCATTTTTCTAGGGTAACACGGAATGCTAGGAAGATGTCTGAATGTTGCTGGCAGACTCTGATTTGCAATGAGTGTAATTTGGTGAGGAGTCCATTGAAGGACCTCATTTGCCCAATTACTCAACCTAGAAGTATTACAAGTGGGCCTCAAGCCGGTGAGCTGGCTTATCAGGCTCCAGGAGCAGCCAGAAAATATTTCACTTGGGCTTCTTTGCCTTAAGGCAACATCCTAAAATACATACTTCACGCAGTGGACGTGGCACAACCAAGTAATGGTCTGTAATGGAGACCTTGTCATTGCACTTAGGGCAACATCTGAAGTTGCTGGATTGTTTGCTGCTCCCCCAAAACGTTAAATAAAGTGCACACACTGGTAAAAAAAAAAAAATGAATTCTCAACTGCACTGAGAACTATGGATATATCTATCCTCTGTAAAGAAAACCAATCCTAGCTAAAACACAGTAAGGACCTGTCCCAAATCATAGGCCAGAAGGGACCACAGTGGGAGTCAGACCTGGCCCTAAATGAGGTCGCTGTGACACATAGTAACAATTTCCTTGGCATACTTTGGGTATCCAATCCCAGATGCTTTATGATAATGAGTTAAATGTAGGTACTCTACAGTGACCAAGCTGGCCGAGGAGGTAGCCAACATGTAGTCAACTTGGGCAAGTTAACCCGTGTCCCCAAGTAAAGAATCCCATGGAATCCAAGTTTCTGTTTAAAATAAAATAATTAAAGTCTCTAGGCCTTCCCTACGCAATCATCACCTCTGCCTTCTTCACCCAGCCTTGAGGGGAACCACCATTAAACAACAGCGTCAAAGATGTTAACGCACCGTGTCTGACTGGCCATAGGCACAACAGGAGCCAATGGCTCTAAGCGAGAGGGTGGAGATAATTACAGTTGGGATATTGGGTTTCCTAGTGTGGAGATTCCCAAGTTTTCTCAGGGTGAGGAACATGTGTTAATACAGTGACTGACTCATGGGAACCTCCCTTCCCATTTGCGAAAACCCAGACCACCCTCCCTCCCACTTGCAACTGCCTCACACCCCTGAGGCCTCTGCATCCATTCCCGGCCTGGAAAAGTAAGAACATTTCCTGTATTTTTAGTGTCTTTTAATAAAATCAGGCCGTTTGGCACAAGGAGAGCCAACACCATGTAACCTGCCAGCTTTTTGCAGACCACCAGCAACTGTTCCATGGACCAACGATTAAGAACCACCATTCTAGGCTTTAACCATATAATTTCTGTCTCCAATTACAGAATTGCAAATATGGGGGGGGGGGAAGAGGCACAGGAAGACGTGGTTACAGCAGCAGGGAGGGTTCTAAATCACTGACTTGAGGGCAAGTGACGAGAAGAGAGCACAGGGCTGGCTAAACGTCATGCCCATCCGCTGGCCCTGCTTATGGTGCCCCCCTTGGAGGGAGAACAAGCGACCAATCTGCTCTTTGCACTCTCTTGACTCATGCTCTGTGAGGAGTCATCAAAAGCACATAGGGAAGGGGGACAGTAAAGGGGAAAGCAGGTACGGAAACGAAGGAGGAACAGAGGAAAAGCAAGAGAGGAACAAAAGAATTAGACCTATGTCTCAAAGAAGTTGCTCCTTAAAGCAAATTACCTATTCAGAGCTTTGCTGCAACGTTCTCCCCGCCCCCCCTACATATCGGCAACACTTCAAGGCTGGACCCTCCACCAGAGAATCACGTCTCTCTCTCTCGCCACTGAGTCTCGTTTGCATCTAGTTCAGATTGTGAACTACCTGGGGCAGGAAGCAGGGCTCCTCCTTTGTGTCTCGTTCAGCACCTGCCTCACTTTCTCTCTATTTCTTTGAAGGCATCAGGGATGTAAACTGAGTAAATACCTATTTGGCCCAATTTGTCCTGGCCTGCCGTCTCATGCACAGAACACAGCCCAGACAGGCTGAACTTAAACTGAGAGGAACCAAACTCCACCAGAGTTCCCCTGGCTGGAAGGGCAGAGACAGAGGAGCATGAACGCATGCATGAGATCGTTTGTTGTAGGCTCTGAACTTTACGAAGCCAGAGGATGGGTCGTGTGGTTTTTTTTAACGCCCCGCACGCAAACAGCAGCTCCTGCATAGCCTTGGCTGTCAGACCACATTTATGAGTGAGAGTGTTAGCTAGGTTACCAAGGTTTTCCCTTACTTGTTTTGAAAAGTACCATGGGATCTCTTAACTCCCACCTAAAACTGAGCTTACAAACTACACTATAAAACATTTAAAAAAAAAAAAGAGAGAGAGAGAGAGATTCAACACTTTGCAAGGTTTACTTGACGTAAAGCTTTCTCAGAGCTGAGGGAGGATGTTCTTCCAGCCATCAGGGAAAAGGAACCTATGGACGATGGTGATGTATTTATACTCATTCCCTTCATGTCCCCAGCCCCCACCCCAAGGATCCAGATCATGACCTTAAGGACATGTGCCAGGTAGCCGAGTAGCCATGAGAACTCCTGAGTCTGCCTATTCCAGCCAAAGGGCACAGAGATAGAGATCTGCATTTACGGTCTGTAGCTCTGAACAAACAATGTATAGTATTTTATGTGATTTTGCTACTACAAACGCATCTCAAAGAGAAATGCCAGAATGAACTGTGCACTTCAGAGTGCAAAAGAATACTACAGAGAATAAACCAGTTTTATTCCTAAAGGCCAACATAAAAACTTCTCCTCTTAATAACATTCAAGGAATCATTAACTTCATGTTACGGCTTGCTGCTTCAAGAGGCTTTTACATTAATCAAATGGCTTAGCAACAGCTGCAGGAGAATGAAGTATACACACTACAATTACTTATCCAGGCTGTATTCTGCCTCAAAGAGGGGCAAGTTCAAAACCAAACTGCAATCAACATTCTATCTAAATCCAAAAATGCACTTTCATTTTTTAATCTAAGTATGTCTTCAGGTTTATGAAACCAGAAGATTACAGAACAAAAGTGCCTATTTAAATTACCATGCTATGGTTTTGGAAACCCTGACAGCTCTCTGCCCACCAAGCGAGAAATGCTTAAAGAATCAGTTTGAATTGTTTGCTTTTACAGTAAGTTCTGGAAAACTGTCAGAAGCCATCAGAACACCTCAGTGTAAGTGTTACTCGTTGAATAAAGTTACAGCTTCTGATTTCAGGTTTTAACCAATACATACCAACAAGATACCCCCAATACAAAAAATAATAATAATCCGCATTTATCCAATAAACACCGGGAAAAAATCAGAAATGGTTACTTACTTGTATCTAAGGGTTTGTCTACATGAAGCAGAAATGCAGGCTATGGGGGTGTGATTTCTAAAGTGTTGTGCATTAATTGGTCTGTGAAGATCCTGCTAGTGTGCACTAAAGGTTCCCTAGTGTGCTTTAATGTAGTACTGTTTCTAATATTATAAACTACTCTAATGAGTAATATATTATATGCGTTACTCATTACTGTATACAGAGAGTGGGGAAAAAAACAAAAACAAAAAAACAATTTTTGATCATCCACATAAAACTCAAAAATTGCTAAAAATAAACTCCCCAAAATGAAATTAATAAACCCCAAAAAACAAACAGACGCTCTATGTATGGTCCTTCCTCAAAGCTCAGAGCACTGCTATTACTATTGACAGCTTAGCCTCATATTTTCAAGAGCAATTTATTTTGAAGGGATGAAGGGGAAAATAATAAAAACAAGAAAGAACAAAAAGAGGGAAAAATCTTTATGAGAAAGCAGCGTGTGCATCTCCTCAACAGGCTGCATCTGACCGGTCTCCAAAACGGCCACTGCTGTAAGCATACTGCTAGAAATGTAGAGGAGTAGTAACAAGAAAAAGTCAGTCTCATAGCTACAGAAAGAGACATGAACCTGAATCTAGAAGGAGCTTTTTGTATGAAGCGAGAATAACACAGCACTTTACAAGTCCACAGACAAATCTTCAAAACAAGCAAAAGGATCTAAGGAGTTTCCACGCTAATGGAGAAAAATGCAAGATCGGATTAAACAAAAATGGGAGCAGATAGCGATGGACTCCCCGCATAGATGAGCTGAAGAAGTGCATTTTAAAGTGGGATTTGAAAAAGAAAGGCAGGACACTTGGCTTTGGGGAAGTCAGAGCATAGCGAGCGCACAAAAGAAGGTGTGAAGCTGAGAGTGGAAGAGGGAGAACTGGCAGTTAAGTCCGAGAATGCAAAGGGGAAAAACGGGAGGCAAGGAGAGCAGAAATGCAGTACAGGAGCATTGTGCAAAGCCTTGAGGCCAAAGGGCTTTAATCTGACGTGGAAAAGGAAGAAATCAGTGAAGAGATTCACCCAGATGAACATTGGCAAAGGAAGATAAATGTAGGAAGATCACATATAAGCAGAAACATGGGTCTTTATACTGTCAGTCACTAATGAAACGGGTCACTCATACATCCATCGATCCTAAAGAGTTTAAGTGTCTCTAGGATTGGCTTGCTGGGAAGCCTCAGGCTTTCCCCTCTTACAGTTCTGCTGACATTTTCATGTATCCGTATCCCCTACACCAGTGTTTCCCTACACAGGCGGCGTCCCAAGTTTGGGAAAGCCCCCGGCGGTTCGCTGCTCCAGGCCAATGGGAGCTGAGGGAAGCGGCGCGGGCCGAGGGACGTACTGGCCGCCGCTTCCAGCAGCTCCCATTGGCCTGGAGCAGCGAACCGCAGCCAGTGGGAGCCGCGATCGGCCGGACCTGCGGACGGGGCAGATAAACAAACCGGCCCGGCCCGCCAGGGGCTTTCCCTACACAAGCGGCGTCCCAAGTTTGGGGAAAAACTGCCCTCCACCATCCAATTTCAAAAATTCATTATGTACTTCAGGGCTGCATGTTTAGATGGTGGCATCCAACACCTACTTTATTGACTGGCTCATTTTTTAATCTTATCATGAAGCAAGCTGGACTCTCCAATTGGTGAGGAAGATGTTGCCACACCTTTTGAGAAAATAAAGGAAGATTTCATTACAAGAGCAGCAACTTAAAAAAAACTGAACTCAAAGGTCTGGAGCTACGTTGGCTCCTAGTGATGTATTAAGAGAGCACCTTGAATGGAAAATCCTCCATGGCTTTGGAAAAGGTTGTTTTACAACTTCTACTATTGGATTTATTTAATAGACAAGCCTGTGCCTCTAGAACGGCATCTAGGAATAATAATAAATAATAACCCTGTCATCTTAAAAAAATATGTTGTCTGTTCAAAGTGCAGGATCAGAGAGTGCCATTAAAAACAGAGAATTAGCTGTACATCATCCAGAGTTTGTCTCATTGCAGAAGGGTTTTGCTTTCATAGCTGTTATGAAAATATATATATTTTTTAAGATTCTTATTTACCAGCTGGGGCAATAAAATAGCATTTTGTAATGCTGACTCTTTTCCCCAGAAACTCTTGTATCAAACAGATATTAAATGCTTTAAAGCAGATCACTTGATTTAAATAGAACATGCATTAATAAGCCCTTTTAATGCTTATTTTATGGTTTGACAGTAAGCGTAATGGCTTACAGCGACAAGTTAAATTAATAACCCCTGACCAATAATGTCCTATTTGCTCAAATAGCCTCAATGCCAAAATTAACATTCTGGTTTCTGTTAGAGGCAGCTCACCATTCTGCAGTATAACTGAACCAGCAGAGTCTAGATACTATGGGCAAATCCTATCCCCTGACCAATATCCAGAGAGCCCAACAGGCCACAGAAGTGGTGCTGAAGTGAGATCCAGGGACCTTGAGCACTACAGCCAGTGAGGTGTGATCCATATGGACATCTTCCACCCTATTTATATAGGAAAATATCTAGCTCCAATTTTCCAAAGAAACATGCCACAAACCCCTGTGAGGTGTGACAGTGCTATTTTACAGATGGGGAACTGAAGCACACTGAGTCACTAAGTGACTTTCCTAAGGTCACACAGTCTGCGGTAGACCCTCGAATTCAACCCAGGTCCCCTGAGTGACAGTCCAGTGCGTTAATCACATAGATTCAAAGATTCTAGGACTGGAAGGGACCTCGAGAGGTCATCGAGTCCAGTCCCCTGCCTGCATGGTAGGACCAAATACTGTCTAGACTCTAGACCATCCCTGATAGACATTTATCTAACCTACTCTTAAATATCTCCAGAGATGGAGATTCCACAACCTCCCTAGGCAATTTATTCCAGTGTTTAACCACCCTGACAGTTAGGAACTTTTTCCTAATGTCCCACCTAAACCTCCCTTGCTGCAGTTTAAGCCCATTGCTTCTTGTTCTATCCTTAGAGGCTAAGATGAACAAGTTTTCTCCCTCCTCCTTATGACACCCTTTTAGATACCTGAAAACTGCTATCATGTCCCCTCTCAGTCTTCTCTTTCCCAAACTAAACAAACCCAATTCTTTCATCTCTCCCCTCCTGAGATGACATTCTGGCCCCACTGAAGCTCATGGCAAACTCCCATTGACTACAGGGGAACCAGGATTTCACCCCTGTATTTTTAATGAATGAGATTCAAGCAAGCTGATCCACCAGTCAACACCCTACAAGCTGATGGCACAAAGAGGCTCTGCTGCTACTCCTCCCCTCGGGCAGAGAAAAAAACCTCATGGAAGTCATCTATGTACAACTCATTTATTTTGAGAAATCTGGATTTGGCCCTGAATCCCATCAACGAGAGCTGGAAGACAAAGAGAACATGATGATGCACAACCAGAATAATCACACCCAACCAAGGTAAACGTATAGGTTTGCCTCAGACAAAAAGCAGCTTGAAAAACAGATCTGTTCAGAGAAACATATTTTCTACCCACCCCTTGCAAAGCTTGTGGGCGGAATTCAGGATAGGGGTGGTGTGGCATTGCGAAGAATAACCTTTCTGTGCTCCAAACTGAACACATCCTGAAATGCAACAATGCCATTTCATAATGAAGGGATGGTAAAGAACTGATCTGTCGAAAGAGCGCGTTTTCTATGAACCAAGCCAAATAAATACAGACACACAATGAAGCCTTGTTCAGTGAATAGTCTCACAACATGCTAGAAGTGAAATAATAATAATAAAAAAAGAAGAGAGTCAGCTTGTTAAAGGAATAGATCAGTTAAATTCCCTGTGGGCTCAACCAGCCAAAGATTTCATAACACAATGGGGCCTCATTGAATCAGCACCTGTTAAAGGAACAACAGACCTGTTTAAAAAAAGGCCATTGCTGTGCAGTGAGGTTATGCATTGAGATGTGTCTCATTCAGCCCTTCATTTGCTGGGTTAGGTCTTGTGGATTACCGTCAAGATTTTGTTTTCATTTTTTCCTGCCAGTTTGGTGCTCAAGAAAGGAGACAGATTGACAGCCCAAGAGGATGAAGTCTTGCTTTCTAGCTACAGAGCTGAAACAGCACAAGCATGAGGAGTGCAAGCTCCCATCACCCGCTACTTCCTTGCTCACATGTCTCAATCCTGATCTGGAAGGACCCCGGCCATCTGTGAGCGGACAGTTCAGTGTCCACGGCCATTGCAGCCACTGACTCTTGGGAGCAAATTAGCACCAGCCGTGAGGGGTTTTGCCAATACCTATTAGCGGAGACTGAATTCTTAAGCCACCAGAACAGCTAGCAACTCTGAGTCACCAAACAGCCATACTTGATATGAATTAGCAACTTAGAGGTGAAAGTGTCTCTCCCCGATTCCTACTTCCCTGGCAGGATTAGTAGCTCGTTCTTGAAGTACAATTCCATCAGCTACGATGCGTTACCACATCTATCTAGCATAGTGTGAACAATCCCATGGAGTTTGGCTGGATGCGGCCTCAAGCCTGCAATACAGGTGCTTGCAATTTGCAGCAAGGTCGCCAAACCTTTTGGTGGTAGGAGGTGGTAGATATTGTCATTTAAAAAAAAAAATCAATTGTACGAGATAAAACATGTCTCTCTAAAAGTCCAGATCCTTTACTGGGATAGCTCCATTGCCTTCAACTGTATTATTCCAGTATCAGAGGGGTAGCCGTGTTAGCCTGTATCCACAAAAACAACGAGAAGTCTTATGCCCAAATAAGTCTGTTAGTCTTTAAGGTGCCACTGGACTCCTTGTTGTTTTGTACTATTCCAGTTTACCACTCCACTTTTCAAAAACAGATGCTCCATGGAAATCTTTAGGAACCCAGGAAGTGCCATGGCAGATCAGATGTCTATCTATGGCCAGTAATGGAATAATCTGTCCCAAGTGGAAAATTCCATTTCCCGTTGGGTTATTTTTGTGCTTTTTCTTTATATAGGAGTCCAAGACCCAAATTTCCAATTTGGATCCCAACTTCTCCATCATTAGGATCCTGGAATTTGATTTGGACCATTACAGAAACAGATCTACAACATTTAGTTCCAGAACCAAACTCCCCAAAAGTCTGGATCTGGGATTTCAGTTCAGGCTCCATCTCAAGTCCTCTTATCCCTCCTACTAAACAGGCATCGGCATAGAAACAGCTTCTTAAAAGCTCCCCTACTCCTTGTTTCAACAACTAACGTCTGAAGCTTCCTTGTTAGACAACAAGCTGCCGTGAAAAGGGACTAGGACTTCAGCTGGAGAAGTCGCCAGTAGCAAGACAACTCTGATGAAAGTATCTTTGTCAATGGTTTTAAGGAAAAATACCTAGTTATAGAGGATGAAGGAAGATCCACAATACACAATAAGCACAATGTTCCCACAAAAGAAAAGAAAAGGGTGCAGAATTTTCCAAGCTCTTAAGGGAAAACATTTTCAGTGTGCATGTCAAATGAGATCACTGAGCAGTGCCCAAGTGAGAGCATTCCAATACTTTTATCACAAGTAGAAAGTTATGTCACATCCCTGCCCAGCTGTACTTTGTGGGTGTTATATACATTTACACGCACAATTATGAGCAACTCAGCTTGACTTAAGAGGGTTTTTGCAAGTGACTCAGATGTGAAATTCACAGAGGAAAACAGAGCGGAGTCCCAAAGCTGAAAGCACAAACAAGACAACTTGTAATCACCACAGACCCACCCAGGAACCAGTGAATTATCCCAGTTACTGTTTAGAAAATAAAAGCGCTTAGGGAAGCAATATTCTGAACACCTTACAAATCAGTGTGGGAACACAGCTTCTGCATGTCCAGCTGTTGAGAAGACAGTTATCAGATACCATGAATGGACACCCCAGACTTGGAGTGGAGAACGAGGTTTCCCTGGAAGAGATCAGTTCAACCTGAACTAGGATCTCAAACCAGTTTGATTTCCATAGGGCCAAGGAGGTTCAGATCTGAATTTTCAGATTCACAATCACCCCTACAGCTCAGGTCAGACCTAAACACAGAAAAGGGGATGTTTTCCCACATCTAGCTCAGATACTCTCAAAAGTTCACCAGTGTCAAATTCAAACTGGAGATCCGGTTCAGCCCTCAGCCTCAAAATGAACCCCACCCTGAGCACATTGTAGATCAGAACACTTGACTCATTCTCCAAGAACAAAGTGAATACGTACCATGTTCATAACGGTGAGGATGAACCTTTGGGCTGCCTCAGCACCATGGTATTGCACCATATCAGCATCAGCCACTACCAGGGTTTCTACTGTATACTCATTGGTGAGTCGGATGGCATTTCTTCGCTCTCTCCAGTCATTCACTGGTTTCATCTTCTTTTGTCTCTTCTTTTCTAGAAAATAAAGTAGATATTAAAGGCTCCTCTAGCTCTAGCAGGTAGCTCACAGTAACATATACCATACTGTAGCTGAGACTTCCCTCCAAATTCAGCCTGGATTGGCCTTTAATTAAATTAAGTTTCCATGTGATCTGTCCATCAGTGGAACCAATCAGGAGTTTCCATTATAGATACAAATGCGCGCACACAGTTATGCATGTATCAGACCATGAAAATCTATGAAAAGAGAGAAGGGGGGAAAGATGGATGTACTGTAAAAAAGAGTGAATAAAAAAAAAAAAAAGCAGAATGTAGAGAACAAGTTGCAGTTGAACCAGAAAAGGAATCGCCCTGTCGCAAGAACAGCAGAAACTGAAAATCCTGCTCCTAAACAAAAGCATCTGCACATTTTAATGGAACAAAATGATAGTCACGGAAAGTCTGCTGAAGAAAGGTCACATAGGCCAGATTCAGGATGGGGCAGCATTAGACAACTATGGGATGAGTGCTGAATGACAATTTGGGGAATTTTCTCTATCTTCTACCCTCTGAAGGTTTTGTTTTAGCCAAAGAAGTTGTAAGAAACTCCTGGGGCTGCTGTTACGATTGGTGCACTTTAAAAATGCACATGACATTAAATGTTATTTAGCCATTGGAACAGATTACCAAAAGATGTGGTAGATTCTCCATCACTTGGAGTCATTTTTTCCTTTAGAAAAAACCTGAGTTGCTGGGCTAGAAATCACTGGGTGAAATCTATAGCCTGAAATATGCATGAGGTTAGACTAGATGAACATAACGGTCCCTTTTGGCCTAAAATTCTACGGGTCTAAGAAAACCAGAACCATTTTGAGGGAGTCCCGAGATGAAGCAATTGTCAGCTACTATACAAGGAAAAATAAATACTAGATGGTGTGAACTTAATCACTTCAGTGAGGAAATTAAAGCAAAGGCCAAGTGACAAATACATTAATAAAACTGCCCCCTTCAAAGACGAGAAATGTTATACATTTCACAGCTCAGGGAGAGATGTGTAAAGCATCTGACGAATGAATAAGGGACAAGCTGGACACAGATGTGACGTTAAAGCTCTACTCCTCATTACAGTCAAAGTGTATTCAAATTTTCAGTTGTAAAATGAAAGAAAAGTAAACGAGTACCGAGAACCAATTTATTCTGCAATACGTAAGATACCAAATCCCAGTATTCACTGAAATTATTAGCACTTGTGCTTAGTGCTAAGGGTGAAAAATATTGTAGTAAAGGTTCTGCAAACCTTGCTCATGTGAGTACTTCCACTACAATCATGGCACTACTTGTGGAATATGGGCACAATCCACGGAGTAAAGTTCCCCATCAGGGTGGCAGAATCAAAGCATTGCTAGAGTACATGTCTTACCTGACAATAAAGTGGACATAATTTTATTTCACACTGTAAATAAATCGAAGAGCAAGGGCATTCTAAAAACACACTGCCTTGCTTTCCAAAGCAGAGAGTTTTACTGTTTAGTTGTTGAGAGAAACCGATTTCTTCTGAGCACCTTCTATTGTGGGACTTGCCTGGGAAAGCAACATTCTGCAATGTGAAGATTCCGGTTTACAATGTTTATTCTATGATGCTGGTTTTCCAGAGTCTGTTTACTAGCTCTCTTACATAACTCAGCTTGAATTGCCCTACAGTACCAGTCTGGTAAATATGCTAGCATCCCGATAGTCCGTTTCCCCTGAATGAATCTGTTTTATTCAGGCGGCCAGGCGCCAATGGTTGTTAAGCTTCCTCATGCCCACCTGAAACTGACACCAGCACTTCTGTTCATTCATACATTCATTCCATCTCATCAATGCACACATTCACACATGTTCATCCCAGCCTCGCTCACAGTTGTCTGGCAGTCATTCCAGCACTGCTCTGCGCAGGCTTTTGTCCCTTAGGCATCAACTGTCAGCACTTGCTGCATTTTTTTAAACTGAGAAAACAGCCATGACGTTCGATTTTTTTTTTAAATGCACTTTGGAAATACCCTGTTGCAGATAACAAGATAGACAGGACTCTCTGTGTAAGCCAGAAGGGTTAATTATGTCTCCAGGTGCCCACAAATAATGAGGATCTACACGCTGCTGGCTAGGAGGAAAACAAGCCCTTCCAGAGGTTTGTAGTACCACAGACTGCACGGCAGTTACAGAAAACCATGCAATCATTACAAAGCTGCCCACAGAGGAGCAGAGCTGTACATCCTTGAGTGCCTGGGAAACGAAATAAAAATGGACTGACTGTGAATATTAGAAAGTAGGAGAGTTGAGCACCCCTTCAACTTGCCAGCACTGAAAGGGAGAGGACTTCACTCAACTTCAGTGAATAAGCTTCTGTGTTCTCTCTGTCCGTCCACAGAGTCACTCGTCCTGAGCTGCAGCACCTTAGTGGTTAGCATATAAATATGTACGCTGGGCTGCAGGAGATTCATTCCATTAAAAACATTTCCAAGCGACAGTTGGCATTTCTGAACCACCTCTTGGTGAGTGGCATCTTACTGGGCAGCATTTCCCCAATAGAATCGAAGTCCTTGTAATTCCCTAATGAACTCAAGGGACAGATCTTAAGCTGGTGTGACACAGCCTAGCTCCACTGTGCTAGGCTGACTGACACCAGTTAAAAATCTGGCCCTAAGCCTTTAACACTGAAAGGAACATACCTTAGATCATTTTTAACTTCCCCCCTCTCAAATTAAACACACTCATTTTGAAGTGTGCTATAAATATAAATCACACAGCAGTGTGGGCCAGTGTCAAATGCAAGAACGTTTTTACACGGTTGCCATAAAATACAGCAGAAGCCAATACAGACTGCAGGAAGGATATGCAGTGCATTGGATTAGATTCAATCATTTTAATGCCAAAAGGGATCATTATGATCACCTAGTTTTGGTAGCCTGCATAGCACAGGGCCAGAGATCCTCACCCAGTAATTTCTGCATCAAGCATTAGGTGGACAGATGGTTTTTGCAATAAAATTGCATTTAAAAGAACACTTGGACATTCCTGCATGTAGATGCAATGAGCCAGTTATAAGCAACTTTGTGTTTCAGGGAACCGAGTAAGGTAAGAAAGATCTTTCTCGAAGTCTATGGAATTAAAAAGCTTCCCAAACACACAGCTGAGAACTGAGGGGCTCACGTTTCACACAGTGCAAGACAAGACATAGGACATAAAGAACGAAATCCAGATCACCTATGTACACCTGGAATCTACCTGTCTGGACAGCAGACGCCTTTCAGCACAAATACTGTATGTGCAGGGGGAATGCCTGACATTTAAAAAGGCACCACGGCTAATTGCAAAGGATTTGGGTAATGTCCACTAGCTTTCTTCTGCCCTGCCTTTGGAAAGAGTCAAACCTTTCTCTTGCCATTTTAGATTCTCTCTCTCTCAGCGTTTCTCCCTGAATTAGCAAGCCAGTAGTAAAAGTTCTTTGCTTCATAAAGTAAGCTAAGATCGAATCTCCTCCTACTGCTCCCCCAAAGCAAGTACACTTTTATATTACAGAGACAAGCCTCTTGGTGAAGCCTCCAGGGTCACCTAGCTGGAACAGAAGGGCATAATTCCTTGCACCAGCCTTGACACTATGCTGAAGTGGGGATTTAGAAGAGGGTCTCTCTGTTGCCTTTCCTCAAGGTTTCTACTGTGGAGAAGCAGTTTCAAGTTGCGCCAGTGGAGGTTGCTGAAGAGATGCTGAAACAGCACATGTGCTGGTCATGCCTCTTTCCAGCCAGCACCACCCACTTTTCCTGACCCACTGGTCTCCTGTGCTCTTTTCCCCCCACACACGTCTTGCAGATCTGAGCCAGGAATGACAAAATATTGTATAGCAGCCAGGTTAGGGAAAATGCAGAGCTAGCAGCCCTGTTGGGTCCCAAAGATTTTCAGACTACCCGCTACAGCTAGAGGGGAAAAATCATACAGCTTGGTTATGCTGGGCTATCCTCTGCATCCCCAGACAAGCGGAATAGCTCTTTCGTGCAGGGAGCTGGCACTCATCCCAGCTGGCATTCTGAGGCCCTTCGCATCCAATGCCCACTTGTTCCTTGCTGGTGACACAACTATGATGCGGCTTTTGTGGAATTTTTAAATATTCCTTTAAGAACTTTCCCCCACACTTTGCTATTACTAAAGTTCTTCCTTTTTTAGGTGGTCATTCTTGCCTCGTAACCCAAAGTGACTGCTATTAATAGGGGCGGCACTGGACTTGAGTCAAGAAGTCTGAGTGTGGCAATGACTGAACTGTGAAAAATGCCTAAGCAAAAGAACAATAAAGTCAGAGCACTCACGGTTCTCACTGTTCACTCCGCTTTCTCACTCTTGGTGAGAAAGAAGCCACTCATGGGTCAAGGGAAAAGTATGCCCACTGCATTAGAGCACAACCTGAGCTCTCGGGGGCTGGTGTCTGGGGGGCATGCTACAATCACCTGCTCTGCTGCTCATCTGTCCTTCAGCGGTAGGTTTAGAAACTGGCTAAGGTTTGTAGATCCCACTTGCTGCATTCTTGTACAAGGTTGTGAAACTGCAGCTGTGCAAAAATTTGACCAATGTGTTTCTAGGGGTGGGCAGTCGGGCAAACCTTTGGGAAGTCTCAATTTGCACAGAATCAACATCCTTCTCCCGGAAGTTCACTTGGGTTGGCCAACTTTAACAAGGTTTCCATCCACAACCTCAAACTCCTCATCACCTCTCCCTCTGCTCACCTTGAAACTCGGCTGACCTCACATAAGTTTGGGAATCTGGGCTCTTAAGCTCGCCAAGAACTTCCAATGCTAAATATATTAGGGGAAACAGAGGAATCAGCGTCAATCCACGAAGAGCTTTGATGGTCAATGGACAACTTAGAGCGATACCCTAATTTAGGGTAAAGCTAAATAACGTAAACTGCTTTGCTCGAAGTTCTCTTTGCTCTGTACGATATTCATCGCTATACAAATGCCTTCTCCCCCAGCTGGCTGAGGAAATTATATTAGCATTTCCATACTCACACAGGGCCAACAGCTCCAAACTGGACTGTCACCGGACACCGCTGCTTCCACACAAGCAACCACTTTTGCCTGCATAACCGAGACAAGTCAGCATCTGTATGTTGAACTGGGGGAGTTAGATGTACAACTACCCCATCTGAATGCAAATGGAGTGTACACACCAACTGTCATGGATACAAACAGCTTAAAAGTGGGGACAAAAGATTAGAGACCACAGCTGAAAATCCACCCACAAATGTGTGTGTCTTGTACCCAATATAACTGGGATAACTTAATAGAGGTATCCAAAAAACACCCACTCTGAAACAAGCTAGTGTAGAGGGGTCTTGCCGTCGTCCTATCTGAGGTATGAACCTTGAGTGGATTATCCTTCCATGAGCACATGAAATCCCAAACTAAAATAACATCAGCCATTCAAACACAGACTAAATGCTTAGTAGAATCTTCATTTGAACAAACAGTTCTTACAAGTTTTGTGATGCCCATGTTACGTGCTAGTGTGACAACATTAAGGGCACCCCCATCGCTGGGCCTCACCCCTTTCGTCCCTCATGTATGTTGCTGTAGTGAAAACTACAGAATTTGGTGACCTTTCCATGACGTATCATTTAAAAAGTGGGATACCAAAAGAATGGAAATCCAACTATTCCTTTAAAAGAGGATCAATTCTGAATTTAATACAATAGACACAGAAGTTATTTTTCAGGGCCATTCTCAGGTAGTCTAGACCCAAACTTTACATTAAATGAAAGTTTTCAGAATCTAATAGTAAAAAAAATAAAAATCCATTAAATAGTTTTTGAAAACTATGTACCTACAAAAAGGTGGGGGTAAGAGGGAGTTTGTTTGGGTTTTACCTTCCCTGGCGGTGTTTGCAACCCAGAGAGTACAACGGCTGCTGTGCTTGAGGGCCAGGAGGTGAGGTTAACTAGAAACAAAAGGGAAATTTGCATGTCTAGGTTCACTTCCCAAGAAGAGGGAAAAGCAAAATTTAAACAAAGTACATGCGTGTTCCATTGTTAGACTGAATAATCTCACGGGGCTGCCAGAAACACAGCATAGGGTATTGATTTAAAGATACATGGATTTAACCTGAGCACGTTTCTCTTGCATCTTTCACTCTTGGTTTAGTTTCGATGGCAAAGCAGCTCTCAAATTGTTTATTGAACATCTTCGAAAAAGCCCGACAGCTCAGTAGCACTGAGGTGAATGCACAAACGCCATGTGAATCAATGCCCTGGTTGCTAACCCCGGGTATCTAACTGCTGGCATTTATAAGCGAGAGAGATTCAGAGATGCTATGGATTCACTAAGCCCCCGTTTTAGGTTTCCAAAGAACTTGACGTAGTTGGCAGAGCATTCAGTGAATATGTTACTACGCTGAATGGGATGCAGTACACATACCACTCTAAAGAAGGCATCACAGGAAGGCTGTTACAGTGCAGGCTGATACAGAGGTGTGAATTCCAATTTCACTGCAGATGTTTACCACACTGGATCTGATCCAAAGGTCATGGATGTCAATGGAAAGATTCCCACTGCTTCCCCTGGGCTTTCTATCAGGCCCTCTGCATGTCAGCTACCTTGCAGCTGCAGGTTTCACATACAGAGGAACAGAGTTAGATTTTTTTTTTCCTTCAAAAACCACAGCAATCCTGAAGAGAAAGCACATTAACGCCAGAGATTTTCCTCCCTGCTCCACTCCTGACAAGTGCTTCCTTGGCACCTTTCCTCCCACTGGAAAGGAAGCGAAGTAACTGTTTCTGGACCTACTGTGTGTACTGAGACAGGGCCACCCCCTCGCCCAGAACTAAAGGGCCGCCCCCTCAACCGTGGAACCACTGAACCCAAGCCACTACTGAAATCTTGGGGCAACAAATGAACAAACCGGAACAGGAGTCAGGGGCAAAGGCTGAAAATCAGGGAACCGTAAGGGGACACTGAGCAGAGACCCGACAGGAGGTACGAGGTAAGGAGACTGACGAGGAGATACGAGGGGTCGCAGGCTTCGACCTTGGGCCCACGGGTACGCAGGCAGGGTTCAGACCCTGGCCCTAACCCAGCAGCTCACCTGAACCAGTGGAGAAGTAAGCCAGCGAAGCTCTAGCTTGCAAAGGGCCCCACCCACAAAGCTCCTGACTGGGGGAGATGTCCAGACCCACCGGCTGGTTGGGACGCTCTACTTAAACCAAAAAGAGGCGCAGGAAGAGGTCTGAGCAACTAAGTGAATCCTTGCCTGGCTGTGACTGTGGATGCGGCCTACCTGACTGACTCCTGAGCCCTGCCTCCCTTCCTGGTTCCTGTCCTCCTTATCCCAGACCTCCATCTGCTCCCAGTTCCTGCCTCGCTCCGACACCCTACCCCGACTCCTGCTTCGGCTCTGACCTTCAGCTCGGCTCCTTGCTCTGACCCCGGCTCTGGTGCTAGGCTCCTGACTAACCGCTAGGCCTGACCACCAACAGCCTGTCCTTAAAGGAGGTTTTGCAACTCTGTGGGACCATGGATGGGGTGTCCATGGAGGAGGTGCAGGGAAAATGCAGCCAGAACCTCAGCAGGAGGTGAACTCTACTTAGACACACGGCCGGGTCTCTCTCCCTCCCACTGTGGAAAGCGGACACTAACAGCCATTCAGAAAAAACCCTCAGACACTGCTGTAGGAGCTGGCAGAGCCCGGGCTTGCCTCCCAATGGAACACGGAGTCCTCGTCACCTCTGCCACGCACACGCTCGGCGCAAACTGCCCCATGCACTGGGATCGGAAACCTGCTTTCAAACCTTGGGTCTGGCAGGCGGACGCTTCGCAGAGTCACATGGCTAGCAGCAGCCAACAAGGCGAGGTTTAACAATCATCGTTCATCCTTCATCAATATCATTTCCGGTGTATCATTCCCCATACAAACTGAAGAGTTTGTTGGTTATGTTGTGCCTGGAGTCCCCTCTGCTCGTGTAGAAGGCAGCAGAAGGAAATTCCCTCTGGGAAATAGATACACAATGCAGGTCAAACTGATCACCCTTCCCCCCCACCCACCTGTTACCTCTCCTGTTTGTGAAAGAACAGGGCTGGTGGGGGGGGGGGAAGAGGGGAAGAAACACAGCACCTACACAACTCTCCGTTTTAATTCTGCTCTCTGTCACAGGTCTGGTACCAGGTGATTTGTGTATTCACGCTAGGCAGAGTAAGCAATTTATTCTTCAAAGTGTCACACAGCCTCGACTCTTGCTGACGGCAATGGCAGCTAAGGACACTCGGCAATTTGCAGGATTAGGCCTTAGGAGAATAGATCACTGCATCTCCCCCACCAAAAACATCAAAAGCTATTACTTTTCTTTATACTGCAATTTTCAGCACAAGTCACTTCACAAAGGTATCCTCATTTGTACAGCACTTTGGGGGGGATACACGTCACTTCACTGGCTACTGGCTGAGGGGGAAGATGGCAGCACCCAAGAGTTTGTGACAGGAAGTAATGGACTCTGCAACCCATTTTCAAGCTGCAAAAGAAATTTTCTTGAGAGACTCTGATTACCCAAGTTGGAATGTAGCCAGCACCCCAAAGCCAACACCCTTACTCTTGTCAAAATGCCATTCGTCTCCAGCAACATGTGATCAAGCCCTCGTCCTCATGACTTATCTAAAGGACAGCACCTCGGTAAGCACAATGCCCCCTGATATCTTATTGGATCAATGGTCCGACAGAGGCTTAAAGGAAAGGCTGCAAATGCCTGAATTACCACCACCACTTCTTCCTATGCCACCAGGGTTTTCTTCGGAGGTCTCAATCCAACAAGAAACACAGCCTGCCTTATAAGATCCCAGCCAGAGGAGGCGTATTAAAATTAATACGGAGCAGCAGCATCGTCTAGTGGACAACTATTCCTAGCTTTGCCGCTGACCTGCTGAGTGACCTGAGGCAAATCACTTCTCGTCTCCGTGCCTCAGTTTCCCCTCCCACTCGTCGTCTGTGCTATCCAATTGGATTGTAAATTGTTTGGGGGCAGAGGTGGCGTCGGTCACTGCACAAACATGCAGTAAGAGACAATCTTGCCTGGAGCCTTTTGGGAGCTACTAGAACACACAAAAATAACAAAGTTGGATCCGCTGGGAGCGTATAGCCTATGAAACGTCAAACCTAGGCATCTGACACGTGAAGAATTTAGTTCAATAATAAACAAACAATATACTTGCACAGGCCTTTGCAGCCAAGGATCTCAAAGTGCTCAACTAATATTAACATGCCATGAAAAATTACCACAAAAATGACATCACGGGTTCCAGGTTTATTTTGTCTTAGTGAGTCTTCAGCAAACATGCTTAGTTTAACAAAGCGTCTTTTTGCGAATGTCAGCCCGACAAACGCAGCCTGAGCTCTTACAGCCGACCTATTATCACTCCTGGTGGGGCTGAGAGAGCCAGAAGAGATTCCACCCAACCAGGGGCTACACATCTATTGAGGGCAGAGTGTGGTCCCCTGGACTGGCACTCTGCCACCCTGCTATCACCCCTGGAGCTACAGCGATAGAACTGAAAGCCCTGCACGTGAAACTTAAACACTTCTGCACAAGCCAGAAGTGAATCCCCATAACAGTGCCGGCTCTGCAGCACTAGCGGAATAGTTATTTTTAATCCCTAATGTAAGCAGATCTGTAGGATTACACAGGCAGCAGATCGGCTGAGAAAGAAGCTGCCAACTTATGAAGGCACTTTCCAGAGCCAATTTAAGCTTCACAACACCCCTGCCAGCGCCGTATTATTAGCCCCATTTTACAAATAAGGAAATTGGGCCTCAGAGAGAGAGGTTAAGCTCCAAATTTTCAAAATGGCCTTTGATTTGGAGTGCCTCTGTTTTGGGGTGCCCAATATTAGATAGCTGGGGGGGCCCGGCACCTATAGCTCCAAACAACAAAGAAATCTGCAGCTGTTAAGATCCTCAGGGGTGTGGGGGGGGGGAAATCACCTCAGAGGCGTTCTAGCATTGGCCACTCAAAAATAGAGGTGCCCAAGATTAGTCCAAGTGATCTGCTGAAGGTCATGAGTCAATGGCCTAGCTGGGACTAGAACCCAGGAGAATCCTGATTCCCAGTCCCTGGCTCTATTCCCTAGGTGTGATGCTTTCATTATGATTAACAGAAATCTTTCTTCAACTAAAATGCTATGCAATATCTAGTAGCTTCCTACAATCCACCTGGACTGCCTTCTTCTTCAGAGGGACAATAGAAGGAACAGCAGCATCCTGAAATAAAGGACTATGTCACCCAACTTTTTAGCTCATTAGCACCTGCCAGTTTA